>NC_135713.1:101340931-101646458 GCF_964656455.1 Halichoerus grypus
TTCCTAACTGACAGGTTTCTGACCTTGTTAGCAGTCAGGAAGATGCCCATTAAAGAAGTGAAACACCATTTTGCACCTGCCACATGACAAAAACATTTCAGGGCTGCTGAGGATTGCAAACATTGCTGGTGGGAAACTCAGTTAGGCTCTGTTGGGTGGTCACAAAAATATCCAGGCCTTCGTTGGAGGTATAAGTGCGAGGGAAGGGTACATGTGAGGAGAGAAGATGAAAGGTAAGATAGCTAGTAGGCAGATGGAAATATTTTGAAGATAGAAATATGATGGACTTAAGGCTCACTCAGGCAAAGCATAGAGGCAGAGAACAGAAGGAGCTAGAGATGGATCCATGAGAGTCATGAACATGTAATGGACCCACAGAAGAATAACCAGTAAAGGAGATTGGCCCATATAATTAATGTTCACCCATTTCAGGGGTCATTTTAATTGGGGGGTCATTTTAATTGATTCTTCACACTTATGACTCATAGAGTTATGGGAAGTGAACTTATCTTGGGAGCTTGTCTTATTCTGTTCCACCTTGCCCCTTCCGCTCCTTCATGAGCCCTAATGCCTTCATTACCACAACCCTATGTTAGAACAAGAATGCTAAAGCCACTGGCGGCCTTCACATCCTGGCTCGGCCACTTACTAGATATGCAACCTGTGAAAATTTACTAAACTTCTCTGTCTTTCACAGGATTATTATGAAAAATAAATAGGTTAATACATGTAAACCACTTAGTACATCCAATAACTATTAGCTAGTATTGTTAGTATTTGCAAGTGTTCATGCTACTAATTTTCAAATACTAACTCATTAGACTTTATTGAATTTCACAAAAGCCCTTTGAGGTCGGTACTGTCAGGATTCCTTTTTACAGATGAGGAAGCTGGAGCTTAGAAGGGGTTTAAGAGTCTGGCCACACCTCAAGCACTTAGTACGAGGTGGAGCTGTGGTCAGGTCCCGTCAGTGGACCACTCGGGCCAAGCTTTCAGCTTTATATTATTCTGCCTTTCCTCACCTTCTTCTAAAAGATGGCCATGCTAGCATATACCAAGGTCATGATAAGATCCCAGTACCTCTTTTTTTTTTTTTCTTTTTCAAAAGTTGCCTCTGTAGGGGCACCTGGGCAGCGCAGTCGATTAAGCACCTGACTCTTCATTTCAGCTCAGATCATGATCTCAGGGTCTTGGGATGGAGCCCAGCATCAGGCTCCATGCTCAGCAGGGAGCCTGCTTGAGGACTCTCTCCCTCTCCTCCTGCCCCTCCCCCGCTCCAAAATAAATAAATAAATCTTAAAAAAAAAGTTACCTCTGTATTCATTTTGCCTGTAAAGAAAACCCACGTACTATTTTCCCCTCTGTCCAGCGCGACATCTTACTTCGGGGGAGAATGACTCAGGTCATCAAAGGCATTAAAAAATGTTTCAGCCCTAGCCTTTAAGAGCTGTGTGCACATACTGTCCCCAGAACAACCAGTCACTCGTAGAAGGAGGATGGTCCTGCGTATGCTCTCCTGCCCATCCTCCAATGCACAAAAGATTGCCAGGGGCTTTTTTCCTCCACATGAGGAAGCCTTATTTCTCCTCTCTGGGTGGCGTCTTTTCTGATATTAAAAATAGTTTCTTTTTCTCATTCTAAGTACGTGTAAACTACACATGCAGCAGTCTCTCAGTGCCTGTCTGCCACAGACACCATCTCCCTCTGACTGCCTCTGTCTTCCTATCCCCGGGACAGGGCAGCGGCCCGCCCAGGCTTTGAAGGGGCTGGGGAAAGCTGGGTTGTGTTCTTTTTCTCCTCTCACTGGCAAAGGCAAGCAGTCCCTGCGATGCCGTCTCCCGGGGACACGCTGCTGCGCTGGCTTGGAGCTGCCCCGGTTACTCGGTCTGGGCTCGGGTACAGCACTAATTCAATTTACAATGCAGTTACATAACTGTTCCCAATCTCCAGTTGACCTTGATGTCAAGCAGCGGTCAAGTTGTACCAACACAGAGAAAGGAGGAGGAATCTCTGGTCGGCCCTTGAGAACATTTTAGCTGGGGTTCTGGAATGGAATGTGGCACAGAAAGGCCAAACCAGACCAGTAAATTCTTTGAAAGGGTGAAAAGCAAGGGTTGTTGATTTCTGCAAGATGGATGCTGTTGACTTTCAGGGCAATCCTTTGTCACTCAGGATTATGGTAAGTGTCCTCTGACCAAAGATAAGGGGGCTGTCTTCTTTCCCATGAATTGCTGTTAAGTAAATGAGCCTTTTGGCCTCATGGGAAGTGCTCCTAGGAGTGTCCTCAGCTTGGAAATCTCTCAAGGGCAGACTTTCCGTGCATTCTTTTCCATGGAGTCCTGGTTCTACTCAGTTCTAAATAGTGACAAGAATAGCTTCTGGTCTTAATAAAACCAGAAAACTAGGGGTTTCAACATGAAAGCAAAAATACAAAGTTGAGCCTGAGCAAATTAGTCAAAATTTCAGAAATTCAATAGTATAAAAGCTCTCTGAGAGCAGTGATTATGTTTATTTTGTTCTCTGTTGTATCCTTACACCACGAAGATTGTCTGGCACAGAGGGGGTGCCGAGAGAATGTTTGTTGAACTGATGCGTAACATGATGGATGATATGATTTATGGATAGTGACAATTGATCTTATTCCAGTTAATTTGCCCAAGGCTATCATACCAGAAGTTTTCAGAACTCTATTTTACATATTTATTTATACACATGTCTGTGTGAATATAATGTCAGATAAATATTATACAAAGTTATTATACACATGTTGTAACTTTATATATCTATGTCAGGATTCATGACCATTAACTGGTGTCTCATCCATGATCAGCACATTGGTGGACTGTGCCTAGACTGGAAAATTCTGCCCTAAGCACAGTTCATCCACACTCATCTGGCTGTCTCCATTGGCAGGTCTGGCTTCACGGGGCCCCTTACTAAGAAGGCCTCAGGCTTAGTTTAATGCTCTGCTGTCACTATCTGAAATTCTTAATGATAATTTTTGAACAGGAAGACCCCACGTTCATTTTGCACTTGGCCTCACAAATTAATAGCTGATCCTGTCAAAAGTATACGGAGAGCTAGAGTCGTGATATAGCGTGTAATGTCACCTACATGTGTTAACAGCCCGTGGTGAGAAAAACAGCAGCTTAGGGAACAAGCCAACCACGAGGAGAATATACATAACCAGAAAGGAACAGTCCACTATTTACAAATCATTGAGAGATACTAACTGATTCATTAACTTCTCTAATGACAAATGCATGATCCATACATGCTTTGTAAAAGGTAATCAGGGATATAATTTATAAATTCACTGGTACTTCTTCTCTGCTATGAACCATGTATTTCTGCTCCAGCTATCTATAGTTAACAAAGTTCTACCAATTTTTTCTGGGCCTATAAATATTCTTAAATCATCTATACTGCCTACCTAAATATTTTCGTGTAACATAAACCTCTTGACTGCTAGCTATCTCTATTGCCTTGTCTGTATCACATTTTAGAACTTGATCAAAATCAATTTGGGACTTTAATGTAGGCTATCTAGTGCTTTTATTTTTTAATATATATATTTTAATATTTTACTTATTTATTTTACAGAGAGAGAGAGCGCGCGTGCATGCACAAGCAGGGGGAGCGGCCAGGCAGAGGGAGAAGCAGACTCCCCGCTGAGCAAGGAGCCTGACATGGGGCTCTATCCCAAGACCCAGGACCTGAGCCTAAGACAGACACAACCGATTGAGCCACCCAGGCATCCCTATCTAGTGCTTTGAAAAAAAGTGTTTTCATATCAAACTATGTCCATAATCTTGCTTCCTAGGAAGCATTGATAGGGCAACATATGTAATGTGAATTTTTCTGAAAGTACATAGCCTGGGACTAGGCTCAGACAGCCACTGAGTAAATATCTATAATGAATTTAAAATAACTAATTAGCAATTAGTAATCTCCTGGGTACCACACATTAACACAGGCATTAATAACTTTTACATATCTTTTTGAAGTAGAAGATAAACTTTCTAAAGAGTGGTTTTGGCTCAAAAAATTGTTTAAGTTGCCATGATATTAGACAGTAGCCTACACATGCTGCTTGCATAAAATGAATTCAAACCTCTCTGTATTTCCAAACTAGAGAGCTGAAAAGAATTTCAAGAAACGTCAAGCCTTTGAAACAAATGGTGCTGGTCTTTCGGTAGATTCAATTTTCCCGAGGTCTCCCAATTTCAAAGCACACCAACTGCTCAGACCTTGTGTTACCAAGCCACTTAACATCCACTTGCATCTCATAAAATTTCCCGTGTTTATAATTACAAAGGATATTTTATGACGGCTTGAATATTTATTTATTTATTAAAATGTCAAGTCACTCAGCACGTTGGCTGATCAGAGCCAGCTGATTCTCATGCACATCTTGATGCAAAGCAATGAAATTGTTGCTTTAAGTCGAGCTGGGGCTGGATCCTCACAGCCAGATAGTTCTTAATTGCTTTACTCTCTAGATGGGGATTTTCTGAAGTCTATTTATTTTGCAGTGGAGAAAAAAAGTTTTAAAACTTTGCTTTCACTTCACCCTGAGAATAAGAAATAGGCAGATGGAAAATAACGAGTTTCTTCAATGCTGTCTTGGCGGGAGAAATATTTTTTTTAGACTCCACATTTTTCTACATATTCCAGCAACACCAAAATCCTGTTTTTCATTAATCTGATTCTCGTTAACTACACTTCAATCCTCACAGGGTGGAGCGGATCACAGATGGGGTGCCATCCTACCATGGTGTCCAGATAGCAAAAACGTTCTCAACCTTCAACACTGACAGAGAAGCTAACATTTAAACTCATGCCACCACATACATCTCAGGGAAAGGAGTCCTCCCTTTTTCTAAGAGGCTCAAGCCTTTTGTGTCTTCACTAGAAAACAACAACAAAAAACTCTCAAGACATTAAAAGAATGCAACGAAATAATGACTTACCACATGTAAACGGGCTAGAGTAAAGAATCTTTGAAGGGAATCAACCTAAAGTGTTTAACTAGCTATTAATTTACTCATGAAAAAAATGTAAGCCCACATGTCCAGGCCTAATACACTGAAAAGATCAGGCCTACATGGAAACAGGGAGACAGCTGAAAAATACCTACATCTCCTGTCATTTTCTAAAAGGTCTGCTTTTCATAAACATCATTGCTTTGGGGAAAATTCAATCTATCTTTTGCTACAGGCAGAGGACTTGCTTAGTTTCAAGGTTTCCCAATTCAGTTAGCACAGGTGTTTTCTCTCATGTCCTCCAAGTTTGCCTGATTTTAAAAACAATTTCTCCATAAATGTTCATCTACATTCAAAACACACACACTTTCAAGAAATCTATATACCTACAATAATGAATGATTACAGTTGACTCTTGAACAACACAGGTTTGAGCCCTGTGGGTCCATTTATATGTGGATTTTTTTTTTTGATCAATACACTACGGTTCTGTAAATGTATTTTCTCCTCTTTATTCTTTTAATAACGTTTGCTTTTCTCTACCTTACTTTGTTGTAAGAATATAGTATATAATACATATAACATATAAAATATGTGTTATTGAAAATGCTTCTGAAGGTCAACAGTAGGCTATTAGTAGTTAAGTTTTGGGGGAGTCAAGAGTTTTGGCTGAACGGTGGGTGGGAGTCAGTGTCCCTAACCCCCACACTGTTCAAGAGTCAGTTGTATTTGATTAGGCACTCATTCTAAAAAGGAAGGGGAAAAAATGGGTGGGTTAATGTAGGTGATCCACTAGGATGTTAGGACTAAGTGATCCTCAGACCTAAAACCTTGAACTACACATCCTTCCTTTTAAGGGAGTTAGAAAGCTTGAAGGGAGTTAGCAGGGAAGGATGGCACGGAGAAGCAGCAAATGGGCTCAATAGAGTGAGGAGGGTACAAATCCAGTATGCAACCCTTACTTCCTGCTAATCAAATGTTTCTAACCAACTATTGGGAAGGGTTGCTAACTTATCTTGTAAACTAGTGTAAGTTTTCAGACACTGGTGCCATTATGGATAAATACAAATTTGATGCTAACATTCCAAGATTTGGAGAAATTAAATGGATTCTTAATGACCTTAAGTGAGAATTCATGAAATTCTCAGGACACAATTTTAATTCATTTTGATTAAAAGAGGTTCTATCATTTGCGAATAACACCCAGTGCTCATTGCAATATGTGCGCAATGAATCATGGAACACTACATCAAAAACCAATGAAGTACTGGGCGCCTGGGTGGCTCAGTCGTTGGGCGTCTGCCTTCAGCTCAGGTCATGATCCCGGGGTCCCGGAATCGAGTCCCGCATCGAGCTCCCTGCTCGGCAGGAAGCCTGCTTCTCTCTCTCCCACTCCCCCTGCTTGTGTTCCTGCTCTCGCTGTCTCTCTCTGTCAAATAAATAAAATCTTTAAAAAAACAAAACAAAAACAAAACCAATGAAGTACTGTATGGTGACTAACATAACATAATAAAAAAATACATAAAATAAAAATGACATAAATGTTCAATATTGAAATGGTTAAAAACTATATTAACATTTTGTAGAATATTATATAAAGTTTTTGAAAGCTAATTAATATAAAAGGAAAATTCTCATGACATGCTAAATAAAAAAAATCAAGCCATCAAAAAAAAAAAGAGGTTCTATTGTATGGGGTGAAGTGGAGGAGTCAAGACAGTGTCCAAAAGTCAAAGTAAAGTAGGTTGAGTTATGACATTAAATAGGATGAAAATTACTAGCCAAGTATATATCCACTAATACTATTTCCATAACCTTCGTCTATGACTATAATTATAATGGACTACCTGGCCCTACGGAGGTTTGGGCAGTCAGCTTTGGTCCAACCTGGCCTACGTCCCAAGAGAGCCCAGGCAAGCTAGGGCTAGTCCCAAAATGGAAACCAAAGTTAGATTTGCATAGTAATTGAGAATATTTATAGATCTAAGTGAATACCTACTTATGTTCCTATCACCTATTCATTTTTATAAAAGAATGAACTCAGGAACCACCAGATGGAAGAGATGCATAAGGCAAAATATGTGGAAAGGGGTGTGGGGCTTCCCTGCCCTGTCCGGGTGCCCCATTCTCCTAGCACCTCCACATGCTCACCAACCCACAAGCTCTCCTAACCCCAGCCTTCTGGGTTCTTATGGAGGCTTTGTTACATAGGCATGGCTGGGTCAATTGCTGGCCATTATTTGAGTGATTCAACCTTCAACCTCTCTCCTCTCCTTAGAGGTTGAGGGGTGCGCTTTAAAGTTCCAACTTTCTCATCATGGTTGGTTCCCCCAGCAATCAGCCCCATGCTCGGGGGATTCCCAAGTCACCTCTTCAACACAAACTTAAATGTGGTTGAAAGGGCCTTGTGATGAATAATAAGACATTCCTTTCACCTTTATTCCCTGCAGCTATTTCAGGAACCAAGAACAAGAGACCAAATATTATAGCGAAAGATGCTCCCATTGCTCTTCCTAAAAATTTCTTTCCAGTTTTATTGAAATATCTTTGACATATAATATTGTACTAGTTTAACATAATGATTCAAAAAATATATATATAATGTATAGTGAAGTGATTACTACAATAAGTTTCATTAACATCCATCACGTCATATAGTTACAAACCTTTTCTCTTGTGTTGAGAACTTTTAAGATTTACTCTCCTGCCAACTTTCAAAGATACACTACAGTATCGTTATTGCTTAGGCAGGCCTAAGTGTTTTAGGAGCTCTGTACAAGAAATGGGATGAAGACCAAACACATGGTTTTTATTATAAATTATTACACCACAATATGATATTATGCTATACTATATATTTAATCCTATGGTAGAGAAAAGGCTAGATCTGTTATTCATGCTAAAGAACATCTTTTAAGTCAAACTGATACAAAGCACCACAACGGTGTGGCAGTTTACCATACTGGCAGAAATATTTGTACCACTGAATTGGGCTGGTAAGTTGAAAACATCCCAGGGATAATGGAAGAGAGGAAGTCTAACACGTTCGGGGGAGGGTGGGGAACCACTATGGCGTGTGCGGTGTCTAATGAGCTCTGCCTGACTTGGGCAGGGAACTTCTAGTGAGCAACCGTGACAAGTCAGGTTACAGAAGTGAGGGGGAGAAGGCGTGTGAGTCGGGATGGTCTCTGAAGGTCAGCATGACGAGAACACACCTGTAAAATGTTGAGACAACCCTCTCCCTTCTGTATGGTATTTTTCACATTTTGGGATTATTTCACAGGTTAATTGTTTTTTAAAGATTGTATTTATTTATTTATTTATCAGAAAGAGAGCACACAAGCAGGGGGAGCGGCAGGCAGAGGGAGAAGCAGGCTCCCTGCTGGGCAGGGAGCCCGACATGGGACTCGACCCCAGGACCCTGGGATCACGACATGAGCCGAAGGCAGACGCTTAAGACTGAGCCACCCAGGCGCCCCTCACAGGTTAATTTTAAAATTCTTTCCTGTTGAGATCTATGTTGGCAAGTATCCGCACATCTTGAACTACCTCACTTTTAAGGAAAATGAAATACTTTACAAATCTCTTAAAGGTACTTTCACCCCTAAACTAGAATAAGGAAACTGTGTTTTATGGTAAAAAAAAAAGGGGGGGGGTGGGTTGGGGGGAAGGGGCATCTGCAACCTGCACCTTACACCAAGCCGAATCATTTAACTTATGTTTTTAAAAGAAAGAAAAAGATCTTGGAAGGACTTCTTTAAAAGTGGTAAAGCTACTTAAAAAGAAAACCAAATAATGAAAAATTTGACCAAATTACATACAGTAACTCTGTGCTTAGTAACCAGTTAATCATCATATCAATACATGTCTTTCTAGCACCCGGGTTTTTGAGGTCTAAATAACAGACAAATAGAATACTGGAGAAAAGAGGATTTGTGAGGGTTTCTTTTTTCTTTTTTATAACAAAGAAAGTGATGCATTCAAGGAGATCTTAATTGAACTCATGAGCCAGGCAGTATGTTTGTTTGTTACTGAAAAGCTATGTGAAGTATCAGAGCAGGTTTTTTGAAGCAAAGGTATTGGTATTTAAATAAAAAAAACAATTTAAAGAGGATCTTGGTCCAGTGGTGGAAACCAGGGCTTTTCCTTAATCCAGCAATTCAGTGCAGAAAGGGTTACAACAATCACCAGACCCACAGGCGCTGCTGAATTCTACTAGATGTCAGTGGCATATCATAAAGGTGCTGCTGGTGGATTGTGGGTAAAATGAACGAACCTGCAGAGATACACAGAGTGATACTTGAATCTTCTGAGTCAACCTGCAAAACTCCCCTCCCGTGCATGGGAATTTTTAAAACATGTTTCCTCCTCCTCGCACTATCTGGCCTCCATTATAAATTTTCTTGAACCAATCTGTCACCTAAAATCTAGACAGTAAAATACCACATCTAGGCGTGAGAGCTCAGGAAACCTAACCTTGAATCTAGACTCTGCCCCTTAACAGGCCTCTTTCCTTCTCTGTACGAGAGGCCATGAGGACGCCGCTAGGCAGGGCAGTATTGGCCTTAGAATGAAACATGACAGCAAATGCAAAAGGTACAGCAAAGGGATTGAACAGATTAATCTCCACAAATGGTATTCGTCTTCCTTTTCACTTTCCACTCTCCCCCCAGGATGCCCTTTTGAAAGATTCCAGGAGAACCTTCTGTTCCCACTATCCCTGCTACTGAGAGCCACCTGACCTGCCCAGGGTGCCTCTACTGCTTCTTTCATTTGTAGGTGGAGAGGGCAGGAGTGAGAGAGAAGAACAGGAGGAACGAAGACTAATCCTGAAGGCTACAGAAGTGGACGGGAGCAGGGCCTCGCTCCTACGCTAATGGAGTTGGGGGGAGTACACCGCTCCCCTGCACCTCTTACTGGTAGGAGGGGCTACTTGGCCTCACAAGCAGGAAACAGACTACACCTGTGTCCTCAGTGCCCACCTCGTGATGAGGTTATGAGAAGCCATGGACAGCCTTCTCTTTTCTGCCACCATGTACATCATACGCCTGGATTGAGGTCCAAGGCCTATCTTCCAGAGGCCCATCTGGTTTTTTAGGCAGGGTGGACTTGTCTCTTAGTCACAGTGGGCACAGTGACTAGGGCTGAAAATGCTTTTAGGGGCCACAGAAATGTTTTAATTGCTTTTGAAATGAGAAGGAAAAAAGTGACCTCTGAGGTCAAAAATAATGTTTTAATATGTACTATTAATATATTAATCTTTATACCAACACAGTCATGAAATATAATTTTTGATTTTTGCTTTTATTTTGGAGGAAGGGGCCTACAAAGACAAAAGTACCAAGGGCCCATGAAAGTTGCAATGTGGCTTAGTGGCCAAATTTCACTACTCTTTCTTCTGTTACTGACCTGGTAGAATCAAGTCTGCAATCCCCATCTTGATAGAGTCTGCTCAGTAGCACCAACCTCTTCCATGTGGGAAGGCAGATTAAGAGTCATCACCTTGATTTTAACCCAAGGAATAGTTTCCATTGGATTTATACTAGACATCCCCAGTGGCCATAGAGTATTTGCCTATTAACAAAGCTGACTGTTGGGCTTTTCTTTTTTGTTTGTTTTAGTTATTCTTTTAATCTCATCTATCAATTAATTGTGTCTGTGTTACATCAAGTTATAGCTGGTAGACAGTAGAGATGTCTTAGTTCTCCTTAATCTCCAAAAGAGTTCCCCAGCTGGTCATAACCTACTTCATTCTGTTTTGTTTTTTTTCCTACATTTCCCTTTGGAATTATTTGGTCCTACTTTATTTCCATCAGAAAATGAAGATTTGTTTGGAATCTGAAACCTTTATAATCAACCAGGAGTTGTGCAAATACAAGGCCTTGGCTTCAAAAAGGAAATTCACTTGCAGCAATACTCCTCATAGTATTTTCTGGCTCTAGGTCACAGGAATTTGTTGCGGGGATCTTGTGCCACAATTCTAAGGCATTCAACCGTAATTTATTGAGTGTTTACACAGTTTAAGTTGCTGTGCTTGAGCTCAGAGGTCATAAGACATAGACCCAATCATTCAGAATGGTGCAGCGCAGTATTTGATGACTGTTATGGTTTGAATTATGTCTCCCCAGAATTCTTATGTTGCAGTCTTAACCCCTAGGACTGAATGTGACCTTATTTGGAAGTAGGATCACTGCAGAGGTCATTAGTTAAGACGAGGTCATAAGGGTGGGCCCTAATCTAATATGACTATGTCTTTATTATAGGTCAAATTCGGACACAGAGACAAGCACACAGGGAAATGCCATGTGAAAATGAAGGCAGAGATTAGGGTGCTACATCTATAACCCAAGCAGTGCTCAAGATTGCCAGCAAACCACCCAAAGCTGGGCAAGAGCATGAAATAGATTTTCTCTCATAGTTCTCAGAAGGAACTAACCCTGCAATATACATTGATATTGGACTTCTAGCCTCCAGAACCATGTTGCTTAAGCCACTCAGTGTAGGGTACATTGTTAGGGCAGCTGTAAGAAACTTACACAGTAACTAACTGAACTCCTCACACAAAACAAGAGAAACAAGTAATTATTACCAAGCAAACACAAGCTTGTCAAAAGACATTTCTTGTACAGAAAGAAATATGTAAAAAGACACAAAAGTGCAAAAGCCTAGTAAATATTTCCATTCTGAAATGAGAGTTGCCTTTTAAAACTTACCAGGGAAAGCTCCATTTTGGTTTTGCTGCTCATCATCCCTGGAAGAGAAGGAAGTTGGATTTTTCCACTAACACTTCACACTGCCTTCCTCTCTAGCCTGGGTGGTGACCATGCGGCTGTCAGTCCTCTTCACACCACTCAGCTGTGGTAAGGGTTGGCCTGCGGTGCTGGGTTTGGTGTGGGCCTTTCGACAGACTCATTTATTGGCAGATATCCTTCTACCGCAGAGAGAATTTTTTGACCAGGTTGTGGCAATTTGCAATAAAAGGATAAACATAAAGGGAACTCTCCGTACTTTTTCATTGTAGAAAGAGTCAATATTTAGTACTTAAATGATACATTGTACTCTCCTCTGAATTGCTCTGTGGGAAGCTATTTTAAAATATGATATCTAGGTCCCCAAAAGACAGACTGTAAGGGCTTCTGATCAACTCTGAGGCTGAAAGGAGACTTTGTGGAGCCCTGTGTAGCATCAGAAGTAGCCTGGTACATTCCCCATCCCAATACATCGGTGATGACAGAATTTAGAGTGTCTGCCCTGGGAAGTTTCTGAGAACAACCTTCTCCTATCTTAACATAGGATTTTTGAACATCCTATGGGGATGTCCATCCTACATAGTCATCCGCTATAATGTAGGCAGAAAAAAAGTAGGGTAGTTAAATAAAAGGGAGGGTCCGAATAGGGATGAAATATATACAAACCCAGATCTAGAACCAATAGCCTGAGAAGCTATTGATAGCAAATAGCCAGTCTTAGACTAACCACAAAGACAGGGTGAGGTTAGACAACTTCTGTTATTCAAGGAAAGAGCCAGCCAAGGGACAGGTACTCAGAATTCATTCATTCATTCATTCGTTCATTCATTCATTCACTTGCTCACTTACTCATTCAACACAACCAAATACATATAAATGTGGTGAACAAATGCACTTGGGCCTTGTCTCATATAGACCTCAGAGGATATGGGAGAGGAGGTGACACACAATTAAGCTAGTATAGTACAATGAGAGAGAGGAACTCATCTTAGTTATAGAAATGCCCCTAGATTTGCCCTAGACCTTCAGAAACCAAATCCCTGCTTTCACCAGTTCCACTTCTTTCATTTCAGAGTCCATGGGATATAAGTTATATGGAATAGAAATTTCCAGATACCCAACACATGATAAAGTGCTTTCTAAACTGAAACATACTCAACATATTTGAATCTTTCTTTGTGACTCAGAAAGCCAAGATTAGGAAAATACTGCTTAACAGTGGGTTCAGTGCAGTTCCTACCTGGTTCTCAGTGGGACTTGGTGATGAAATGAAAAGGAAAATGACATTCTTTCATTTAAAGTGCTCAGGAAAATTTAGAGTTTAACGTGTTTTTTCTCCTGACTTTTTTCATTCATGACTCATCCCCCTCAGCTAATCCATCAGCAGGTCTTAAGGATTCTCGCTAGGAAGCACATCCCAGGTTCTAAATGTTTCTCCACCTACCCTGCAACCACTCTACCCTAAGATGCCATCATTTTGCACCAGACTACTGTGGTAGCTGCCTTCACTATTACCACCCCACCCTAGCAATGTATTACACAGTGAGCTTTTAAAAACATAAACCATACCATATCAGCCCCCAGTTATAATCTTCACATGGCTCCTCATCAAGTTAGAATATCCTTGGGATATTCTAGACAAAATTATAGATAGAATACACTGGGGCATACAAAGCTTTACATGATCTAGTCCCAGCCTGCCTTTCCAACCTCTTGTTACACAAGATTCTCCCTTCCTGTCATTCTGTTTCTCCAATACATACATTATTACCTTAGGGCTTTTGTTAGCTAGTCTCTCTTCCCCTAGCTCTTCAATGGATTGCTTTTGTCATTTGGGTCTCAGCTCAGGGGTAACTCCTTCAGGGAGATTTACCTGATCCCTCAATTCCAAAATAGTCACCAGGGTACTGCCCCATCACCACCTTCTACTTTGTGTAGCACTTACCACTCTCTGCTATATTTCTTACTGATTTTTTTCTGCCTTTTTCACAAAACTCCAAGTTCCATGGTAGCGTAGACCTTGTCCTGTCTTGATCACTGGGTCCCAGTACCTTGCACATCCCAGGCCCTCAGCTGCCATTTGTTGAATGACTAAATGTGTTCCTGTTTTACTATTTGTTAAGAGTATTGAGTCAGTTATTTCCAGGTTGCAAGGAGCTTAAGTTATGCTCATTGTCCCTTAATGAGTACATTAAGGGACAATAGGAAAAAAACCTTGAGCCGCCCAGCTGGGCCAACAGGGACTGAAGAGTTATTCAGATGTCAGAGCCCCAGTGACCCTATGACTGGGCTCCCCCTCAGGCTCAACTGATGCTACCCCTCTGGTGCTCAGAGACTCATATACTCTATTTGTTTCTAGAGTTCCTGCTACTCTTGATGACTCCTTTTGGGAGTCTTCCATTTGACCCTCCTGAGTGAGACCTGATTAGGACACAGATGTTGGTGGAGCTGCTGATTCAAGAGTCTTCACAGGCCACTGTCTCACCTCACGTAGGCTTGAGGTTAGTGTTGGGCCTCCATGAAAACAGCCGAGGCCAGGATGACAGGGATTGTGTGGAGAGAGGATCCTCCAAAGAGGGGTGTGGGTGGTGCAGCCATTCTGAGCCTTCTCAAAGTGGAAAACATTTTTGTCAAGTAACTCTCCTGTCTGCAGAATATATTGAAAATTCTAAAATATATAAACATAAAAATGGATAATAAGACCAGGGACTGGCCAAGCACCCAAAGGATAAGGCAAATATATTCTGAAGACCCATCCTAGTTCTGCTCATTTCCCCAAAATTTGTCATCAAAATGTGCAAAATAAGTTGTTTGCAAAGTATTTAACTACCAATCATAAATTGCCCTCACATAAAAATATGGTCAGCTGCAAACTTGAAGAAAGTGGATATAGAATTGTTTGCAGACTGAAACAACAGTGCTAAATTTTAAGTGTTTTCAGTTTAGGAAAATGGTGCATTTGTTTTTAAAGATTTATTTCAATGTAACCTCAGTGAAGAGCGGTTTGGCTCAGCATTTCTCAATAAATTAGTATATGTGAGCAAAACTGTATCTACAAGGATATTCACTGCATAATGATTTGTAGTGGCAAAAGTCTAGAAATAGCCTAAATTCCTATAAATAAGGGACAGATTAAATAAATTATAGTACATTCTTAAAACAGAATACTCTGCAGCTATTAAAAAAGTGAATCTATGCATGTTGATACTGAAAAAAATCTCCAAATATATGGTTAAGGAGTGGAAAAGCAAGGTATAGAAATGAGGATGTCATACACTTATTTATGTGAAAAAAAAATGTGGCTTCTGAAGAGAGGAAAAGCTGCTTGGGGTGGGAGAGACACTTACTTTCAACCTACAGGCTTTTTTTTATCATTCAATTTATTAAAATCCCATTCATATATTGCTTAAAAATAGAAAAAAAGAGGACCTCATTCTCATACTAAGCAAAAAAATGTTTAGTACTGGCTTTCCAGTGAGTTTAAAAGAGAGAGAAAAATCTGAATATTCAGTATTTCTTACATTGAGAAAAATTAGCCTGTCAGTACCTAAAGAATATACTCATTCTCTGCCATTTTCCCTATTCTGTTTATATAGTTTATAATAGGAAGGCCTTAGAAATAGAAAATCCCTAAATACAGTATAATGATGAAAAGCATTTGCAATATAGGAAAGTGCCTAATACCAAAGTGAATGTTCCCGGAGGAAGAACCAGCCAGACACAGACTCTCATCATGTCATTGGGCCCTCCCGGGCTTTTGTATGTGTATGCAACGCAAATTATATAATTCTCCAATTAATGTAAAGAATGCTATGCAATTACTTTTTTACTTGAGCTATTACAAAAAAATAAGTGAGATGTTGGGCTTTACCCAACTTGCATGACCTTCATCTTTTCTCCTCTGCTCCAATACTTACTTGTATTATCTTTAGTGTTACTTAATGAATTAGGAGGGAGCATAAAGGAGAAAGTCATATTTCCAGTTAGGATAGCATTGTAAATTTACAATTTTAGACACCCTGGATCTTCCATATGTATAACAATGATAGATTTTTACAAAAGAGAAAAAAAATTTAAAACACACAGGTATGATTAAAAAAAATAAAATAAAAAAATAAGATAGACATTTTCACAGATCAGAAAAGGGACATCCATTAAATAGAGAAAAGGTGAGCTGCAGTTGAGTGATGTTGGTCTGGGGACCTTGGAGGCTCTAGGTCCGGAAGCTGGCAGAGGGCACTGTGGATTTTGATCCTTGTGAGACAATAGGAATGAAAACTGTCTGGTGTAAGGCTGAAGGATTCAAAACTGAAGCCCGGCTTACTTCCTAAAATCAGAGGCTGGGATGGATTGGCCTCACCTGTAAAGGAGGCTAAACTAAAACTCTTTGCTACCATTATCTTGGGCTACATCTTCTAATATGCCATGTGCATGGGGAGACAGGCCAGAGAAACAGAGCCTCCATGCCAGCAACGACACCCAGCTGTTTACCAGCCTGGGGACTGGAGGTCTAATTATTTTCTTTTTTTTTTTTTTAAAGATTTTATTTATTTATTTGAGAGAGAGAGAGAATGAGAGACAGAGAGCACGAGAGGGAAGAGGGTCAGAGGGAGAAGCAGACCCCGCGCTGAGCAGGGAGCCCGATGTGGGACTCGATCCCGGGACTCCAGGATCATGACCTGAGCCGAAGGCAGTCACCTAAACAACTGAGCCACCCAGGCGCCCCTATTTTCAATATTTCCCAGCATTAGATGCCCTGACTATCCAAGAGCAGCCTGAATCGGAATTCTGGGTCCTGAGGAAAAGAATGGCGGCAACCACAAAACCGGGAGTCAGTGCTGGAGGGTTGCCAAAAGGGAAGAAGAAAAGAAATAGTGCTGCTCCAGATGAGCCTTCAAAGAGGCATTCCACACATCAGAGGACTACAGATGCCAACAGAGTCAGCCATTAGGAGGTGAGTTTACCTAAGGGCAAAGACACTGTGGCCACCTGAACATTAGCTTAACATTAGCGTACAAAGGATGCTCAAAGAAAGGGAGAACACCTCTTCCCTAAAATACTAAACAGAAACAGTCAAACAGAGAATTAGTAAATTAAAGCATGGTTCTAAGGAACTGATCCACAGCACAGTACAAAGAGAAAAAATAGACTGAAAACTGTAAAAGCGGTTAAGAGACATAAAGCCTACAGTATATCCATCAGAGGCCCCAGAAAAAGGGAAGAGAGAGAGGATGAGAGAGGAAAAACATTCCAAGGGAAAATGGCAAAAGATATTATCCAGAATTAAAGAAATATTTGCTTTTTCAGATTTAAAGTGCACACACAGGACTGAGATAAATAAATAAATAAGCAAAAAAATCCAGACCCAGAAATTGACTTGATATTTTATATGTCAAATATAAAAAGAAAAAAAAAGTATAAGTTACCAGACAGAGAAGATAGATAACAATCAGAATAAAAGCAGATTTGTATCAGTAACAATAGATGTTAAAAAGCAATGGGATAGATGGATTCTGGGAAGACTGTGGATTCAGAAGCACGATTAAGTCTCTCTCCACTTAGACAACAATGGCGCTGGCAGAATACATCTATTCAACTATTTTGGAAACCTGGAGTCTGTTAAAGGCTTGCCAACTTCTAGGGGAAGTGTTCCCACTCTGTGGGGATGTAATTGGTACAGCCTCTGTAGAAAAGAATATGGCAGTTCCTGAAAAAATGTACCATATGGTCTAGGAATTCCACTTCTGAGTATATATTCAAAAAATTGATGGGGCGTCTGGGTGGCTCAGTTGGTTAAGTGACTGACTTTTTTTTTTTTAAAGATTTTATTTGTTTATTTGACAGAGAGAGACACCGCGAGAGAGGGAACACAAGCAGGGGGAGTGGGATAGGGAGAAGCAGGCTTCCTGCAGAGTGGGGAACCCGATGTGGGGCTTGATCTCAGGACCCTGGGATCATGACCTGAGCCGAAGGCAGACGCTTAACAACTGAGCCACCCAGGTGCCCCAAGTGACTGACTCTTGATTTCGACTCAGGTCATGATCTAAGGGGCACGGGATCAAGTCCTGCCCTGTGCTGGGCTCCACACTGAGCAGGGAGTCTGCTTGAGATTCTCTCCCTCTTCCCCTCCCCCCATCCCCGTCACAGTGTTCTCTCTCTGTCTAAAAAGAATAAATAAATAAAAATTAAAAAAAAATAAAGTTTAAAAATATTGAAAGCAGGGTCTCAAAAGAGATATTTATACATCTATGTTCATAGCAGCATTATTTACGATATTGAAAATGTGGAAATAATCCAAGCATCCATCAATGGATAAACACAATTTGGTAAAAAGGAAGGAAATTATGATACATGCTACAACATGAATGAATCTTGAGGACATTATACTAAGTGAAATAAGCCAGTCACAAAATGACAAATACCTCCAGTAGTTAAAATCATAGAGACAGAGGTAGAATGGTGATTGTCAGGGGCTGCTGGAGAGGTAATAAGAAGTTGTTATTTAATGGGTATAGTTTCCCATTCTGGAGCTGGATAGTGGTGATAGTCGCACAGCAATATGAATGTACTTAATACCACTGAACTGTACACTTAAACATGGCGAACATATTAAATTTTATGTTAAGTGTATTTTACCACAATAAAATATATAGTAAAAGGGGGAAAAAAGCAACAGAGTATTTTCAAAGTGCTAGTAAAAATAACTGCCAATGTAAATTTTATAATCAGTGAATCTATGCTTCAAGAGTAAGATATAAAGTCTAAAACATTTGACCAAATACTAATATGTATTGCTGATAAACCACTAATCAATGTGCTTCATGCACACAAAAAGAAACGCAGAAGAAAGATACGAAATGTAAAGAATAAGGACACCTGTGCAAATTCACAAAATATGTTAGTGTGACAGACTGCATCTTTCAAGCACAGTCACACAACACTTAGTTGCCTGCTGCAACAATCCTTGTTGTTGGAGAACCTTGCCGCACCTCCATCAAGAGACGGAGTCTATTGTCCCTGCCCTTGAACCTGAGGAGACTTTGTGGCTACCTTCATGAGGAGGGCACAGTGAGAGTGGCACGGTGGGACTTCTGAGGGAAGGTGATAGGGCTTCTGCTTGGCTAGTTCTCCTGGGGACTTGCCCTGGGAATCCAGCTACCATGCTGTGGGGAAGCCCAAACTGGCCTACACTGAGAAGCACATGGAAAGGAGAACAAAGAGAGAAACTGAGGCCCCCAGCCAACAGTCAGGTTCCAAAGGAGGCCTTAAACAGTGTGAAGCAATGACACGCTGTCTCTAATTTGTCCTGCTCCAATTCCTGACCCAGAGCATCCATGATCATAATACTGAATTTGGTTCTTTATGCCACTAAGTTTTAGAGAAATTTGTCACAGAGCTATATTGACTGCAACAGTTACTATTGTTAACTGTTGACTGTTAAAAAGATTTTGGTAACTACTGCTACCACTAATGATAAAACAGTAAGGAAAATCAAGGAAGTGGAAATTGTTTAGGAGACAAGTTTCTTGCTTGATTTGGGAGAAGGGTAAAGATGTTTAATAAATTCAGACTCTGATGACATTTTATAGTTAAGTTTGTGTGCTAGAAATCTGAAGATAAACATTAAAAAAGAACAGAAATGGAATCTATAGTCTAATCCAGCAAAAAGAAAAAGGTGGGGAAGGTAATAAAGAAACTCTCATAAATGTATACAATCAGAGCCAAACAATATAACATAACAACAATCAATTGACTACTTCTCGTTATTTTTCAAGGTCTCAGAATTCTAGAGAGTGTTGATTTAGGCAACATTACTTTAAAAATCCATGGCATGGTAGGAATAATCGTCCCATGTCTCAGATTTTCAGATAGTATAAAGTTTGGAAAGTTTTGGTGTTTTTGGTTTTTTTCAGTATAAAACCTTTACTGAAAGAGCTGAAAGAGCACATGCATACAGTCTAAGAACAGAAAAAAAAAATGACGTTTTTTACACCATGCATTGTGAAATTTTAGCTGGAATGTATGACCACCACAGTGATTGTTACAGTTAACTTTTTCAAATCTCCCTACCAGAAGAACATGGAAGAGAATTATTCTAAATACTTAATTCTAAACCACTCTAACTAGGATAGCTGATTTCACTCAGGAAGAGAACAGCATTAGTCTTCTTCAGCTTAGGCACAGGTTGTTGGCTAACTGACTTTGTTCTTATTTAAATAGCAGACACAACACTAATGATCATTTGTGACAGTCCGTTACTTGGTTCTCTTCGCCAACCCATTTCACCAGCTTCTGTGTTTGCCACGGTTCCAGTTCCCTGCACCTCTGTCCCTCCCTCTGCGACTCTGCAGAGCGCACTAATGAATGCCCTGTTGCACGCTCTAAGCTGGGAAGAGAGACACAGAAGCCACAGCTTCGTGCTCTTAAGCTGTGAACTATCCAACTCTTCTCATTTCTATGCCAGTGGGATCCAGGCCCTGGAGCCAAAGATGGCGGCCAGAACAAAGGAAAGCAGAAGAGGGTATCAGAGAGCAGCCGTGAAGACTCCATTTGCTCCTTTATTTGCAAGATGAGGGCACTTTCTCTTGTCCTCGAGGAACATAATAGTACTTATTGAAATTACCACTTATTTGTGTCTTGGTTAATATGTGGTTTTATATTGATAATTTCACTAGATGTGTCTTATCTCTTTAATCAGACTGTGTCCCAATTGCGGGGTGATGTTTTCGTCATTTTAGTCTCTGCAGCACTTAAAGTAGCGTAGGCCCACAGTGAATACGGTACCGTGGGCTGCGCAAGTCAACACTGCAGATGAGGAGTGAATACTCTCACAATTCTCCCATTAGTGGATTTTCTCTATAAAATGAAATTGAGTCTGCCCAAGGAATTTAGTGACAGAAACAGAACAAGAAGCGGAAGACCTTGCCTCCCCCCAGCCCCTCAAAGTAAGTGCTACGCACTTTAAACACAGAAAGCCCATACTCAGAAACCTCCAGATTCCTTCCCAGCAAGCCTGTTATACCCCCCAAGCTGTCCTGAAACAATGTCTGTGGTCCCTGCTGGCTAGAAAATACTGTAACAACAATCTGGTGCCTTTAATGGCTACTGACAATTACACAATTACGAGTACAGAAAGCAGCTTCATGACACGGGCACACTTGTGACCTTAATCCTCACATGGACTCCTTTAGTGTTGAATTTTTTTTACATGTAAAGAAACCATTTCACCCCATCTATAGCTCTCTTTCTCCTTGAAACGATCCCAAATATAGGTCCTAAGAGATGACTTCTTGCTTGCCATTATAGTAAGAGTGCTTATTTATTTATTTAACATGACATGCCATTCCTTTTATTTCCCATGTTAATAATAATTCGGGGCACCTGGGTGGCTCAGTCAGTTAAGCATCTGCCTTCAGCTCAGGTCATGATCCCGAAGTCCTGGAATCCAGTCCCGCATCGGACTCCTTGCTCAGCTGGGAGTCTGCTTCTCCCTTTCCCTCTGTAGCTCCCCCTGCTTGTGCTCTCTCTCACACACACTCTCTCAAGTAAGTATACCTTTAAATAATAATAATAATAGTAATTTAATAATCCTGGGTACACTACCTTCCTGGAGCCCAAAGGTGAAAGTCAACAATCTTCTTCCTCCTCAGAGTATTCTTTCCTTATTTTATAAACTTCCCAGCATAGTGTGAGGAATTTTGGAGAACACAAAAAATCAGCTGGCAACTACTTTATAAGTGATGAGTAATATAAAAATTCCTGAGTCATTTTCTCTGGGGAGGTTGGACTTTGTTTTCCCATGAGAAAGGACCTATAGGTTCATTGATCTGGACATATTTTTCTCCCTTTCAACTTTTTCTTTTAAAGGCTGGTGAAGTTATGCCTTACACTGATTGCCTAATAGACTAGAAAGACAGGAGGGAAGTGGCAGCGAGAACAGCTGAGCGGGACTGTGGATTCTGACGGACAAAGGGCTGCAGTGTGTGAGAGAGAAACAGAGACCTTTGTGCTGGTGGGGAGCATGTGACCAGCTGCCCCAGTTCGGCCAGAGCAATTCCATTTGTTAGTCTACTTTTCTGGATTTTCTTCAAGATTCTGATTGAACCTGCTCTTTTCCACACCCCTTTCCACTCTCCCGCCCAGGGTATCATAAGGGATGAGAAAATGAGGGACCCCTATGAACGGTCATATGGCTTCCTTCATCCTCTACACCCTTCCTTCTTTTTTCTAAAACATAGTCTCCAAACTTTTTGATCATGGATTTAATCAGTAAAATATATGGCCCCATTTATAAATCATATTATGTGCTATTTATAATGACACTTTGTGCTAATAAATACCTTATAAAACACACAAAAATAAATTATAAGAGCGACACAAAATAAATGTAATAGAATTTTTCTTAATATTTCCCCCTCCGTACCCTAATACATCATTTGTGCATGTCCAGGCTGTCTGTGTCCTATTTGGGAGGCTCCAGGCTAAAAGACAGTTACAAGTTGACCAAAGAAAAGTGTAGCCTGCTCTGAGAAGCTGAGTCCTTCTTTTGACATCATTTGGGGATGTGGCAACTCAGGCAGCACCCCCATGTTTCTGGATATTTCTGGAAAGATCATGCAAAAAGCACAGGCAAGTACGCAACCCCAGGGTTCTGCAGGAGACCTGAAATCTAATTCCAGCCCTTGTCATTAGCCAGCCCTGAAAAAATCATTTAAACTCTCCGAGTTTAATGTCACTGGTAAATATAGTAACTTTTCTGTCCATTTCTCCTAATTGCTGTAAATATCAAACTAGGTACCTGATTTGCAATTTCCTGCCTGTTTCTCCTAATTATTGTATATATATAATAAGACAAAGGATTTGTGGAGTTAACATGGACTAGAAACATAGAACAATATTGTTATTCTTTTTAAAGACCACGGGAGGTAGATGGGCAATATTCCCCATCGTGTTCATTGTATCAGCAAACAAATGCAATAGAGATTCCCCTCCCTTTGCCCTCCCCTTTCACCATAGAAAGGATCACTGGTGAAAATCCAAGCCTTTAAATTTTAGTGAACAGTTTTCTAACTATTCCTCTCAAGGTTTTAGGAACATAAAAAGTAAGAAGAGGAGAAGATTTTTGGAGTTGAAGGAACCTAAAAGATGATCTCAGCTGATATTCTTTTTTTTTTTTTTTAATTCTTATTTTATGGATGGAGATATGCTCAGAGGGCTAAGTAGTTTCCCAGGATGACAGGGCTGGGGAAAAGCCTCACTAGGACCTGGGCTCCCTATTTTGGAATGGATGCCACCTTTAAGAGCATCACAGACCATCACAGTTCTCTAGTATATCACTTATTCCTCATTGACTCTATGTTTCTCTCAGCAAATCATGTCCTCATCAAATCCCTTCTACGTCTGCTCCCCATCACCAAAGACTCCCCCCTTTTTCATACCTTTACATCTCACAAGTCAAATCCAGCCCCCAAACTGTCTCCAACTTTCTCTTCCTTTTATTCAACTCCTCCTCTGATTGCCTTGTTAGCTACCAGTGATAATTTCTTGTCAGGAAAGGATTGTGGGTTAGGTGCCCAGAGGCAGTCACTTACATGGCCATGGAGTTGTGTGTCCTTTCAAAGCACTGACAACTCTTGTGTGAGTCACTCACGGAGGGTAAAAATAACCTTCTCACAGAAGCCTCATACCAGAAGAAGACAAGGATATTTTAGGGGAAGTTAGAGACAAGTGGCAAGGACGATGGAGCAAGGGTTGGTTAAATGGATGGATGCCCTTCCTGGACTCCGTTTCTTCTCTCAGGTTTGGTTCTGTAGCCAGGAGGGCCTCACCTCTTTCATCTTCTCTCGATCCCTCCTTCGCCTCCGGCCCGCCACTCCCCATCCCCAACCTACCCACCCCAAACAATCTCTAATTTAATGTGAAATCTTGCTTACGTTACATGGTCACTGGGTCTTGTTTTCCCCCACCCAGGTTGTTTGTAGGTATTTAATGGAAAAATAATTCTCTATGAGTAAGATATATTAAATCTCAGGGCTCATGTTTCTAATGGGGTAAAGGTAAATTAGTGAATTTATTTAATAAAATGCTCAAAAATGAAGCTTTGACCCAAGTTGTTACTATATGATAAAGCGGTCAGAGATCCAAGGCAAAAAGCTGGCAAGATATTTTTGTGATTTCCGTTCATTTTTTGCTTTGGTCTCATAAAATATTCACTTGGTATGTTATAGGATCAGAATGCAAATAACCAGATCACCAGAGCAACTTTTAAGAGCAAAGAAAAATTTATATATACTCTGTACCAACTTGTCTCCTAGGAATATCTGTGTTTAAGTGTTCACGCCACCCTGGTTTGTGCATGGAAGAAAGTCTAGCATTTTCTAGTTTGCTTCCCCTCCACCTGACTGTTGTTTTATTGTGTGTTTGACACCAAAGCACTCAGCAAGGTCCCTAGCACAGAGCAGGTGTTTCATAAATTCTACTAAGTTTAACTGACTGGTGTTCAAACCCAGGAAAACCTCAGACAAAAAGATGAAATGTTGTGGGAGTTTTCTGTCTAAATGTTAACATTAAATGCAATGTGACCTCAAACTTAAAAAAAAAATAAATTGAAAATGATGAGTTAGAGGAGGGGATATAAGCATACTCAGGGGACAGCATACTCAGAGCGAGTCCAAAACATCTCAAAAAGTCAAACAAATGAAAGGCCTGTGTTTCCTGGAATGTGTCAGAAGACTCCTAAAGCAAGAGGTCTGCTAAATAATCACCAAAAGGAGGAGAACTTTGAGCAGAAAAGATGGAGGAGGAAGAGGGGTGGGCCAGGAGGTGCCCGCAGGAGCCTGGAACTGTCCTGCCCATCATCTCCCTCTTCCTTGTCCCCTACTGCAGACTCCCCAAGTGGGCTCACAGTGCAGAGGGGGAGTCCAGGCCACACTTTTGCCATGCTCATCCCACTGGAGTCCATGGAGTAAGAGGGAGAAGGAAGGAAGGACTCCTTGCTTCTCTACCTCTCACTCCTCCACCCCTGCCAGAAATGAAAAATATCTGATGGCAAAGAAACAATCCTTCTGACTGCTAAGGTCTGATATAGCATTAGATGTGGTTCCAACACTCCTCTGTCCTTTTTTGGGCAGCTTTCTGCTCTGCTCTGAAGCCACACATGTCCTTAAGAGTATATGTGAGTACGTGTGTGTGTGTGTGTGTGTGTGTGTGTGTGTGTGTGTGTGTGTGTGTGTGTGATTAAGTGCTAATATATGCAAAGCAATGGAAAATGGGTGGGAAAAATTCAATGTCTCTTATATGGCAAATGTACCTCCAAACACACTCATTCATTTATAATACCTAATCCAACTGATAGCTCCATTAGCTACCCTACCAGGGTGTAGAAGCTTGAGTTGCTTTCAACTTATCCTTCCTTCTTACCTCCCCAACACCCAATCAATTAATCAATCACTGTGTCCACCATTTCTCAATTTCATACTCTGTCTCCCTGCCCACTCATCATCTCTATACTGGATCTCATAACTCATCTCCCAGTCCTCAGTATTACCCCCTTGGAAACCATATCTCAAGGCATTTAAAAAATTATCTCTGTAACATTTAAATCTGACCATACCGTTCACCACTTAAATACATTCAAGGACTATACATCACCTATAGAATTCAGGTTCTTCTGCCTGCCCTGCAAGGCTCTTAGTGCCTGGCACCTACCCATCAACCTCTCCAACTTCATTACTTGTTGCTTCTTGACTTAATATCAGCTGATTCCCTGCAGGCCCTATGCTATTTTATGACTTTCTGTCGTGGCTTATACTCATCCCTCTATCCGGAACCTTTCTCACTTCTTTTAATATTGCCTATCCCTCAAGACCTGATTTAGTCATAATCTCTCACAGGAAGGCTCTGAACTCCCAGGCCGAGCTATGGGCACTCTATTCTCTGTGCTTCCACATCACAAGGGGCAGATTTCTAGTGCAGCACTTCGCACGCTCTACTAAAATTATTAAAATTACTTGCTAAGTGTCTGTCTCTCCTGCTAGACTCTAAGACCCGCTAAAGCAGGGGCAAACTAACTTACCTTTGTTAGTCCCACTGCGAATATCAGCTGGCTTTTGGTAAATATTTGGTGGAATGAATGGAACAAGGGGAAGTGGCTAAAGGGATGGGGGTTGGAGGCCTCTACTTCTGTAAAGTCAGAGCTTAGACTCTTGGTGGCCTCGCTGTAGGGCAGGGGACTGAAATTGCAGGAAAACAATAACATGGTGGCAGAATAAGAGTAAGAGAAGAAAGTAGCCACAAGCTGTTAATATAAAAAAGATCCTTGAGGGAGGACTTACATAATCAGTGAGCACATGGGATGGTCTACACCGGCAGCCTGTAAGCTGGGCTCTTACACTTCTACTCCTATCCCCCAGGAAGCATAGGGCCTTATGATAATACTGCCCATCTCTGGGCCTTTAATTCTACCCCTAAAAATTGTTACATCAGATTCTACCTGCATCAAAACATTTTGGGTTCAGGGAGTGTGATTTTCCAAAGTCCAAACAAATCTGATTATGTTCATGATTAAAACAAGATAGGGAAGATTGAAGGGCCAGCCCTTAGGAAACCAGCACACTGACTCTCAGTATGAAGAACAGATGTAGCTGAAAGCAATATCCAACTGACTTACCCAATGACCATTTTAAGAAAGTTTTCTGATGACTTTCCCAGTTGGCAACCAATGCCTAGTGGCCCAGAGTATGATAGCTGTCCACCCATTTCCTTTCTGGGAAGATCAGTGGGACCTGGAAGATGAATCAGCAGTCTTAATTGCTGGCTCAGGACCAAAGGCTTTGCCTGGATGAGTGGCTAATGGCGATGCTGGCTTTCTTTTATGTTCAGTTACAGTTAGTAGGCAGGGTGTACGTTTAAAGTGTCTAGGGATTGTGACTAACGTTTCATCTCCCACTTTAATGAGGTACCACTTTGAAAGTTATCTACATGACTGAAAATCAACCTATCACCATAACGAAGGACTGTCCAGAGAGCAGCCAGTAGAAAGGGGAGTTGCCTCTCAGAGCCTCTTCCTCCATGTTTGTACTTGGCTTTAGTGCAGTGGCAAACCAGTCACCCTAAACAGAGCTGATCTTGTGGCTTGAGATTTTCCAAGCCAGATGTGCAGATGAATGTGCAGATTAACAACAGGAAAGCATATTTGAAAAGCTTTCAAGTCCACTTGAACTTGCGTAGGTTTCACATGCTTCTCTGAGCCCAAGGCTTAGGAAAGGTTCTGTGCTCTTGGACCACGGTGCCTGGAGATCCTGTGGCTAGGCAGGTATTTCCACTTCAAGACATTGAGACAACTGTACCCTGCAGACTGAGCACAGCAGCCTCTCCCTCCTCTTCCCACACTTCTGGGCAGAGAATTGGCCCCAGGAAAGTAGAGTGTGAGCTGGGACAGCAGGAAGAGGTAGGCAGAGTAGCAGTGACAAGAGAAAGAGCAGCAAGGTCAAGACTAACAGCAGAGTAGCAGAAGGGAGGTGATAGTCTGGGAAGAGAGGCAAATCTGAAAACCCGGCATTATGCTGTCAAATGCTAAGTCAAGTGAATCTTACTCCCTTTTAGACTGTGGGAAAGGGTGACTATGATTGAAACTGGTTTCCCACATCATTCTCTAGTGATCATACCTCTCCAAATGTTAAGCAGATGAGAGATTAGATCAGATACAAGACATGCAGTTGAGACCAGATAGAAAGGGCATGATAGAGGTTAAATGGTAAGTGTTGCCCATATACAACCACATACATTCAGAAATGAAACTGTCCTCACAGACATTTTCTTTATACCAGTCCATGCATTATGAAAGCTTTCCTAGCAAAGTCTAATGCTATCCGATATTTGTTCCTGTACATGGCATCCCAAGTCTGAATGGCTAAAATGCCTACTGCATGAAGGGACCAGCTGTTGGTCCTGGCCAGCTGCTGACCCAGATGGGTTCTGCACAGAAAATGAACACCTTGTAGGAAATACACTATAGCCTCTACTGATGCCCAAATGGACTGGTGCTGACAAGACCTCTACAGGAAAATCTCAGCTGCCAAATTTCTTTCTGTCCAAACAAAGAACTTCTACTCCTTGGTCAAAGCAGGTAGTACAGACAATGACAAAGACACCAGGACTCCATTTCCTCGCTATCCCCTAATGTTTGTAGTTGAGTTCTACATTGGGTTCCCTGTGGCCACCCTCAGACACCAGTTCATCTTCATGACCGCTCTGGTGGTCAGGTCACTTCGACCTCCTCTCCTACCACCTTCTCCCTTTGCTGACCCACTCTAGCTTCTTGATGTTCTTTCCTCAGCCCTGGGCCTTTGCAATTGTACTTCTACCTCAAGGCACTTTGCAGGGCTAACCCCCTGGGTTCAGTTGCTGCTTGACTATCACAACCTCAGAAAGGCTTTCCCTGACAATCTCATCAAACAATTCTTCCCATCCACTCCCTTCCATCCCTACCTGTTCTATCACCCTATCCTAAATTTTCTGCAAGCAGTTTTGACTATCTTATAGTTCTATGAATCCTTATTTGGTGATTATGATGGTGTTGTCTGTGTCTGCAACTAAAATGTAGGATCTACATAGGCATGGGCTTTTTCTCTCTACTGATTTCTAGTGCTAAGACAGTGCTTGATACATGGTAGGGCAGCAATACATACTGGTTGATTGAATGAATGGGTGAATGATGTGAAAAAAAAGTGTACAGTTTACTGGCTTACTTCACATCATTCCATTAGGCAGAGGGGGAGATGTGACTCAAACCAGGTCTTTGGACTTCAGATTCCATGCTATTTCCTGTACACAAGGTTGCCTCTATTGCAAAACTTGCATTTGGTTTCAGTGTTTATTCTAGGGGAAAATAAACTAATCTAGACAGGAATCCTAAGACCACTGTTACTGCTCTCATGATTTGGAGCCACTTTCATGATTTATTATTAGGCGTTTTATTTTTAACCCTCTCAAAGCTAAAAGGAGCGCTTTCTCTAAGAATGTGCAAAGCTGGACACCTAAAAAAATAATTTCTGGAAAAGTGGGAGCTGCTAAGCCTCAATAAATTTGGGGTGTTTCCAATGACTTCAAATAATGAATGATGATAAGGGACCCCCAGAGGGCATAAGGCTCACCATCTCAACTTCAAGTGAACAGATTAAAGTCCTGAGTATAGTGTGTCACTCAAATGGTCACCTTGGATATGGATTAATAGTGACTTTCCTAACTCCCAGGTCCCCGACAGAAAAGATCTCTCCCTTTGAGATCTGTGGGACTTGCTTTATTCTTCTATGTTCCTCATCTCAAGGTCCACATATATGAAAGTCTATACCTATTCTAAAAACTTCATTATGTACTTATTAATATGCATTAAGCATTTATGTTATCATTATGTTATTATTAAATATTTTTCAGATGTAAAAGTGATATATTTTCATTACATAAAATCTGGAAAATAAAACTCCTAAATATGAAAATTTATAATTCACATAATTTTACAGATGAACTGTAGAATCATTTAATCAAGTACAAAAATTAAAAATTCTACTGGAATTGTATTTTAGAGTTTTTATATTTCATTAAACTTAATACATTGACTTGTGAAGATTTAGTATTTTTATAGTATTCAGTCTCCAATTTTGTAAGCATGATATATATTTCCATTTGTTTATTGTTTTAAAAATATATCTCAGTATATATATGCAAAAATATCTCAATGTCACATACATTAAATGTAATACATGCACTATATGTACATACATTATATATACAGACACAGACATATATTAAATATATGCAGGACTTCTATGAAGAAACATGCAAAACTTTACTGAGGTACATAAAAAAGACCTATGTATGTGAATAATGTATATATTGTATATAGAGAGAAACATGTATTTTGAGTAGTATATGGATCATTTAGCTTTGCAACGTTTTTGAACTTAAAAATCATTTTTTAATAGCTGTATTACATTTCATCACATGATTGTTGCATACAGTGCTGAACTGTTGCTTAGTTATTTAAGTAGTTTTGGTTATTTAGGTAGTTGGTTGGTTATTTAAGTAGTTTTCAAGTTTTACTCTAAGCAATGGTGAAATGAATATCCTTCCACACAGGTCTTTGTATATGACCCTGAGCATTTCCTCCAGGTTTCTAATAGTGGGATTATGACATTGAAATAGATGAACTTCTTAAAGAATCTTGATACATAGTACCAGGTCACTTTGACCTCCTTCCAGACAGGTTGAACTAATGTACATGCCTTTGGCATCTCAGTTGGATTTACCATTGTTCTCTTTTAATATTTGCTAATTTGTAGACAAACATGGCATTCTAACTCTTATTTTAGTTCACATTTCTTTGAGTAATAAGGTTGACATTTGGGAAAACAGTTCATCAATATGACTTGTGCTTTGATAAAGTTCCTATGTTCAGGTCCTGGAACATGATTCATAAATTTCCTATGTTCACGATGTTTTAGGGAGACAGTAAGTCATGTGCTGGGAAATATTTAATAAGTAGTTTTATGGGGGGGGGGGTTTACAAGCATAAACTTGTAGCTGTGGTGTAAATATTCCCATCAAGCTACCAACATGACATGACTAAACAGGCAGCCAGAAGAGGCATATGAGTGGACTCCGGCGGTGGGCATGAGCTGGTGTCAGCACATCACTGAAGGAAGTATAGCTTTATGGTTAAATAATGAGTTTGGAGTTGGTCAGACTTGGATTCCCAGTCTCGCTACTTACTGGCTTTGAGATCTCAGGCACGCATCATACACAGTTGTTTTAAAGATTTAATAAGATAATGAAAGTATTGAGCACAATTCTTGACCCAGAGTAATAACTAAGTAATAGTTTTATTATTCTTTTTCATATAATACTAGTACTGCTTATTTTTTCTTTTGTGTATTGTCTGTTCCTATTCTTTGACCATTTATCTTCCAAGGTATTGCTGTTTTTCTTATTGACGTATAAGCACTTTACATATTTAGGGCGTCAATCATTAAGAATATTTTTGGCTTTCAAAAAAATATTCTGCTTCCTAACTGTATATGCTTTTAGACACTTAGAAGTTAAAAATAGGTCTTTGGATATGTTTGTGATTTCTTCTACCTGCATGCATGCCTTTCACGTCATGCTTTTAACTGTTTAAATTACTTAGAATTGATTTTGGTATGTAATATGGGTGAGAAACTAATTTTTATACGTATAACATCTAGCTATGTACTGTGGGTTCAGTATTATGAACTTATCTACCTCAGTTTCCTCAGTAGTAAATTCAAGATGCTAACATCATCTACCTCATAAATGTGTTAAAAAAAACCATTCTGATTGTAATGCGGAAAGCGCAGAGAACAAATACTTGCTCCACTGTGAATGCAAGTCAGGGTTAGCCGTCATCAGCACCATCCTCATTACCATTATCCTCATTACAGCTCACGATTATGTATCCCATCCTTTCCTTACTAATTACTTTTTTTTTTTTTAAGAAGATGATTTATTAGCAAAGCAAAACAACACGACTAAAACACCACCACTACAGCAAACTCCAACAAAGTTCTTCTGGGGCCCAAGGCCAGCTTCCATGACAATAAACACAGGTGTGAGGGTCACTGGGGAATGCAACTGTTTCCCTTTGCCTGAAGCTATTAGAGAGTCAGCCTTGAGACTGCTGACTTTCACCCTGCAGTTCTTTAGAGACGGAAATAAGGTGCTCTGGGATGCTGTCTTTCCCCCAGTGTAAACCTAAAGTCAGATTTTTGACCTGTTTGTTGTGGAAACTCTGTTGGAAGTGATTCAGTTCTACAAAGAGCAAACAGCACTGGAGGGCCACAACACTTGTTCTTTTCAGAAACAGAACTTCTTGAGGGAAATTTGTTCTGATATAGAGAGACCATTCATTGCCTTACAGCCCACCTAAGCATTGGTTGTCAAGTCCAGGCCAGGCTGAGCTGTGATTTCAAGGGCCCATGGAAAGACTTCTGCCCCTTCCCCAAGATTTCCACCTGCAAAGTGGAAACAAAGCATGGTGTCCTATGCTTCAATATAAGCACTGGAGAGGCACTCAGTCAGTTTTTGCTGTGAAGGAACACCTTGTCTGACTGTTCACACTGAAATGTGCATGGCTGATTTAAGATTTTGGCTGAAAGTAGGAAGACTAACAGTGCTACCCACTGTATACTTAAAGAAGCTGGAGGGAGGAGCTCAGTGAAGATTATGGAAAAGTGACAGAACAGTAAACAGGGAATAGCAAGAAAGCATGGTCCTGCTTAGGGCAGTTGTATTTCATCCCCCAAACAATTTCCTGGTTCCGTAGCTCCATCACAATGTGACAAAAGCCATCATGTCAAAGAGATTTTGTGTGTGTACTTTCTACTACACAACTCTAAACAACAAAACAAATTCAGAGGCCATAACCTTTGTTATTGCCTTAACATTTCATTTCCCTTCCTTGAGCCCTTTAGTCAAATGGGTATCAATGGGTTGCTCCTCCTTCCAGGGAAGGTATTCTAGGTGCACTTGTTTTATCCTTGAGTTAGTGAACACTAAGTGGAAGAGAAGCCTAGGACCTAGCAATTACACTACTAGGTATTTATCCAAAGGATACAAACATAGTGATTCAAAGGGGCACCTGCACCCCAATGTTTGTGGCATCATTATCAACAATAGCCAATCTATGCAAAGAGCCCAAATGTCCAAATACAATTCCAGTAGAATTTTTAACGATGAATGGATGAAGGAGATGTAGTATACATTTAGAGTGGAATATTACTCAGCCATCAAAAAGAATGAAGTCTTGCCATTTGCAACGATGTGGATGGAACTAGAGGGTATTATGTTAAGCGAAATAAGTCAATCAGAGAAAGACAATTATCATATGATCTCACACATATGTGGAATTTAAGAAACAAAACAGAGGATGATAGGGGAAGGAAAGGAAAAATGAAATAAGATGAAAACATCCAGCAATGGAAGCAAACCATAAGAGATTCTTAACTCTAGGGAACAAACTGAGGGTTGCTGGAGGGGAGGCAGGTGGAGGGATGGTGTAATAGGGTAATGGGCATTAAGGAGGACACTTAAAGTAACAAGCACTGGGTGTTATAGGCAACTGATGAATCACTAAACTCTGCCCCTGAAACTAATAATACACTGTATGTTAATTAAATTGAATTTTAAAAAATATTTTAAAAAAGAAAAAAGAGAAGCCGTTACAGGAAGCTTCAGCCCCTGCTGTGCGGAGTAGGAGCTCCCAACACATGGCTTAATTTTTATTTGTCTGAGAAAGTATTTCTCCTTCACTTTGGAAGGTAATTTCTCAGGATATAGAATTCTAAGTTGGTAATTTTTTCCCTCCCAACACTAAATATTTTTACTCCATTCTTGCTTGTAAGGTTTCTGAGTAGAAATCAGATATGATTCTTAAATTGTTTCTGTATAGGTAAGGTGTTTCTTCAAAGATTTTTCCTTTATCTTTGATTTTCTGCAGTTTGAATATGAGCTGCCTAAATGTAGCTCTTTGGCATTTATCCTATTTGGTGTTTTGTGAGCTTCCTGGACCTGTGGTTTGGTGTCTGACATTAATTTGGGAAGATTCTCAAATGAAAAAATAAGATGCAAATTTAATTCTGAAGCACCTAATAGAATAATGTCTCCATTTAAATTTCAATGCTTTTGAAAAAAGTTTTAAATTTTCTTGAATGTTTCTTTTCATTTTCAGATAAATTTAGACAAAGCTTGTCAGATTTTTAAAAATAACACTTTTCAAATTATAAATGAAATTATTAACTTGTGAAGGCTGACAAAATACAATATCCATCTGGAAAATGGGTGTCTGTGTGTGTGTGAATACACATACTAATTTATATTTGTAATGTTTATATATATATCCTAATTAATGGAAACGATATATAAATACATAAAGACTATATATGTTAAAGAATATATATATATGACAGAGTGTGTGTGTAATTTTTTTGTGCTTTCTTTATCTCTAGACTGTAAGTTCCTTGAAAATAGAAACCTTATTCCTTTTGTGATGCCTTGACTCTGGCCAAGTGCCTTCTATATTTTGGACAATTGAATCCAGGTTCACTTTTTACATAGAGGCAAAAGGCTAGCACCATGTTAGACAATGCCTTCCATAACTTTCCAAGAGGCACTGGAGAATAACCACCCCTGAAAGTAAATTTTCTTTTCTTCTTTATATCCTGAGTTGAAAGGACGCTGCTGATGAGGTAGGGCTAAGATTAGGGGGTAAATGTTATGGGGCAGCTTTTGTTCCATACACACAAGGATAATAGAGTAAGTGAATTATATATCCCAGCATCTTGAGAAAAGTGTCTTTATCCTTGGCACAGGAAGGAATCCTTATTCACCAGGAAGGAATATAAAGAAATGTTTACCAGCTTTATGTACAATAGCCAAATTATGGAAGCAGCCCAAGTGTCTAGTGGTAGATGAATGGATAAAGAAGATGTGATTGAGATGTATATATATATGTATATACATATATATATATATATATATGTATATATGTATATATATGTATATGTATATATTATTTGGCCATAAAAAAGAATAAAATCTGCCCATTTGCAATAACATGCATGGATCTACAGAGTATAAGGCTAGACAAAATAAGCCAGTCAGAGAAAGACAAATATCATACGATTTCACTCATATGTGAAATTAAAGAAATAAAAAAATGAACAAAAATAAAAAGACAAACCAAAAAACAGACTCTTAACTATAGAGAACAGATAGTTATCAGAGGGGAGGTGGGTGAGGGATGGGCAAAATAAGTGAAGAGGATTAAAGAGCACACTTAACTCAATGAACACTGAGTAATACATGGAATTGAAGAATCAGTATATTGTACACCTGAAACTAATATAACACTGTATGTTAACTATACTGGAATTAAAAGAAAATAAAAATAAAAAAGAATATACCATCAACTCATATTTGACAAAGAAGCCAAGAATCCTCATTCAATGGAGAAAAGATATGCTCTTAAAAAAAAAAAAGGAGAGAGAGAAATCTAACTTAGGTGAGGAAGTTGCTTATTGCAACAAGAATAATAAACAAAAATTGCAATTCTCAAATCCATTTGCTTAATGTGAGAAGTTTAAACTCTGTCTCTAGCTATAGAGTTAAGATGAAGAGTAAATCAGATAATTACCCACTGGATTTGATCAAGGTAGAATATGGATTATTCAGTCCAAAGAATCATTTTCAATAGCAGTTATTTTTAACTAAATTATCTAGAAAATTACTTCAACTCTCTAATAACTATTCCTGTCTATAATCTTAATCCTATTTTTCAGTTCATTACTTCATAAAATATTCATATTCCTTAGACTCTTGTGCTTATGCTTTATGATATTTAAATAATAATATATGTAAGTTAGTAATGATTATTGAAATCACATTATTCCTGCATACATATTCACGCTTTTTACCTTAAAGCCAATTTAAATATTTTCATTAAAAACATAATTAGAAAAATATAAAAATGAGGTAGTTGTTTATATTAGTATGCAAATGAGCCATATGTTTGTCTACTCATGAATAGGTCAAGTCTATATCAACAAATGTGTTAATTTAAATTTTCTCAGGTGCATTAATTATATGAACATCTCTGGGAGTAGGGTGTAAAAGATATGAATAGATGATGGATTGAATTTTTTTTTTCTTATTTTTACTTTTAATTGTCATAAAACTCATGAGAGTTTACCACCTTAACATTTCTAATTGTATAGTTCAGAAGTGGTGAGTATATTCACATCTTTGTACAACAAATTTCCAGAATTTCTTTAGTTTCCAAAACTGAAATATACCCATTAAATACAACTTCACAATTTCCCCTCCCTCCAGCCCTTGGAAACTACTAGTTCTGTGACTCTGACTACTAGATACATTGTACAAGTGGAATGATATAGTATTTGTCTTTCTGTAATTGGCTTATTGTTCACTTAGCATAATGTCCTCAAGGTTTATCCATGTTGTAGCAGGTGTCAAAATTTTCTTACTTTTTAGTAATCCATTGTAAATGAATGTCCCATTTTGTTTATACACTTATCTGTCAATGGTCACTTCAGGTGCTTCTACCTTTTGGCTGTAGTGAATAGTACTGCTAAGAACATGGGTGGATACATTTATCTTCAAGATCCTGCTTTCAATTCTTTTGGATGATACCAGAAGCAGAATTGTTGCAACACGTGGTAATTCAATTTTTAATTTATTTAGGAACCACTGTACTGTTTTCTATAGCAGCTGTACCATTTTACAATCCTACTAGTGCTGCACATTTCTAATTTCTCCACATCCTCACCAATGCATGTTATTTTGTTTGTTTTTTTTTTAATTTGTTTTTGTTTGTTTTTATATCTAAAAGCCAATAAGTATGAGGTGGTATCTCATGGTGGTTTTGACTTGCATTTCTCTAACAATTAGTCATAAATATCTTTGCATGTGTTTATTGGACACAAGTCTTCACAGAAATGCCTATTCAACTCCTTTGATCATTTTCTAATCAGGTGGTTTCATTGTTGTTGTTGTTGTTGTTGTTGTTGTTGTTGAGTTGAGGAGTTATTTCTATAATCTGGATAGTAACTCCTTATCAGTTTTATGATTTGCAAGTATTTTCCCAGTCTCTAGGTTGCCTTTTTGTTGTTGACTGTGTCCTCTGATGAACAGAAGGTTTTAATTTTAATGTAGTCCAATTTGTCCTTTTTTTCTTTTGTTGCTTGTGCTTTTGATGTCATATCCAAGAAATCCTTGCCAAATCCAATGTTATGAAGCTTTTACCTTATGTTGTCTTCTAAGAGTTTTTTATTTAGGTCTTACATTTAGGTCTTTGATCCACTTTGAGTTAATTTTTCTATAAGATAAGGGTTCAACTTCGCTCTTTTGCATATGGATATCCAATTTCTAAAGCTTTGTTGAAGAGACTATCCTTACCCCATTCAATGGTCTTAACACTCTTGTCAAACAAACATCATGTGACTAGGCAGATGGGGGTTTATTTCTGGACTCTCTATTCTAGTCCTTTGGTCTCTATGTCTGTCTTTATGCCAGTACCACACTGTTTTGATTCCTGTAGCTTTGTAATAAGTTTCAAAACCAGGAAATATGAGAGCTCCAATGTTTGGTTTTTTTTTTTAAGATTGTTTTGGAAATGCTTTTATTTTTAGTTTCTTATTTCTCATTCTTTTTTTTTTTTTATTCCTTAAAAATCTTTTTCTCTTATTATGGCACTTTTTCTTATAGTTTATATGTCTTGCATCCTTCACATCTGGAAGACAGATGGAACAAGACAGCCTAATTGAGTGACCCACAAGTAGTTGTGTAAAGTGGGCAAGCCCTAACACAGTGTGGAATAAATCTCTAAATCCTTTCCAGGAAAGGAAGTGTGAGGCTGGAATGCAGACATGAAGCAGGAGTTATAGACTGTGTTCTCATCCTGTCTACAATACTCATTATCCATCTGATTTTGAGCAAGCCACTTGACTTCTTTTGGCATCAGTTTTCTCAAGAATCAAAAGGAGGGGGGAGGTTTCTAAGCTCTAGAATTCTATCATTCTTCTGGTAGACCAGAGATGTTACTTGGGGATGGGATCTTAGCCAAGGCAATTCAAACCCTTAGGAACTGGGCAGTCTACTTCTTGTCCTCTCTTCTTTTCTCTTTTCCTTTATAGTTCCTGACTCCCAATTGCCTTCCTTTCCTTCCTGGAAAATTCTTTTTATTTCTTTTTGCCATTATTGTCTCTAGATTCTTACCTTTTAAAATATTCATTCTAATCTCAGAAGGGGAGAAAAGTACCATTGTTCCAAGCCTCATGTGTTTAAAAACCATACCATATTCTATCCCTTCTTAGAGGAAGTTCAGTTCATCATAGAGCTGACATCCAAAATGGTAGAGTAGCCAAACATCTATGTAAGGCTATGTGAGAACTGGGCAGATCCACACCTCTGTTCTCTACTCTCTATCTGAAATCTCGACAGAGAACACTGAAAAGTGAGACATTCAAGCCTCCTTATTTCTTCCTTCAGAATATTAACTATTCCTTTCCATCTCTTTTGTCCTTTCTCAGATACCCAATAGAGTCCTCCACTAGGCTCAAGCTGGTCTCTCTTGCTCCTTGCTTCTTCTTCCTCATCTGCCTTGAATATGAGGCCAGGCTAATCTTCATGAAAATGTACTTATAGTTGTCATCTGCTCAAAAATGTACAATGGCATCCTGTTATCTTTGACATTAACTTATAAATTCTTCTGTTTGGACTTTCAGACTATTCATCGTCTGATAGCACCTTTATTTCCCAGGGCTCCCCAAAAGAATTCCTTAATAGCTCACTTACTTTCATGTATTCTATTTGTATTTCCAACTCTTTGTCTTTGCCTGTGCTGTTTTTCATCATTTGTAAGAACTTCTCTACTCACCTCTGTTTACCCAGCAAGTTTTGTCTTCTACATAAAGCTTTCTTCAACTACTCTAGACAATACAGATGTTTCTCCTAATTTCTCATTGCCAATATAATCCACACCATACAGTTTAACACTTAAAAGTTCTATATATTTGTCTTTTGTTTCCCTGGCTGGATTCTAAACTCCTTCAGGAATGTGGACTTATGTTTCCAAATTTATAATACCATATGCAAATGAAATATATCATGGTTATTATTAGAACCAGAAGAGTTTCTGTGGTTCATTGACCTATGTATTCAAGTCCCTGGAATTAATTCAGCACACAGAACTATCTCAAGTTATATGCAGCAGGCCACTGCTCTAAAAGATGAATCTTAGTGTTGATGGGAGCCATTGGGTCTACTCCAGTGAATTCCAAACTGAGTTATTTATCATCTCTGTACTTGAAAGTCTAACAGGTACATGCATTTCTTTTCTAGGAAATTATTTAAATGAATCCTTCTGATCAATGCATCCAAGAGCAGCACAGTGTCTTTCAAAACAATGACAACATACAAAATAAAAGAACACACAATGAAGCCAAACCAAGAAGAAATTTCTCAGCTTGTCAATGAGATGAAACAGCTTTACAGGCAGATTCCCCAAACAGCAAGCCTCCAAAACTCTTGCAGATAAAAACTAAGATGTTTGAGAAGTCACATAGCAAGAAAGAAGACTAATTCAGTCATTTTCCAAACTGAGTTTCAATCCCTCCTCTAAGTAGTTCACAATACATATTCAATTATTTTCATATAAATAATGCTGCCTTTTAAAAAGAGGCAACATCTCCAGTAACCTCATAAATATGCTGACAGTGCATAGTTCTGTTAGTTCTATACCATATCTACCCCCCTATGTTCCCACTTGCACTTTTGCTAAGTCTTGCTTATTGCTCAAAGATACTAAAGCCTACTGAGCAGAATAATCAAAAGGAGAAAGGCCACTGGCTCACTCAATACCTTCTTTTAATTCAGCTATGTAATTAACAGGTAACTTATATAACATATCTATGAGAAAGACTCCTAATGGTGTTCAAACTTTTGAATAAACATGAGTTAAATACAATGTTAGGATTTTTAGGAAAAATATGAACTTCTATAGATTTCAGTAAGACAATAAAATCCTAGGGTTAGAAAGAAGAAGTGACTTCTTCTTGGCTGAAACTTCACTTTTGCCTTTGCTGGCAGAGGCTAAGGGGCCAAGATTATTTGCAACAAATATGCTTATGCACATGATTCTGAATGCCTGCATGGAAGCATTGTTTTCTCTGAAATCTGGAGGAAGAGCTGTGGTCTCCCAGTCACTGTAGAAAAAGGAGCCATGTGTTATGTTGCAGATGGTCAACTTCCTCTGGTCACATTCACTCTTTGTACATTGGGAAGGCAAAAAGAAGTGTGAAATGATATGACAGAACAATGCTCTTTATACAGGCATAGTGGATTATTTATTTTTAAAAGGTCAGTTAGGAAAGGGTGTCATGCATTGTAGAATAATACATTTGAAAATTAAAGTCATGAACCCCTGCAGGGGGGCTCAGTATTGAAAAGTCTCCCAAAGTCCGACAGTAAATGCTCTGTTAGCTGGTGTGGTTACAGAATGAGATTCTCTGGTTAAAAATATGTTGCAGTTAAGTCTTCATTATGATTTCTATATAATGCCTAGATTTTAAATATCCAAGCATTAGGGTAATGTAAAGCAGTGAAGAAACACAAAGCCTCCGAATTCAGACAAGCTGACTCTAAATCCTGGCTACAACTCTTACCAGATTTGTGATATTAAGTTATCTACTCTCTCTGAGCCTTAATTTTTATATCTGTAAAATGGTGCTAAACTTTGATTAAATACTATGCTAGGACTTCCATTTTTCCACTTCAAAATTTCCTTTAAACAAGGTTTTCCCTCTGGCCTCACACAAATAAAAAAGCAGACAACATATATGAAGAAGCATTGGTTTCCAAGACCGAGTATATTAGATAACCAAAGACAGGAATCCCAGGATATGAGAAACAAAGGAAGTGAGACTTCTGGTTGCTCCAGCTTACTACCTTGAGAAAGTTTCCTGATCACAGAGCAGAGAGGAAAAACCAGGGATGGTCCAGCAGAATCCCTGAGTTGAAGAGACAGAGTTGAATGTCTAGGGACACCAGCATAGCTGGAATTCGTAAGACAGACTAGGGAGAAGAAAGAGTCACATAGAAAGTGAACTCCAGAGAACAGCACAGTGTCCACCTTCAAGTTCAGCAGAGCACACATGTGATAAAAGTAATGGAGACTGGGGGAAGAATCACCCACGAGGATTAGAGGGAATGGTACCCATGGCTCACATAGAGTCAGGAAGTGCCTATTCTCAACAGCTAGAGGGGAAATCTTTGTAAGCCCCATGGAACTGGGAAAGTAGTAACAAGGGTCTTCCCTTAGTAGAGAGAATAATTAGCTCTAAACTAAACATGGCTTGCTACTATATGACAAATCTTAACAGACCTGAAAAGATCAAAAGGTTTTCAAATAGCTTACTGTATCCCAGAATAAAACACAAGAATATTTATAAAAATACAAAAATATCCAACACCTACACAGAGGTAAAGGTAAAACTCACAATCCTTAACATCCAATAAGAAATTACCAGGTATGAAAAAAGGAAGGAAAATATGAGAAGAAAGCTCAATCAAAACTGACCCATAGCTGACACAAATGTTAGAATTAGCAGACAAGGACTTTCAAACACTTATTGGAACTGTATTCCACATGTTCAAAAAATTAGGTTGGGAATGGAAATATAAAAAAGACCCAGGTCAAATTTTTGAAGATGAAAACTAAAATGTCCAAAATGAAAAAATAAACTGGATGGTATAAACTTCAGATTAGACATGGCAGAAGAAAAGAAGAGTGGACTCGAAAACATAGCAATGGATACTGTTCAAAATTAAATACAAAGATAAAATAATCCAAAAAAGTGAAAAGAATACCAGTGACCTGTGGAACAACTCCAAATGGCCTAATTCATGTATAACTAAAATTCCAAAAGAGGGGATGACAGAAAAATATTTAAAGATATAATGGTAGAATTCCCCCCCAAATTTGATAAAAACTATAAACCCATAGATCCAAGAAGCTACATAAACCCCAGCACACACACACACAAAACGGAAGAACAACAACAACAAAAAACTACACTAGGGCACACCGTAATAAAATTGCTCAAAGACAGTGATAAAGAAAAAAATCTTAAAAGTAATCAGAGAAAACGGATGTGCTACATATAGAGGAATAAAGACAAGGACCATGGCAGATTTTTTTTTTTTTTAAATAAGAAACAATGCAAAAAGATAGTGGCCAACGTGTCAAAGAAAAAAGCGTTAAGCTAAAACTTTATGCTCCAGGAAAATATCTTTCAAACAAACATAAAGGCAGAAAAAAGTTTTTTCAACCATAAAGAGCTGAAAGACTTCATCCCCAGCAAAAATACACGACAAGAAATATGAAAGGAAGTTCTGTAGGCAGAAGGAAAATGGCAACACCTGGAAATATGGATCTACACAAAGGAATGAAGAGTGCCAGAGTGGGAGCAACATGTGTAAGTATATAAAATTATTTATTTGTGATTTAAATAACTTTAATAGTTAACTGACTGTTGAGACAAAAAATAGTACTGTAGTATTGGGTTTATAACAGATAAATGATACTCAAACACACCAATACTACCCAGGCTAAGTAGGGGGAATTTGAAGTATAGTATTGTAGCCTTCTTAAAATATGTACGAAGTGGCATAATATCATTTAAAGGTAGACCATGATAAGTTAACAATATACGCTATAAACCCAAAATCCACCACTAAATTAACAAAATGAAGAGGTAGAGCTAATAAACCAACAAAGCAGATAAAATGGAATCATAAAAAATACTCAGTTGAACCAAAAAAAGGCAGGGATGAGAAAAGAGGAAAAGGAAAACAAAGAATGAATGGAATAAATACAAAACAAATAACATGGTGACAGAATTATACCTAATTACATCAGTAATCGCATTTAATGGAGATGCGCTTAACATCCTAATTATAAGGCAGTTATTGTCAGATTGGACAAAAAAGTAAGACCCAAATATTTTCAGGCTTTCTTTTTTTCCTAGAAATTGGCTAGCTGGTTTTAAAATTCAAATGGAAGTATAAAGGACCTAATAAAATAGTCAAAACAATTCTAAAAAAGAAGAATGAAGTTGGAGAATAACACTACCCGATTCTCAGATTTATCATAAAACTTCATTAATCAAGTGGCACCTGGGTGGCTTAGTCCGTTGAGGGACTGACTCTCGGTTTTGGCTTAGGTCATGACCTCAGGATCATGGGATCGAGACTCATATCAGGCTCTGTGCTCAGCAGGGAGTCTGCTGGAGATTCTCTCTCCCTTTCCCACTCCCTCTACCCCTCTCCCCTCTCATGCTCTCTCTCTCTCTCTCTCTCAAATAAATCTTCTTTTAAAAGAGACAAACTTCATTAATCAAGACATGGTGGCACAGACAAAGAAAGACAAATATATCAATGTAACAGCATAGAATCCAGAAATAGACCCACACATACATGGATAACTACTTGTCTTTTTACTTAGAGAGAGAGTGCACAAGGTTTGGGGAGCTCAGAGAGAGGGAGAGAATCCCAAGCAGGCTCCATGCCCAGCACAGAGCTGGGTGCAGGGCTCAATCCCAGAACCCTGAGATCATGACCTGAACCCAAATCAAGAGTCTATCCAACTGAGCCACCCAGGTGCCCCATGGATAACTACTTTTCATCAAAGGTACAAAGGTAATTCAATGGAGAAAGGATATTTTTTCAACAAGCGGTGATGGAAAAATTGCATATCCATATGCAATGAATAAAATTTGAATCATATCTTGTTTCATATAAAAAAATTAACTCAAAATCAATCATAGGCTAAATGTAAAACCAAATAATAAAAAAGACCTCATATAGAAGAAAACACAGGAGGAAATCTTTGTGACCTTCAGTTGGTCAAAGATTGCTTAGCTGTGACACAAAAAGTGTGATCCATCATATTGATAAATTAGACTTTAGGAAATGCACAAATTTGAGCCTTTTGATAGATACTCTCATGAAAATAAAAATAAGAGATAGATTGAAAGAAAATATTTCAAATAATGTATTTGATAAGGGATCTATATCTAGGTTATATAAAGAATTCTCACAACTCAATAATAAGAGAACAAATTATCTAGTTTTGTAAAAATTGACCAAAAAGGGGCATCTGGGTGGCTCAGTCATTAAGCGTCTGCCTTCGGCTCAGGTCATGGTCCCAGGGTCCTGGGATCGAGCCCCACATCGGGCTCCCTGCTCAGCGGGAAGCCTGCTTCTCCCTCTCCCACTCCCCCTGCTTCTCCCTCTCCCCCTGCTTCTCCCTCTCCCACTCCCCCTGCTTGTGTTCCCTCTCTCGCTGTCTCTCTGTCAAATAAACAAATAAAATCTTTTAAAAAAAATTAACTAAAAATTTGAACAGATACTTCTATTTCTAGAGAAGATATATACATGGCAAATAAGCACACAAGAACATGTTCAGCATCATTAGTCGTAAGAAAAATGCAAATTTGAACCACACTGAGATACTACTACACACCCATTAGGATGGCTAAAACACCAGACCAAGTGTTGGTGAGAAATAGGAGAAGCTGGGAGCTCTCATGCAGTGCTGTTGGGAATGTAAAATGTGCAACCAGTTGGGAATATAGTTTGAACATTTCTTAAAAAGTTAAATATGTATCATTCCACTCCTAAGTAGTTAGAAGATAAATGAAAGCATATGTCATACAAAGACTTACACAGAAGTATTCATAGCCCCAAACTGGAAACAAATCAAATATGCATCAAAATAAATGGTGACATATTGATAGGGTGGGACGCGACATCCAAGTCCTGGAAAGAGGTAGTGTTGGTTGGGAGGAGGAGCTAGGTCTGAGAATCAGGAGTCTTGAGCTGTAACTCAGATAAACAACTTCACTTCTCTGGACCTCAATTTCTTTATTTATTCAATAAAGCAAAAGCATTTATTTTTACTCTAAAGAGTTTCTTATTCCCTCACTCAAAAAAAAAAAAAAAAGATGAAAGAAAATGAGGCAGAGATGTTATAAAAAGGATAATGGAGTCTGTTCAATTTCTGTTACTATTCCATTGGCTATTCTGGAGAATCTGCGCGCTACGAAATAAAAGTGATCAGATATGACTGGAAAAGGACTTTTACTCCACAAGGAATAAGGACCCAACAGCCTATTCCTGACGTCTGAACTACAGAACTCAAGGTGTAAGCCCAGAGTATAATTCTCTAGGTTTTTTTGTTTTTGTTTTTTTGGGTTTTTTTTGGCAACTCCAGTAGAGATCTGTAGCCAAAAGTTTTGTGGATATTTTTTCTCCTCCACGCTACCCCTCCCCCAAGTTTCAAGATTATTTCTATATCTTACAGCGTTAAGAAACAAAATTATATAAGTAAACAAAAGTTCTGTGGTCTGTCTAATCCCAAAACACTTGTATGGGCAAAATCTACAGAAGAATACAAATACGCAAGGTCATAGGAAGCCAGCTGTACAGTCAAGATTTCTTAATTCCACAACTTGGCTAGAATCAAATCAACCTTGACATGGTTTTGTGAGCAGAAATGGCCATCCAGAAAGTTAGAATAGAATAATTTAGAGGGTAGCTAAAATTTGGAGCAGTGTCCAAGTCTTTAGAATACACAAAGAAGTATCTTAATCCAGGAGAATTTGTTTTCTAATGCAAGGGTTAGCATGAGTAATTTCAGCTACATCTAAGAGAGTGGGTTACATTTGGAAACTTCATTTAAGTGAGTGTATATATACTTATCTATGTATCAACACACATGTGGTAGTGGGAATAAGCACGATTCTGATTTAGTTCATGCCTTTTCCCTCTGAAATCTTCTGTGGTCTTACGAGAAATGTCTTCACACTGAAGAAATTCCCTGTGTTCCTTTTGCTATCAAAAATAAAGTCCTTTAACATGGACATAATCCCCTGCAAACATTCAGATTTACAATCACACCCACGCACACCCGGGTCATTTCTGACAGCTTGCAAATATCCTTGTTCTCCTTTGCATGCAGTCTTCCCAATTACAAAGCTGAAATTTCTTTGGCCTTTCCTCTCCTGTTTATATAGCTCAGCTTTTCAAAGGGTTTTTAAAAATTCTTTAGGCACACCTAAGAAAAATATGCATTTCTTTTCATTACCTGGCCAAAGGCCAAGGTTTTTTAATCCCCATTTACCAAGAAAACAGTGCTCTCAAGTGTGCTTTGTATCAGCAAATTGAAGGTGCTCTTGATAGAGATTCATTTTTCTACCTCAAAAAGGCCCCTATCATCTTCCCATTTTCTTCTGCCTGTGTTGCACACAGTCATTTATTAACCACAGAAAGAGCTATTCCCATATCCTTATTCTACTGGTGTATCTCTGGCTCCTATCTGGTGTCTCATAGAACACAAACAATGTATACCTTACCCCCATACCTTTAGTCTTTATAAGCCGTGGAGGGGCATATTAAATGAATAAAGATTACCTACTTTGCAGGGACAGTTTGTTCCTAAAAACACTTTAGGTAATATCTTAGGTTGGATTCCCCAGAGGCAGACCCTGAGTGGAGGATTTATGTGCAGGTGATTTATTAAAGATATGCAAGAGAAACTTGTAAGGAAATGCAGGAAGCAGAGTAGGGAAGGGGAAGGAGCCCAGCAGGGGTGTGACTCCAGGCAAAGTCTCCTGGTTGCTTCAAGTTCATCCTGTAAAGGTGCACTTGAGAGTATGACTTAAACCTCCAAGTTTTTCTCTTACGGGGTCAGGGGGCTGAGCCATTGGTTAAAGATGGTTTAGGCAGATATAAAACTCCAGGCACTTCCAGATCTCTGAAAATCCCAACGAAGAGACTCCAGATGTCCCAGGGGAGTCCCTCAAAAAAAGTCAAGAAGCTGGTATTAGAAACAAAAACACACAGAAGCCAGGGGAGGGACACACGAAACTCTGAAAGGCTCCTAGTGATCCAGCCCCTGCTCTGTCCTGGGTACTGTCCTCAGGTAGGAACAACATGGAAAGTGGACCTGTCGCCCATTCCAGCTAAGCTTAAAATGGCGTTGAAAAAGAAAAGATGATTCTTTAGCCAATAATCAAACAAATGAATATAACATAATAAACTGTGAAGTGCTTTGAGAAAAGTTAGAACATTTATTGGAGGCTCTTGACTTAGTCTTGGGTTTAACAGATGCTTTTTTAAGGAAACAACTCAAAATGTAGCAATATGGATTCCTGGCTATATGAAGAATGTCTATAGACACTGTCGTTATTAGTGCTTTAGTGGTTTTGCTAGGCAAAGACAATTTGTACACTTTCAGGTGCCCTGAAGTAATTCATTCTCAAAGTCCAGATAAACCCTCTGAAAAGCCTTTAAATAGTGAATTGGCGGAAAAAAGATAATATGAGGGTGTTTAGGTTGAGTGATCTGGAGAATATTCTACAGTCCAAGTTTATAAAGGCATCACAAAATAACACAAAGAGCCTGAATAAGAAAGTCACACACACACACATACACACACACACACACAATCACTGGATCACTGGGCCGCTTTTGACAGCAAGGATGATTTTCTGACTAGGAATAATGATAGAAATTTCCACATGGTGAAACAATATGACCTGCCAGGCACCAGGCGAGGTGCTCTATATTCATTATCTGGTTCTGTCCTAACAAATGGCCCATGAGTTAGGTAGTATCTTTATCCCCACTTTGCAGAAAGGAAATGAAGATGAGAGAGGTTAAGATATGTGCCCAGGACGCACAGATGCAAAGCAGTTAAATGTGAGGGATTGCAGGGTAAGTCTGTCTGACTTCAGAGCTGAGCCATAAGCAATTTGTTAACTAGCTGGAAAAGCAGCACCTGCTTGTATGGAAACACACTGGAAAGAGAAGTAGAAACCATGGCAGCTTAAATGCAGCAGGGTACTAGCTAATTATCCACTTGAACCAGAAGACTCCCAAGCTAGCTAATAAGCCCCTTTTCCCAAACAATGTGGTGTGCACACAGCAGTTAGCTGGAGCCCCCCGTTATATCGACATGCTCCCTGTTGCCTTGTAGTCAAGCATAATGTGAAACTCTCTGTAGCCTCAATCACATCATAACTTAGACTTGATTAGTATCAACATTTGCATCAGGGAATGTACAGAATCAAAGCCTACAAATAGGCTTCAGAGGGTCACCAGACCTTGGCAACTAGAGTCACCACCAGCAAGAGAATGTCTTTTCCCATAGTACAAGGCATGGCTTATGAGATTTTACATCAAATGTCTATCACCCATACATTACACTGGGATGATAAATTGATTCTATCCTTTCTCATATGGTGACTCTGAGAGATTGATAGTGACTGCCTGGAACACTGTTGCAAAGAAACCAGGGGTTGTATGCAGGCTCAGCAGGAAGGAGCTCCAAGATTAACTGGTACATTTCCTGCTGATGGCTGATGCTAGATGGGAGGCTGGAGCGGGGGGTGGGGGGGTGGGGGGTGGGGGTGGGCGGGTACAACATTGTGGCCACACTGGAGGAAGCAGTGTTTCCCAACCCTACCCAATACAAGAATCATAGAGGACTCGTTAAAAACCCAGAACCCAGATTACCAGGTCTGGGGCAAAACCTCAGCATCTGCAGGATAGGCACCTTGGAAATGGCATTTTTAACAATTGCCCCAGATGAGTCTTATGATTAGGTAAGTTTGGGAAACACTGGGATCACCCTTCTCTATTCCATCTATACTTCCAGGATTTGTGAATTCAATTTTAAAAATTCTCAAAGTTAAACTTCATCTGAATTGGCCAGCCCTTTCTACAGCCATATGTACTTGCCCACGTGGGTGCAGGTGCACGTGTACGTGACAAAGATGGGTTTTTCCACTATTCAGTTAACTCAAAAAGTAGTGATGGGATCTTACCTTCTGTATTACCACCCCTCCTCCAGGGTTCCAGAACTCACTCCTTCTTTTGAGTGTGGCAGGAAATTAAAAGCATCCTGAGCAGTTCACAGAGGCTCCACAAATTCTCAAGTAAGAGGCAGACATCCTTCAGTTGAATGAAGGACGCACACTAGAACCTGCCAATGGAATGCCCTTTGGTCACCATGATGAGAACAGCCACCTCCCCTGCAGAACCAACAGGCGTTCCCAGCCCAAAGGCCAGAGGTGTATAAACAACTGGCTCAGCTTCCATGTGGTCCCTGCTTCTGACCACTGCTAGTTACTGGCATTCTTTCTTGTTAAGTTTCCTGTCTACTTGACTCCCCCCCGCCCCCCACCAATTCCCTGACTAACCTCTTCCAAGGTACAACCTCATGACCTCTCCTTGTCTTTTCAGCACAGATACATCACACCCCTCATCTATATTCTGTTTTTCTCCTTCTCTCTGACTCTGTGTGTGTGTGTGTGTGTGTGTGTGTGTTGTACATGTCATAAGCTCCTATATCCACTCTCCTCAAGGCCTTTCTTCTGATTTTCCTGGCTTGCAAGGAATGAAAAAGAAAACAACAATAAATATTTACCGTTTATTTTCTTCTTCTCTTCCTGCACTAATAATTATAGCTTTTCTGTAGACAACACGAATGTACCTGGCTCTACCTGACGTTGTCATCAGGAGATGCAGGAAAAGCAGAAATAGACAATTTATTTGGTCAATTAAATATTTCACAGTCTTATCTTGCTATATCTTCACCAGAGTGTAAGCTCCTTGAGAACAGAAACTGCTTGTTTTCTTGTGGTGATAATTTCAATGCTTGGTGTATGGGAGACATGTGTTAATACATCTTTGTGGAATTACTGAATCTGACTTCTCAGGTGCCATTTTGATATTCAGAACTTCCCTAATTTTTCAAGGGACAGCTCAAGTCTCCCCCTCCTCCAAGAAGACTTTCCTGAGTACCCCTGCTTTGCTCTCTCCCCTGTGGCATTTTCATCTGTATCTCACAACATCTCCTTGTTTGTTATTTCGATGATTGGTAGCTCATTTGTTTAAAACAAATGATGTTTTCAACAACTTTACAACTAATACTGTAGTGAACGTCTTTCGAGTTGTTTCTTAGAAATCCTTCAAAGCAGACTGATGGTAACACTCCAGAGTCTAATTCAAGAAAAGTAAGGTGGGTCAAAACAATGCTCTCGGGGTACACAATTCTTTGACTCTTTGACTTGTCATTATTCTCTTATTTTTAATGTGTGTCATTATTTCCTCCTCGCTTCCTTCATGAACAAAGGATTTTGTGTTTTCCTCTACAGAGATGAGCGTGGCTCAAGGCATGTAGTAAATTCCCACTGATTACTTGATTGATTTTAAAGACACTAGGGTTATTTCAGAGACTCTAATTTTCTTTCCATGGACAACTCTGTGGCAAATGTGTCCTTCCTAATTCACAGGAGGGCCCTCCTGGTCTTGGGTTGTGTTTTCAATATTCTGTGGACAATAAAAGAAAATGTATAGGACTGTAAATACATGCGCTCTCCCATCCTCCATCAGGATAGAAATGATAATTGAAGTCCATGAAAATGATTAATTAAACCTTAAGGGGGTGTGTTTACTTCTTCTGAAATGTTACTTTTGACTAAGAGAGAATTAATGTTCTTTTCCTTTTCCAAGCTTTGTCTCCATTCAGAGCTGCCCTTGTAAATTTTTGCCAGCAAGGGAAGGAAAGAGGGTATTTTTTTGCCACAGCATTTGTCTCCATTTCAGCAACGAAGACATGAACGTTCTAAAGGCCCTGGCAGCACAGCTCCAACCTGAGGAGGTGATTTTTCTCACATAACCAGTCTTTCATCCTGGAAAGAGGAAGCACTGTTGGGATCTTATACTAAACTCCAGTAAGCTGTAGCACCTTTGAGTGAGAAGAAGCAAAAGATAATGTGAGAAAAATACAAGAGAGCATCCTTAAACAGTGAAGCCTGTACTCATGACAGAACAAGGCCTCGATTCTTTACTCTGAGGTCCAGTGATGCTGGCCAGGAATGAAACGATGAGAATTAGTACGGCACGAAGCCCGAGCGCGCTTCCCTTCACCACAATTCCCTCACCTCAGCATTTTATATTCTCGAACGCTCATGTTCTTCCTTGGAAAAGCAAACACATGTACGTTTGTAAGTGGTTTCTCTACAATTATAAAGCAATTTGAGTCGCGGAGCAGTATTCTAACTGAGGATGTTTAGATGTCCTTCGGCAAAGATTAAAAAAGGACTCATGGACATTTTAAAGGCAGTAGCTTTTAAAGTATGAGTATTTTCACAATTTTCTGAGAGTTTCTTTTAAAATTTTTTACAAGAATAATATAGTTCTTGGCTTAAAAATAGTTTACAGGGAAGGATCATTTTGTAAGAATGTTCTAGGCTGGAAAACTTCATACATTTGGTGAATGTGTTACCTCAAGCGAGATGAATTTTACAAGTATTTTAATTCTCCTGAGATTTGTACAATTTCTGGATCACTACACACTGGAGGAGAGTGCATGAGACTAGAAAGAAAGCACCGTTCATGACAATATGCTCTTCACATTGGGGCTGACCTTTTGATTCTTTTGCCTATTGGAGACTTCAGCCAGATTTTAATTGGAGAGTATTTTTCATACCCTCCACTCATCAGCCAACTAATAGAAATAACCCAGGGCCACTAGAAACAAAACAAAACAAAACAAAAACAAAAACAAAACATCATTATCTTTTGGTCAATCTGGATAAAGTGAAAAATGAGAGACAGGAGCCAATGACAGACTAGAGGCTTTGCACACTGTAGTTAAAGAAACCCTTATTCAGACTCAGGATCACACAGAAAATTACAGATAACATGCTGCAGAAAGGATTCCTTGTTTCCCCCCCACACCCCCCACTCTCCCGCCAAGGGAAAGAAATCACTGTAATGATTTTTCTGATTAATAGTAAAAAATACATCTGAAGGGAAGAAAGAGAAAAATTACCATTATACTGATTTAAAACAAAGTCATAATATCCAGTTTCTTGGGAAAAAAAAGAGATTCTAATTCCTTCATTTTACCATAGACTGAGAAAAAAAAAGGTAAGGTAGACTGGAAAAAAGAAAAACACTTAAAAGGTTTCCAATGTCCTTGATCGTTAAGACAGAAGTAATTATACTAGCAATGAAAATAATCACTGAACAGGGACAGGCTACAGGGTCAAGATGCTGAGACCATCAGTGTGAAATGACAATAAATAAGAAATAGGTCTAGGGGCACCTTGGTGGCTCAGTTGGTTAAGCATCCAACTCTTGATTTCAGCTCAGGTCGTGATCTTAATTAGGGTTGTGAGGAGCCCTGCGTCTGGCTCCAGCTGGGCATGGATCTTGCTTAAGATTCTCTCTCCCTCTGCCCCTTCCCCACCTTCTTTAAAAAAAAAAAAGGTCTAATGGGTACTGACTCTAGAAGATATTTTGGAATGGTGTCTTGTTCCTTATCTCTGTTTTTGTTTGATACTCACCTTCATATATTTCTTTCACCAGCAGATGTGATGTCATAGCAGAGAAGTGTGGGCAGTTTGGATGGTGTATGAGTTAGCTAACCAGCTTAGCTTCTGTAACAGGATCCAAAAATACCAATGGCTTACACAGGACAGAGTGAATTTCCCTTTCATAAAACAGTCTCTATAGCGGTGATGGTGTCCGGACCGTACTCCCGATTTTTTGCTCTGCCAATCTCAACCTCCAGCTTCCATTGTGTCCTAAGAAAAGCTACTCCACTTCCTGCCTTCATCCAAGAAAGGTCCTGTTCTTTTGTTTAAGGGCAGGTTTCAAAATCTTTACATATCATTTTGGTTCACAGTCATGTAGCTGGAGCTCAGTCACGTGACCACAGCCAGCTAATCCAGGCTGAAAGTGAGGTTTTTGAACTGGAAGCAATGTTTGCCTGGTAGAACTTCATGGGTCTCTCATTTTTCATGACCAATTCACTTATGGTCCTTCAGCATTTCACCGGCTTCCAGGACTCTTACTATTTTAGGGACAAAATGTACTTCCAGGCATTACTTTATATACCTTCATAAGAGTTGAGGGTGCTTCCCATCTATTTATCAATCATCACCAGAAAGCACTTTCTACTTATGGTATTATTTGCTCATGCCTGTCAGTTGCTCCCTGATGGATGGATACCTGGGACATTAAGCTAAAATTTTATTTCATTTTTCCTTGCTATCACAATTATAATAATATTCAAGTTCTATTAAATTTGGAGTCTAAATTGCCCTTTAGAGTCTTCAGTTGTTGGATTTGCTATTTGAGCATATGTGTGTGAAAGAAGTTTTATTTTATTCAGGGATGGGGGAATGGGCTTGACAGGGGTGGGGTACGCTTGGTAATTTGAAGGAAGAACTAGAAAAGTTGGACAAAAGTTTTTAAATATTTGAAGACATCATAGAGAAAACAACCAGTGAAAATGCTGGGGCTGTGTTTTAAGAGATGAAGAAAGCTGAGAGGTAAAGCATTTTGGTTTCTGAAGGCATCTGTATATTCTGAAAAGAACCTGAGCTGAGCATTCTTCAGACTCGCAAGTGTGTTTCCTTTGCGATAATTCATCAAGCTATGAGGTTAGAATTATTGTAGTTTTAGTACGTGTGTTATACTTGAATTTTTAAAAAATTACATATATTTGAAATAAAACAAATGAAAGAAATTATGTATAAAATAATATAACCAACACCTATGAACCCACGATTAAAAGGATTCTATCACTTAAAAATTATTATGTATTTCTCTTTCCATGTTTATAAGAAATAAAATGTTTTAGATATAGCCAGAGCTCTATCCCCTCTGTGTTCCTCCCATCCTTAGAGAAAACACCATACTGAAGTTGGTGCACCATTCTTACCCATGGATTTGTACTTTCACAAATTTCACAAAGAATCTGGTCTAAGATTTTGGGTTTTAAATTCATATAGAATTCCACTATGTATCTTTTGCAATTTCCATTTATCACTCCATATTGTTTTTGAGACTTATCCATGTTGAAATGTATAGATCAAATTTATTCATTTAGATTCCTATATATAACTTCAGTGGGCAAATAAGCCACTTATAATCCATTCCTTTATTGAAGGGCAGGTAGATGGACTCCACACATTTGCTATTAAAAACAGTGCTGCAGTAAACATCACTGTACATATATCTTTGTTCTCATGTTTAAGAGCACTCCTATAGTAGACATCTAGAAAGGAAAAGACAGGGCACTGGGACATACACATCTTTGACCTGACTCAAACTACTCTCCAGATGGTTGTCATAATTGGACTCCCAGAAGCAATACGGAAGAGTCCTTGTTTTCCCACCTTCTTGCCAGTACTTGATACTATCAGGGTAGTGATTATTTTATATTTTGGGAGAGTTTGAAATGGTACCTTGATGTTGTTTTAATTTATATTTTCCTGACTACTGGTGAGGTTGAACACATTTTCCATATCTTTGCTGGCCATTATTTTTTTCTCTGTGAATTTGCCATGATAAAACTGACCATTTTTTTTCTTTTTGGTTGATTGCATTTTTCTTACCGATCTTTAGGCGATTTAAAAATATTGAGCATCTGACTCTTGGTTTTGGCTTGGGTCATGATCTCGGGGTCGTGAGACTGAGCCCTGCGTCTGGCTCTGCGCTCAGTGGGGAGTCTGCTTGGGGATTCTCTCTCTCCCTCTCCTTTTGCCTCTCCCCCCACTCTAGGGCTGTCTGTCTCTAAAATAAATAAATAAATCTTTTTAAAAAAATGTATTCTAGAACTTTACTCTTTGATACATGAGTTGTAGGTATCTTCCCCCAATGTGAGAAGTTTTTTGTCATGAAAAGATTTTATTATCATTAAAATAAGTTTTTATTTATTATTGAGGACAATGTAGTCACATTTGTTATTGTTTACATTATTGTTTGTGTTTTTCTCTATCTTAATTAAAAAATAACTCCTGGGGTGCCTGGGTGGCTCAGTCCTTAAGCATCTGCCTTCGGCTCAGGTCATGATCCCACGCTCGTGGGATCGAGCCCCACATCGGGCTCCCTGCTCAGCGGGAAGCCTGCTTCTCTCTCTCCCATTCCTCCTGCTTGTGTTCCCTCTCTTGCTGTGTCTCTCTCTGTCAAATAAATAAATAAAATCTTTAAAAAATAAATAAATAAATAAAAAATAACTCCTTATTCCAATGACATTACTTTTTCTTCCCAAACTTTTAAAGTTTTGCTCTTCAAATTTGAGTCTTCAGTTCATCTGGAGTTATGTTTGTATATGACAGGAAGTATTTCTGCAATATACATAACACCACACCAACAGTACATTTCATCCTTCCCCCAGGTAACTAAAATGTCATCTCTGCTTCATGCCTAGCTCAAGCATACACATTTGTCTTTTTAGAATGTACACTGTGTTAATTCCTAGATGAAGGTCGACTTTCTAGCTGGCATCATTTCTCACCAGCTTTAAGCTTTCTTTAATGTTTCAGGTGGTGAAGCTGTGTTGTTCTCTCAGCTGTTGCTTATAAGAAAATGTCTTTGTTTTTATTTTCGAAAGATATTTCCACTAGATATAGAATTCTAGGTTGACAGGGGATTTGCTTTGTTTGTTTTTTTTCCCTTTTAGCACTTTGAAGTGTTCTTCTGTCACCTTCTGGCTACATGGTTTCTAATAAGATACTAGCGGGTTTTTAAAGGGCATTTTCCCCTTAATGTTTTTCTCTGGCTGCCTTTCAGGTTTTTCTATCTATCTTCAGCCATTTGATTATGACGTGCCTGGGTGTGGCTGTCTCTGTGTTTATTCTGCTAGCAGTTTTTGAAACTTTTTTTTTTTTAAAGATTTTATTTATTTATTTGACAGAGAGAGACACAGCGAGAAAGGGAACACAAGCAGGAGAGGGAGAAGCAGGCTTTCCGCTGAGCAGAGAGCAACACGCGGGGCTCGATCCCAGAACCCTGGGATCACGACCTGAGCCAAAGCCAGACGCTTAATGACTGAGCCACCCAGGCGCCCCGAACCCTTTTTTTTTTAAGAGTTTTTTTTTTTTCAATTTTATTTTTTTGAAAGACAGAGAGAGTAGGGGGGAGGGGAAAAGGAGAGGGAAAAGCAGGCTCCCCGCTGAGCAGGGAGCCCCATGCGGGGCTTGATCCCAGAACCCTGGAATCATGACCTGAGCCGATGGAAGATGCTTAATCGACTGAGTCACCCAGATGCCCTGGGTTTTGAAAACCTTTTAAAAATACAGGTTATGATTACCATCAAATTTGGAAAATTTTTAGTCATTATTTCTTCAAATGTTTTTTTTCTGCCCCAGTCTCTCTCTCCTTTCCTTCTGGGTTTCCAATGATACATATATATGCTTCCTGTACCACAGGTCACTAAGACTCTATTTGTTACTTTCACTTTTTTTTCTCTATGTACTTAAATTTGTATAGTTTCTATTGACCTATTATCAGATTCACTAATATTTTCTTCTACAGTTCCTAACCTACTTTTTAAAATTTAAATTAAATTAGCTAACATATAGAACATCATTAGTTTCAGATGTAGAGTTCAGTAATTCATCAGTTGCATATAACACCCAGTGCTCATCACATCACATGCCCTCCTGAGTAATATTCCATTGTGTACATGAATGAATATATATATATGAATGAATATGAATATATATATATATGTATATACAGATGAATGGATAAAGAAGATGTTATATATTCTACATCTTTATCCACCTGTCAATGGACATCTGGGCTCTTTCCATAGTTTGGCTATTATGGACATTGCTGCTATAAATATTGGGGTGCAGGTGCCCCTTCAGATCACTACATTTGTATCTTTGGGGTAAATACCCAGTAGTGCAATTGTTTGGGTCATAGGGTAGCTCTATTTTTAGCTTCTTGAGGATCCTCCATACTGTTTTCCAGAGTGGTTGTACCAGCTTGCATTCCCTTGATCCCAAAACCAAACAAAGACCCCACCAAAAAGGAGAATTACAGACTAATATCCCTGATGAACATGGATGCAAAAATTCTCACCAAGATACTAGCCAATAGGATCCAACAGTACATTAAAAGGATTATTCACCGCGACCTGGTGGGATTTATTCCTGGGCTGCAAGGTTGGTTCAACATCCGCAAATCAATCAACATGAGACATCACATTAACAAAAGAAAGGACAAGAACCACAGGATCTCAATTGATGCCAAAAAAGCATTTGACAAAATATGCATCCTTTCTTGATTAAAACTCTCCACAATGTAGGGACAGAGGGAACATACCATAATATCATAAAAGCCATATACGAAAAACCCACAGTGAATATCATTCTCAATGAGGAAAAACTGAGAGTTTCTCCCATAAGGTCAGAAACATGACAGGGACCACTGTTGTACAACATAGTACTAGAAGTCCTAGCCTCAGCAATCAAACAACAAAAAGAAATAAAAGGCCTCCGAATTGGCAAAGAAGTCAAACTCTCACTCTTCACAGATGACACAATACTTTATGAGGAAAACCCAAAAGACTCCACCCCAAAATTGCTAGAACTCATACAGGAATTCAGCAGTGTAGCAGGATATAAAATCAACTCACAGAAATCAGTTGCATTTCTATACACTAACAATGAGACAGAAGAAAGAGAAATTAAGGAATTGATCCACTTACAATTGCACCCAAAACCATAAGATACCTAGGAATAAATCTAACCAAAGAGGTACAGGATTTGTACTCTAAAAACCCAATCTACTTTTAAGCCCATGTAGAGATTTTTAAAATTTTTCGATATTGTATTATTTTAGTTTTAGAACTAGTGTGTGGCTCTTTTTATGTAGTTTCTGTTTTTCTGCTGAGTTTGCTCACCCATGTTCTCATTCTGGCCAGCTTTTCCTTTAAGCCCTTGAATATACTTTTGTTTTTCACTGTTTCAACATCTTTCCATGCTAATTCCAACATCTGTCTCATCTCTGTTTTTATTGACTGTTTCCTCTCCTATTTTGGGTCATGCTTTCCTGCTTCTTTATATCTCTAGTAGTTTTTATTGTATGCACAACTTTATGGATACTACATTGTTGAGAGTTTGGCTTATATTGTCTTCATTTAAGGAGGGTGGAATACTATGGTAGATCAGCTTTATCCTGTAGAAGCTTGATTTTAGACATATCTGGATGAGTCTAGAATAATCCTCACTATAGAGGCAGAGTAGCTCTGTTCCTCAGACATGGTATTTCTGGGGTTTCTTTCATTTGAGTGGCTGAGTTGTTCCTGAGGTCTCTCCACTTCTCCTTGCCAAAACTCCGTTGTTTCCCAGTACCATGTCATTCTTGGAGTCCCTGTTTTGTTGACTGTCATCCAAGAGTCTTGCTTTGTGCATGCACAGCTGAATGATTGCTGAACAGTCCAGCTAACACTTCTGAAGATTTCTGGGGTTCTTTCTCTGCACAACTCTCTCCTCCTGGGACCATGTTTACACAAATCCCAACTGCCTCTATATGCCCAAATTCCAACATCTGAATTCTCCTTGCAGGCCTACCTACCATTGCTCTCTGTTAGGTCTCTGCTCCCGGATACCACAGTTTGGAAAGGGTCCCCAGGCAGAGAACTGGGCAAATGTGAAGCTCACCTTGTCTCCTCATGTTCTTCCCTTCATCTGAGGATCAGAGCCCTGTGTTGCCTGTTGCCCAAGAGAAGAGCTTCTTTATATACTTTGTTTGATAGCTATTTACAGTGGGAAGGTGAGTGTGATGCTCATTGCTCCATTATATCCAGAATTAAGGGTGTCTACCTATGAATTTTTTAGTTTCTCTTATATTTGAATTCCTGCCCCTTCTTTTATTTCCATCATTGAAATTTGTGCCATCTTACCTTTTTCGTTGGGCAGTATAATCAGGACTGACACTCACTTCAGCTGCCATCAGTTAGGGGTATGCTGGGGATGCAGATTGTTTTTAAACAAAAAAATTTTTTTTTAAGATTTTATTTATTTGAGAGAGAGAGAGATAGTGAGAGAGAGCATGAATGGGGCGGGGGGGGGGGGGTTGCAGAGGGAGAGGGAGAAGCAGACTCCCTGCTAAGCCGGGAGCCCGATGCAGGACTTGATTCCAGGACTCCGGGATCATGACCTGAACTGAAGTCAGATGCTTTTATTTTATTTTATTTATTTATTTATTTATTTATTTTTTTAAAGATTTTATTTATTTATTTGAGAGAGAGAGAGCACATGAGAGGGGGGAGGGTCAGAGGGAGAAGCAGACTCCCTGCTGAGCAGGGAGCCCGATGCGGGACTCGATCCTGGGTCTCCAGGATCATGACCTGAGCCGAAGGCAGTCGCTTAACCAACTGAGCCACCCAGGCGCCCTGAAGTCAGATGCTTTTAACCAACAAAGCCACCCAGGTGCCCCTTCCTTAGACACTATTATTTCATTGTGCTCCAAGTAACTTTCGATTGCCATTAGCTGCTTTGAGCCAGAGAGCTATTCTGAAACCACAGAAGGCTGTTCTGTCCACATACAGGCAGGTTGGCAGTGCTGGGAAATTACAGGAACAACCACTGGCCGATGACTGATAGAGTTTGTACCTAAACATCCCAGTGCCCTCACCTTTTGGATAGAATAATTTTGAGACATGCTTACATCATTCACCACAGTTGCTCTATGGGATTAATCTCCAACTGTCCACTCTGGTCCTTCCTCACCCCCTTGCTAGTGTTCATGGCCTAAAGAAAAATAAACCATCTCCAATCATTTCTGGTCTTAAAGTATGCTACTGGGGAACTTGAACTAAACCCATTGTATTGTGGTTAGAATAGGTATGCTATATAATACCAATTTTTCAATAGTTGTGGACAATTGTTTTATGTCCTAGCACACAAGAAAATTTTATAAATGTTGTGAGCATAAAATATTTATTCTCTAATTATGGTCCAGATATCTCTAAGTTTTTATTGGATAAAGATTTATCTTGTGGTTGAGATACAGAATTTTATTTGAATGTGAGATCAATTCTTCAGTGAGATACATTTTAATCCAAATATAATGGAGATTTGCAAGTTTTTTCTTATAATTCTGTAAGTTTTATCTTTACATATCTGAAGGCTGTGTTATTATGTACATATAGATTTGGAATAGTCATATATTCCTTAGCAATTGACAAATTCTCTCTATTTTTCTCTCCCATTAACTACTCAAAGGTACAAGTTGTCCCTTACACCATTCTAGAGGAAACCCATGTTCTAAGTGAACAAGGCAACTTAATTTGCTATCTCCCTGACTTTGCTATAAAGAGGTGGCCAGTGCAGTAACACACTGCTTTGCTTTCCTTTCTATTATTTTTTGCCACGCTCTTTAAAAAAAAAAAAAATAAACATTTTGTGTTAGAATGATTTAGATTTATGGAAAATTTATATAGTACAGAAAGTTCCCATATACCCCATGCCAGTTGCCTTTATTGTTAATACTTTACATTACACCATGGTAAATTTGTTACAATTAATGAACCAATACCAAGACACTATTACTGACTGAAGTTCATATTTCATTCCGATTTCTAATACCATTTTCTGTTCCAGGATCAGCATCATTGATCATTTTACTTTTTGCTTTTGCCTATTTCAGAATGTGATATAATTGGAATTATATAGTAGTAGCCTTTTCACACTGGTTTCTTTCCCTTGGCAATATGCTTTTAAGGCTCCTCTTTGCATGTCTTTTCATGGCTTCATTTCTTTTTATTGCTGAATAATATCCCATTATATGGATATACCACAGTTATCTATTCACCAATTAAAGGACATCTTTGTTACTTCTAGTTTTGGGGGTTTTGAATAAAGTTACTATAAACTTTTATGTGAAGGTTTTGTGTGGACTTAAGTTTCAAATCAGTTGGATAAACACCAAGGAGCACAAGAGCTGGAATGTACGGTAAAACTATTTTTAGCTTCGTAAGAATCTGCCAGCCTGTCTTCCAAAGTGGCTGTCCATTTTGCATTTCTACTAGCAATGAATGAGAGTTCTTGTTGTTCTGTATCCTCTCTAGCAATTAGTATTGCCAGTGTTTTTTTTTTTTAAAGTATTATTTTAGTTATTCTTATAGGTGTGCTTTAGATCTATTATCGTTTTAATTTGCAATTCCTTACTGACAGGTAATAACGAGTCTCTTTACGTATGCATATCTGTGTACCTCTTTTAATGAGGTATCTGTTCAGATCTTTAATTGGAGATTTAGATTTTTAATTTGGACAATTTTCTTATTGTTGAGCTTTAAGAATTCCTTGTAATACAGTTTTGGACACAAGTCTCTAATAGTTAATTTTATGTCACTTTGATTGGGCTATGGGATGTCAAGATATTTGGCCAAACATTTATCTGAGTGCATCTGTGAGAGCGTTTTTGGATGAGGTTAACATTTGAACTGGTAGATCTAGTAAAGCAGATTGCTCACCCTAATGTGGGTGGGCCCCATCCGTTCAACTGAAAGCTGGTCTAAAACAAAAGGCCATCCCACCAGGAGAGGGAGATTCTTTACCTGACTGTCTTCCAGGTAGGACATCAGTCTTCTACCTTCAGATTCAAACTTGGACTAGAACTTACATCACTGGCTCTCCTGTTCCTCCGGCCTTCAGACTCAGACTGGAAGCAAACCATCAGCGATCCTGGGTCTCCAGCTTGCTGACTGAAGATCCTGGGACTTCTCTCAACTTCTCAGGCTTTATCATCCTATCATCCTATATCTCCATATATACCTCCTATTGGTTCTATTTTATAATTGGTTCTATTTTACATTGTTCCTAATATATATTATTATTAAAAGATTTAATATTATATATAATAGAATAAAAATAAATATCTTATATATATATTAATAGCATCTATAAATATAAACATATGTATATCCTATTGGTTCTGTTTTTCTGGAGAACCCAGACTAATACAAATCCTTCATCAGATATGTGTCTTGCAAATACTTCCAGTCTATGATTTGTCTTTGCATTCTTTCAACAGTGTCTTTCACATAGCAGCTTTTAAATTACAGTAAAGTTCTACTTAATCAATTTTTGTTTTCTTTCCTGGGTCATGTTTCTAGTATTGTACCTAAAAGCTCATCTCCAAACCCAAGTTCACAGATTATTCTCTCATGTTGTCTTCTACAGTCTTTATAGTTTTTCACGTTACATTGAGCTCCATGACCCATTTTGAATTAACTTTTGGGGAAGGTGTAAAGTCTGTATCTAGGTTCTTTCTCATGCAAATGGACATCCAGTTGTTGACATCCAGCATCATTGCTGAGAAGACCATCCTTTCTCCACTAGATTGCCTTTTCTCCTGGGTCAAAGATCAGTTGGTTGTATTTGTGTGTGCCTTTAGTCTGTGTTACCCATCTGTTTCTCCGTTCTTTCACCAATACCACGTTGCCTTTATTACTGTAACTTTATAGCAAATTTTGAAATCAAGTATCATGAGTTCTCTAACTTTGTTGTTTTTCATCAATATTTTACTTCCTTTTTTCCCTCTCATTCTCCTGCTCCTTGTTGGTACTCACCAAATAAAAGGTTAGCACTGGAGTTTTTGCCTTGTGTTTTGCTTTCTGAAAGACCAGTGTTATAAAAATGAATGTTTATGCTCCATGCCCCTAAATTCATATGTTGAAGCCCTAACCCCCAGTACAGCTATATTTGGAGACAAGGCCTCTAAGGAAGTAACTAAGGTTAAGTGAAGTCACAGGAGTGGGACCCTGATCTGGTAGGATTAGTGTTCTTACAAGAAGAGACAACAAAGAGCTCTGTCTCTCTGTTTCTAACTCTTCCTCTTTCTCTCTCTCTATCTGTGTGTGCATGCTCTGAGGAAAAGCCATGTGAGGACACAGTAGGAAGGCAAACATCTACAAGCCAGGATAGGAGGTCTCACCAAAACCCGACCCTAACAGCTTCTTAATCTTGGACTTCTAGCCTCCAGAACTATGAGAAAATAAATTTCTGTTGTTTAAGCCACCCAGCCTGGTATCTTGTTATGGCAGCCCAAATAGACTAAGGTACACAGAGTAAGACAATGAGGAAATTTTGTAAAGATCAAATAGCTAGATTCTGTTTTCTTAATCCAAACTGGTAATCCTTGTCTTTCAATGATGAGATAGTTCATTTAGTCTATTCCTGACCATTTTCATTTTTATCACTTTATGATTTCTCTCTCACATATTTTTCTTTGTTTTTTTTTTTCTCCTCCCAAAACAAGCATTGGAATGATTAGTTTCCATAATTCTTTCTTTCTTTTCATTAGTTAGGAAATTATACATTTAATCTTTATGGTTTTATGGTTTATCCATTTATTTAAAAAATGCATGCCAGTCTGAACAAAGTCCAAAGTGAATAAAAATTTTACATTTCCAAATGTTACCAGTTTAGAAACTGGTAAAGTTTAGAAACTTAACTATGATTAGTAGTTCCTTTCTTAAATGTCATTTTTCTCAAAATTTTAGTCCAACTTGATTTTTATGAACACATTCTTCATAGTTATTTTCATTTTTTGTACTGTTAACATGTGTTTAGGTTTACCCTATGTTTGCCAATTGTTTTGCCCACTATTGCTTTTGGAAACCCTCTTCTTCCTTCTGGGTTCGATTTCCTTCTTTCTGAGGTAAATCCTTGAATAACTGCTTTAGTGAGAATATGTAGGCCGTAGTGCCTCTGTGTCTTCTTGTGTCTCTAAAATTGTCCTTATACTTCCACCCTTGATTGATAGTTTGTTTAGTTTATAATTCTTGGTTGACAGTTAGTTTTTTCTTGGCAACATGAAGATATTATTCAACTGCACCCTGGCCTCTACTGTTGCCATGACAAGTCTATTGTCAGTAGTTTTTTTATTTATCTTACTTGAAACATTTTATTGTTGGACCTAAAGATCCATGTTTTTCATCATTTATAAAATTCTCAGCCATCATCTTGTTACTATTTGACTCTTCATCATTCTTTTTCTTTTTCTTCTTAAACTTTCCACAGACATATATTAGACCTTCTCATTAACTCCCTCATGACACTGAATCTTTCTTTTGTGTTTTTAATTTTTTTACCTTTCTCACTTACATTTTACTTAATTTCCTCAGATCTATGTTCTGGTTTAATAACTTCAGCAGTTTCTAATATGGTCCACAAGCTGTTTGTTTACTGCTTAACTTTAAAAGTTCTATTTCATTTGTTTTAATCTTTTTTGTTGTTGTTTATTGTGTATTTTTATAGTTGATTCTTTTTATTAACTTAATTATTTGAACACAATGACTTTATATTCTCTGTTAAAATATGCTATCATATGAAACGATTGGTCTTCTAATGTAACCTGTTTTGTCTTTAGTTCTTCCCCCATTCTTGATTATTTACCTGTGAAAGCTCAGTGTGAGAGGCACTTCATCCACGGGAGCATGGACACATATGCCATGGGGTGGTGGTGTCTTCAGTGTAATAAGCTCCCTAGAATTATCATTGGCACAGGAGCACAATGATGTTAGTTTCTCAGTTTGGGGACTCCTAAACCTTGAAGACTTCAAGGTAGTATAAATTTAAACCCCACCATTGTGCATGGAAGACCCAAAGTATAACTCTCCAGGGATTTAGGTAGAAATAGATAAACTTGCCTATTGCCTTCCTGTGTCACTGGTCACAGCTTTTTCAGTCCTGTATTTTACGGAGGCATAGACCTTCAAGGTTTCCAGCTCTGCCCTCATGGGCTTGCAGGCTTTATTCTGTTCCTCTGAGCATCTTAAAATTAAAGCTCTTAGGTACTTAACCAGAAACACACTAATCCTGATCTCGCACACACACTCCCACCCAGGATTAACCAACAAGTGGAACCTCACTTGGGTCTCCTGGGATTATGCCCTGCTTTCCAGATTACCTGACATGTGGGTGCATTTTTCTTACTATTCCTGGTATCTCAACCATGTAGTTTGAACAATGTTATATTTTATGTGCTTGGGGAAGGGCTTCAGGTAATTGAAGTCACATTATTTATGGAACAGGAAGCACTGAAACTCAAGTTTTCATGAATATAGAGAAACCACACCCCAATCTGGGGGCTCAAATTAAGATGTGGAATACATTAATTATATTTCATGTTCACTAGCTATATCATAGACTAATTGGAACTCCTTGCTTTTTGCCCTGAGAATGTGGGATGGGATGGAGTTTCACAGTTGTTCAAGCCTCCTTTAAAGCAGCAGAAGTGTATTAATGAGACATGAAGGAAGATACCAGCAAGAAAAGACTCATCTTGAGTTGATAACACATGGGTGAAATATCTGTCTCTTCATTAGTTTATAAGTATCTTTAAGGGAGGCAAAGTGATGTATTTGTCTCATAATCTGTGCAGTAGAGCATTAAACTTGCTGCATGGCAGGTGCTGAATAACTGTGGAAAGAATAAAGGAAGGAGAGGGTGAGGATGGGAGAAAGAAAGGAAAAAAAAGAGAAAGAAGGAAGGGAGGCAGGGAGGGAAGGAGGAGGCAGCTCCTACCCATCACTATAACACCTATAGCAAAAAAGAAAAGCTAACCCACTTCCAGAAATTGGGTATTTGGAGCATAAATATCGGTGTCCTTAAGAATGACTCCACATTCTTAAAGGCCAAGTCTTGCAGAGACCATCAATAATGATTAAAGATTTTAGCTGCTTACAGCAGCAATGACATAAGACTCTCCGAAGCTACATGTCTGAACTAGAGGAATTTGTGTTTTCAGTAGAGTACGATGCTTCAAAGTTTCCATGGTGTTGAGGAGCAAGCCGCCATGTCAGCAAATCTGAATACGTGGATGAGTCAAAGATTTCTGAGCTGCACCCATGTTTGGAGAGTTCTGTGTCTTCCTTTCTTAATGACCTAAACTTCCTTTTCATCCCGATACATTTCTTACAAATGCCCATGTCCTTTCTTTTGGCAAAAACTAAATTTCAGAAACAGGTAAGATGGTAGAAAGCTCTCATTTTTTTCCTGTTGTTGCAGAGACCATCAACTGCATAAATGTTTCTCTTCAAAGGGGAGGAGGTTTTATGACTGAATTTTACATTCAATAAACCTCTTTCCAGCTGAGGGGGAAAATGTTCTTCACTTGGACGGGGCAATTTAGCCACATCCACATACAATAATGAGCGTGAAAGCACTCTGAGAGACAAATAGCCTGTCAAGTCATTACTGTATTAATGTGGTGAGCATTATACTCTGTGCTAGGAAATGGGATGATGATGGCCAGACACGGAGAGGAGCACAGGCAGAAATTTGTGTAGTATATAAAGGTAGTAACCTACTCCACTCAAACTGCTCGCTCTTTGTCTTAGCCCAGGCTGGGATAACAAAATACCATAGACTGCATGGTTTATCAACAACAGAAATTTATTTCTCACAGTTTTGGATGCTGGGAAGTCTAAACTCAAGGCTCCAGCAGATTTGATATTGGTGAGAGTCCATTTCCTGGTTCCACACCATTTTCATGCCCTGTCCTCTAATGGCAAAAGGAGGCAGGAAGCTTTCTGGAACCTCTTTTTTTTTTAAGATTTTATTTATTTGACAGAGAGAGACACAGCGAGAGAGGGAATACAAGTAGGGGGAGTGGGAGAGAGAGAAGCAGGCTTCCCGCAGAGCAGGGAGCCCGATGCAGGGCTCGATCCCAGGACCCTGAGATCATGACCTGAGCCGAAGGCAGACGCTTAACAACTGAGCCACTCAGGGGCCCCCTGGAACCTCTTTTATAAGGGCACTATGCCCCTTCATGAGAACTTCACTATCATGACCTAATCACTTCTCAAAGGCTCCACCTACAAACACCATCATACTGAGGATTGGGTTTCAACATATACATTTTGGGAGGAGGCAGACATTCAGGCTCTAACACTGCCAAACATGCAAACCACTGCCCCAGAGTTTCAATGTGGGCAACTAGCAACAGTAGAAAGAACAAAGAATGCTCTGTGCTCTGAGAGGACCGGCAACAAGGAAAGATTGGCGCCACTAACCTGAGAGCACTTGATTCTCAATCACTTCCATTCCTTTGCGGGATGAGGGTGGGAAGAGTAGGGCCACCTGGTCCTAGGATTTTGGTTGCTCTTGATGTCACTTCCTGCCTTGGCGTATTTGACTGGAAGAATGAGTTTGCATAAAAGAACATGCTCTCTATTTCCCTCGTCCCACTATTCCTTCATTTCCTCATCTGCCCTACTCATCTGTCCTTGAAATGTTTTTAACATAATTTTTAAAACAGCTTTATTGGCTCCGCATCAAGGTAGCACTGTTTCTTGAAGTATGATCCATAAACCTCTAGTGATTCCACGGAATACAGAGTCAGTTCCATAGTTTAGAAGCTAAACCATTGATAATAATATACTAGTAATGCCATACCACAGAATGTGTGGTATGCTTCTATAGTTGCTAGCATACATTTTGCTTCACATTTGGCTAAGATCACTGATGCATAGAATTGAATCATTTCTCAGCATATATGGAAAATATATGAAGGAAAAGTGATCAACATACTATTATGCCAATATTGAAAAGGCATGCTATCAGAAGAGGACATTTTAAAAGAGTTAACAAATAGTTGAAAATGATTCATGAGGGGCTATAGCAACATTTTTCTATACATGTCTCCAGAGGCAAGGGAAACAAAGTCAAAAATAAACTGTTGTGACCATAACAAAATAAAAGTCTTCTGCACAGCGAAGGAAACAATCAACAAAACTAAATGGCAACCTACAGAATGGGAGAAGATACATGCAAATGACATATCTGATAAAGGGTTAGTATCCAAAATACATAAAGAACTGATACAACTCAACACCTAAAAAATGAAAAATACAATTTAAAAATGGGCAGAAGACATGAACAGATATTTCCCCAGAGAAGACATACAGATGGCCAAGAGACACATGAAAAGATGCTCAACATCACCGATCATCAGAGAAATGCAAATCAAAACTCAAGACATCACCTCACACCTGTCAGAATGGCTAAAATCAACAACACAAGAAACAACAGGTGTTGGCGAGCTTGTAGGGAAAAAGCAACCCTTGTGCCCTGTTGGTGGGAATGCAAACTGGTGCAGCCACTGTGGAAAACAGTATGGAGGTTCCTCCAAAGAGTTAAAAACAGAGCTACCCTATGATCCAGCAATTGCACTACTGGGTATTCACCCAAAAATTACAGAAACACTAATTCAAAGATATACATGCATCCTGATGTTTACAGCAGCATTATCTACAACTGCCAAATTATGGAAACAGCCCAAATGTCCATCAACTAATGAATGGGTAAGAAAGATGTGGTACATATATACGGTGGGATATTATTCGGCAATAAAAAAGAATGAAATCTCACCATATGCAACAATGTGGATGGAGCTAGAGAGTATAATGTTACGAGAAATACATGAGAGAAAGACAAATACCATATGATTTCACTCATATGTAGGATTTAAGAAAAAATAAATGAGCAAAGAAAAAAGAGAGAGAGAGACAAATCAAGAAACAGACTCTTAATTATAGAGAACTTACAGGTACAAGAGGGGAGGCGGGTGGGGGGTGATGAGTGAAATAGGGCTGAGAATTAAGGTGGCACTTGTCATTATGAGCACTGAGTGATGTATGGAATTGTTGAATCACTGTATTGTATACCTGAAACTAATATAACACTGTATGTTAGCTAACTGGAATTAGAATAAACACTTAATTAAAAAATAAAATACAATATAAAAAAATAAAAATAAATAAACATGTACGTCTTAAAAAAAATGATTCACAAGGTAGGTGTATTGGGATCAGGGTCAGAAGGGACCACTTACCCATGCTGCTGTGGACTCTAAAGGAGATTGCTAGAACTCCACTGTCTGTAAAGTGAATGGGTGGCAGAATATTTTCTCTTCTTTTCTTTTTTTAAAGGTTTTACTTATTTGAGAGAGAGAGAGAGAAGGAGCATGAGCAGGGGGGATGGCCAGAGGGAGGGAGAGAAGCAGACTCTCGGCTGAGCAGGGATGCCGATGTGGGACTCGATCCCAGGACCCTGGTATCATGACCTGAGCCGAAGGCAGACGCTTAACGACTGAGCCACCAGGTGCCCCGAGAAGAGTCTCTCATCATGATCTAATATCGAAGGAAATGAGGAAACCTGATTTTATTACATTCTGGCCTATGAGCATACATCTTTTTTGTCCAATGAACAGAAAAAAATAGGCAGCAAGTATTAAAACCTTTCTTTTTTCCATTAAAATATGGGACACTTACTACGACATTTATTACAACTATTCCAACTCAGTCTCCTTGACGGTATTCTTCAGGGTCGAGAAGATAGCTTATGAGCACTGAGTTTTAAACCTTTAACTTACTGTACTACATGAATCCACACACCGTGAAAGGTCTCTCGGCTCAATTTAACAGATCCCTTGTGACGGAACCGGGTCAGACCCCAGTGAAGGCTGTGCTCCTCTAATGAAGCACAGAGCCTCATATGTCTCCCCAAATGAACAGAAGCAGGGAAGGAAGCAGTGATTGGAATGAAGAGAACATGGTAATAAAGTCTTTTTTGTATCTTATACTAGAAAAGGCTACACCAAACTTCTGTGGACAGCAACCCCTCTGCCGCTGGTTGTAACTCTCCTTCCTAATGCTTGGTGAAGGAAGCCACCCAAAGGTCCTTTTGGGGGAGTTACTAGGAGATGAAAAGCAAATGTCATGCTAACCTTAAAACACCAACTTCTCTGCTTTATTATTTTGAATTTACAATTCAATATATATTCATGGAATTAAATGGTCTGTTATTTACCTGAAGCTTGTTATGGGTTGAATGGTGCTCTCCCCTCAAATGCATATGCGGAAATCCTCGTCCCCGGTATCTGAGAATAACACCTTATTTGGAAATAGGGTCATGACAGATATAATTAGTTAAATTAAGATGAGATCATACCGGAGGAGGGTGGCTCCTAATCCAGTATGACTGATGTCCCAATGAAAAGGGGAAGTTTGGCCACAGGCACACACACGGGGAGAATGTCATGTGAAGATGAAGGCAGTGCTTCTGCAAGCCAAGGAAGGCCAGAGTGCCAGCAAAGCACCAGAAGCTAGGAGAGCGGAATGGGACAGATTCTCCTTCCCAGCCCTCAGCGAGAACCAGCCCTGCCAACAGGCTGATCTCAGACTTTGAAGCCTCCAGAACTGTGAGACAAACTTCTGTTGTTGAAGCCACCCAGTTTGTGGTACCTTCTTACAGCATCCCTAGCAAACCAATACAAAGCTTGAGCAGGCAGAAATTGTATTTTCCATCCTGCATTAATAAAAGTGCAGCACAGTCAGTCCACACTTCAGAATTTTGCCAGCACACAGCCTCACCTCATCAGAATCACCACAGGGGGGAAGAGAAAGCAAGCCAAGGTGTGTGTGTGCAAACACATGCTCACTCTTCAGAAGAAACGGACGGCGCGCTGCTTAATTGAAGCATGTTTCCAAAGAGGTGGAAGAAGGGAAATCGCATTTAAAACAAACATTTACCCCCGTTGCTAAGTAAATGCCTCACAACATTACTATAGGATCAGACATGAAAATGAAGCCAGAATTAGGCAGTAGAGTCGGATGCTGTCTATTCAGGATCTAATGATAGACAAAGAGAAATAGTTGCATTTTGTAGGATAATTGGTTGGGGATGTGCAGCAGGCATTTGAAAACCATGTCAGGACATTTTTGCATATCAGAAAACAATCTCATTAACACACTTCATGAGACACTTGTGTAGTCAAAGAATTTTAATTATCCCTGAGGCCCGGGACAAGGAGTACGATACAAACCACTTTGGTGATAGGAAAAAAAAAAAAAAATCTTTGTATTGCCATCAGCAGTGCCAACTCCTAATTTCATCTTCATTAATATTTCATCACTGTTTTACTGGAATAATTACTACTTTGTACTACGAGTAAAAAAGATGTGCTTATGGAAATATGAGATAGGAACAGCATACTTCTTCCATTCGACTGACAGAGTGGAATCTACCGAAACCGGGAACGGAGAGAGACAGGGTATGAAAGAAAAAAATACTGATTTCTTGTTTGTGGTTTTCAAATTTGTACAAAACCCAAAGGACAAAAAACAGCCCAAACAACAGTTAACCTCCCTAAACTTGGTCTGGCAGTTTGGCTTCATGCCACGTGCAATGAATGAGACATTATGTTCCACACAGCTGACCGAGGATTTTTTGAAATTGCTGCTCCTAGTCTGACCCCAGATTCTTGATCTGCCCCACCTGCACCCCCACGGGGACTCAGGCGGCTCCAGACTCCCTCGGAGCCATTCGGACGGGACAGAGCTGCACAAGGTGTCCACCCAACCAGACCCTGACCAGCCTCATTTTCAAAAGCTGTCTGTTAGAACGAACAGAAGGCTGACTCATGGGGCCCCTGCTCCTTCACCCAACCTGTTTAGGAGCACTGTTCTGTCATTTTAATAGGTAGACCTGCAAGCAGCAAGTCTTCTGTTATGACAAGGTGAGGAGCATACAGCTCATCTGGGATCTGATTGGCAGAACAGCCTTAGTCCTTTATAATAGTTCTTAGAAATGCTTACAGAACACTGTGTTTTGCACCCCAGTATAAAACACACTGAGTGAGGCTATGACCCAATCCACCCCAGAGCTGGGAGGCACTGAGATACTCCAGTTTTCCCAAGAAAGGCAGTCTTTCTATTTCAAACGCTATAGAAGAGGCATTACAGCTAAATGGAAACAAGAGAGATGTCGATGAAATGTGAAGAGCTTAGGGCTCTCTTGAAAATAAGAATGGCTTGTCTTTCTAAGAGAATTCAGAGTCTCCTAAGGGAGTTTTAAACAATGACAATATAGATTTATCTTTCACCCTTTTTGGAATATCTAAATTCAGTGCACCTTGAAAGATCTCAAAGAAACCTATAAGACTATATGGTGCCTCATGGTTTTAGGTGTTCCTGTTTTTATGAAATCCTTGTGGAGTTATGGAGAAAAAATTAGTTTTTCCAAATCAATCTATGAATATCTCCTATCCCACCGCTCTTCCTTTGGGTGGGTGCTCTTCCTTTAGGTGTTTTTGCTGCTAATCCTCTTTAATTTCCTCTTTCTTCTCTGTGGTCTTGCAAAATTGCCTCTGCACTACACAAACAGCTTAATACTTTCTGCCTTCAAGCTTGCTATGTTCACATGCAAAGAGAGATCCAAGAACTCACCCCATCACTATACTGTATCTTGGTTTGTTGGACTTGTAAACGGAAGGAAGCATTTTCATGTTTATACATACACAGAAATAGTGAGGGAGAAAGAAATAGTGTAATTAAATAAGGACTTACTAAGAAGGATACATTCACAGATAGATGGAAAAATCAGCTTAATAAAGAAACAGAGCTATGTTAATTGCAACTCCAAATTTAGGTGGGGGTACAATGCCCTGATGAGTGGAAGTTAAGCTTATAAATTTCTGAAATCTCCTTCCCAATTAAAGTACAGATTTTTTTGTGTGTGATTCTGTGATTGGTTCAGCTCGACTAGAAGTGGAGAGATAGGGAAACGTCATCTCTGCTCTCATGTTTCTCCTCTTTATGAGTCTCAGTGATGCCTAGTGCATGAATGAGAGCAACGGTTTTGGCCAAGTGCAGACAATCTGGAAACTGTCTTGTTGCCACCTACGTCTAGTTTTTAAATCATTTCACTCAATGGGCAAGATTTGATGAGTGTTCACAAAGGCAGCCCTTTTCCGTTCCAGCTGTGCCAGTAGCTCTCATAATCACCATCTCCTTGATTCAAACGCCATTATTAAATCATTCTTCTTGCTGCATCAGCAAACATTTATTGAACACATATTACATGCCAGATATCATTCTAGATCTTGGGTTACAGCCATGAGACATTTGACAAATGTCCCTACCTTCATAGACTTAACTTGTAGTGAGACGAGATGGACATTAGACAAGTAAGTGGATGCTATAGGCTGTCTAATGGCTGAAGGTGCTAAGGAGAAAAATAAAGCAGGAAGGGGAATGGGCTAATGGGGGGGTGAGTATTAAAGTTCGAGTGGGATGGACAGGCAAGAATGGCTGAGAAGAAAATATCTGAGCAAAGGTCTAAAGGAGTGGGGAGGACTAGATGTGGATATTTGCAGGAAGAGGATTCCAGGCAGAGGGAATAATAAACACACAGGCTTGAACATGCACCAGACAGAATTCTTGTCAAAGCATAACATCTTCCTTGTTCTACCAAAATAAGTATCACATAGGATAAAACTCTGCTCTAATAAGAGTAGCCAGCAACATATGTGTCCGGCACTGATACCTCAGTTAATTCCGCTCAGCCACAATTTGATGGTATAAAATGCCTTGGGATTTGGTTCATGTGTCCCATCCATTTTATGCAGCTTTTTAACTGTTTTTATGTTATACTGGTAATACAGAAACACTTCGTTGTTGGAAAGATGCAAACAAGACAAAAATTTATCCAGTAAAATGTGCAAGTTCCCCCATCCAACTTCCCCTGTTCTATTTCCCATCCACCTACTTATCTCCTCACCCCTGAAGAAAACACTGTTAATTGTTTGACATACACTCGTAAGTCCTTTATCCATGTATTTACATACATATAGGTACATATGAAAACAGTTGCTTTTCAGGAATGGGACTTAACAATGTGTGTAAGATACAGCTAAGTTAATACAGAAAAATATCTATCTCATTCTTTAATGTCAGTGTGGTATTCCATGGTATAAATGTATTATAAATTATTTAAACTTCCCATTGATGGACTTTAAAAATTATTTTGATTAATATTCTGTACTCAAATCATGGAGAACATACGTGTTTTTCCAGGATAGACATCCAGAATTTGGAGAAGAATATAGGAGGGTTTAAACAAAATTTTTTCGTAACATGTTTATTGAGATTTAATTCATATACTATACAATTCATCCATTTAAAGTACACAGTTCAGTGGTTTTAGTATATAGTGTAGTCATTACCACAATCAATTTTAAAACACTTTCAACACCCTAAAAACGAATCTCCTATCTTTAGCTATCACTCCTCAATCCTCCCATCCTTTTCAGATGTAGGGACCCATTCATCTACTTCTGTTTCTATGAAATTGCCTATTCTGGATACTTCAGATAAATGGAATTATTCAATTTGTGGTCATTTGTATCTGGAATCTTTCACTTGGCCTAACGTTTTCAAGGTCCATCCACATTGCTGCATGCATCACTACTTCATTCCTTTTTATGGGTGAGTACTATTTCCTTGTATGGATATACTAGAGTGTATTTATCTGTTCATCACTTGATGGATATTTGGGTTGTAATTTGAGTTCTATCTCTAAGTATTCTGTTTTTCTTGGTCAGTCTAGCTATGTCAACTTCATCAATCTTTTCAAAGAACCACGTTTTTATTTTGTTGATTTTCTCCATTGTTTATATATTCTCTATGTCATTGATTTCCATTCTAATTCATTATTTCCTTCCATCCACTTGTTTTAAATGTAGCTTGCTCTTCTTTTTCCAGTGTCTTAAGGTGGATGTTTAGGTTATTGATTAGAGATATTTCTTCTTTTTTAATATAGGTATTTACAGCTAAAAATTTTTCTCTAAGTACTTCTTAAGCTGCATCCCATAAATTTTTGTGTTATATGTCTTTATTTTCATTCACCTGAATGCATTTTCTACTAATCTTTGTGATTCTTCATTAACTGATTAGTTATTTAGGAGTATGCTGTTTAACTTCCACATCCTTATGACCTTCCCAAGTTCCTCTCTGTGTTTTGATTTCTAATTTCATTCTATTATAGTTGGGGTGCATACTTTGTATGACTGCAATCCTTTTAAATTTTTTGAGGCTTCATATGTGGTTTTTAGAAACATTTTTCATTGATATTGTCCAACAGCCCTCCCAAACAAGTACATAACTTCTCATTATATGATTGTTCAAAATACCCGAAGGTTTTATAGAAAACCAAAGTAAAAATAAAATATCTTTTATAATTCCCTTTCTGAATTTAGTTGGTTTATCATTAAAATTAACTGAAATTATGGTAGTCTTATAGACATCACAGAATAATAATTAGAGCTCTGATTTATGTAACACTATGGTCCGTGCATGTGTTACATATTTAAAACACAGTAACTATAATCTTCACTATAAAATAGGTATTAACATTTCCATCTTGCAAAGGAGAAAACTAAGATTATCTAAGTAAGTTGTCCAAAATCACTTAAAAAATTAGGGAGAATTGCGATTAAGGCCCAAAATTATTTCTACCATGATACTCTTTTCCTAAGGGCAAGGAAAAATAGTCACTTGGAATGATGCTTTTTCCTCACCTTTCCTTACTTCTATGAAAGCCAAGGACTCATCCAGACTCATGTTCTGGCTATTCTTGGCAGCCATAAACTTCCATTTTCCATTTCTGCTTTTACCTTTCTCCTCTTCCAGAAGCCAACTGAATCTTTTAATTGGACAAGATGTTTACTGCCTCCTTTCAGAGTGAATTTACTAATAGGGAAAAGGGATTCAGAGCCTATTTCACTTAATGCAAATACACTAATATTTTCATATTAGTCCTTTCTTTTCTTTTGATTTGTCAAGTACTGCATAAGCATGGTTCTGATTGTGTTGCTTTTATTTTCTCCATGAATCCAATAGATTGGGCAAGAGTTTTACTAATGACAAACACCATCATAAGGACCGTTAGTGTGCGTAAAGTTGATAAGCAGAGTCAGAGTAAACTAGGTGCTACATTTTACAAAGTCTTTGGCAAGCATTTTTCTTTCTTTTAAAAACGGTGCTTTGATTATCTTATTCAGCAATACTGAAATATGAAAAATCAACTATAAATATTATTGAATAAAAAAAAAAAATCATTGAATAATTGGGCTGTGAGTCGCCAGGAGGGCAGTGTAATTTCTGTCATCAACATCCAGTACATGACTGAAAACCCAGTAGTTGTTCCATATGACCTGCCAGATAAATTAATAAGCAGTGACATTATTTCTGAGAAGAATGTTTTTACTACCCACTACTGAACTTGTAGTCCGTACTATCCATCCAAAAGAGTTTATTTATGTATCCTACAAATACTCATTATGTGCCTATTCTGTGCCAGCCACCATGTGAGGAACTGAGGCCTCAGAAGTGACCTGAGCAGACACAGGCCCTGATTTTACAAATAGTCAAACATCAAACAAATAGTCACTCTGACCTTGTGATATGTGATACAATGGGAAGTAGATGGTGTTAGAATATCACATAACAGAGGAACCTCGTCGAATTTGTGAAAGGTTTCCCTGAGGAAGTGGCATCTAAGCAGACCCTTGAAATATGGGCTTTCTATGCTAATGTGTTCTCTTAGGCCTGCACAGTGGATTTTCTGTTTTAAAATACTGACTTGTTCATGCCTTTACATAGGGCATGCATCTCCAGTTATGTACCATATCCTCGGTGTTGTTCTGACTGGTACCTGGCCTGAGTAAAATTTATGTTATCTGCCTGGCCCCTGTAGTTCTCTGAATATGTGTTTTGATATAGAACCATGAATCTTTAAAAAAAAAGAAAGAAAGAAAGAAAGAGTTCAATCTATGGTAGATGGTAGATAGATAAATACATTCCAGGGCTTTGTCCAGTACATACTTATTTCCTAAATGTGTATGTGAAAGAATGTATCCTTACTCCTGAGATACTTTATTATTTTGAAAATATTGGGGGTATCTGGGTAGCTCAGTTAAACATCCAACTCTTGATCTTTTGTTCAGGTCATGATCTCAGGGTCATGGGATTGAGTCCCATGTCAGGCTCCACACTGATGGTGGAGCCTGCTTAAGATTCTCTCTCTTGCCCTCTGCCCCCGCCCCCCCCACCACCACTCATGCTCTCTTTCTCTCTGGAAGAAAGAAAGAAAAGAAAAGAAAAGAAAAGAAAAGAAAAGAAAAGAAAAGAAAAGAAAAGAAAAGAAAAGAAAAGAAAAGAAAAAGAAAAGAAAAGAAAAGAAAAGAAAAGAAAAAGAAAAGAAAAGAAAAAAGAAAAGAAAAGAAAAAAGAAAAAGAAAAGAAAAAAGAAAAGAAAAGAAAAAAGAAAAAGAAAAGAAAAAAGAAAGAAAGAAAAGAAAGGAAGGAAGGAAGGAAGGAAGGAAAGAAGGAAGGAAAGAGAAAGAAAGAAAGAAAGAAAGAAGTTAAGAAAGAAGTTAAAGAAAGAAAGAAAGAAAGAAAGAAAGAAAGAAAGAAAGAAAGAAAGAAAGAAAGAAAAAGAAAATACTGGATACAGCCCAACAAGTTCATTTTGTCTCATGAGGCAATAATGGTCTATAATGTACAGTTTTTTTAAGAAAAACAAATAGTTGGAGAACTCAGAGGAAAGAAGAAACTAAATACTCAGTTTTTCATTGTGCACTAAATATTAATTACTCATCACAAAGAAAAGAGACATCTTTCTTCCCATCCCACCTCCCAAACTCTGAAGTCAAATTTCCTGTAATTCTTGTTCTTATAGCTGACTCCCCATATGGCTGATTACTTTGACCTTCAGCAAGCCACAATGTAGGAATTGACAAGCAATGACTAAACAAATTACCCTACTCAACTGCATATGACCTTCCAGAGGCTCTTCTGATTGGATTTCCAGTATTCCCACCTTCATATTGCAAGGCCAAGTGTAGAAGAAGGTAAAATAAGGAAAATGGAAGACCAGGCAGGAGGGGAAGAATCACAGAATGAAAAACTTGGTCGGGGCTTTGGGAGTTCATTCTATGGCAGCTAAAAGGTTAAGTATTGAAGCTCTAAAATGGGACTTGGATCACCCCAAGCATCCCCCATGGATGGAGAAGAGAAAAGGACATGTATGGTGATACAGGTAAGGGGGATCTAAAGTCCAGAGACACAGAGTTTGTGACAGGATATGGGGCCCAAATGTCTATCAAGGGTCACTTAGGCAATGCCATTGCAAACATCAGCATGTGATCCTGCCTCTCTGGGAAAGGCCATAATGATCCACTTCCACTATGAGTATTTGGAAATCTTTTTCATACATCTGCCTCCTCACATCTTCACATCCCATACTTCCTACCCACCCCCTGTTACTGCATTATTTAATAGGATTCATAAATTTGATCTAACAATGAGGCATCATTCAACATATTCTACCCCTAATAAAAATTCAAAAGAATAGTTCTGGAAGGGACACTTTGTGGGCAGCTTTAGACAAACAGAAATACTTGCTAACCCTGTGGAAAAAATTATAGCAGGTTACAAGAGCAAGGAAGCCAGGGTAATCTGGAAACAATGTATGTTCCTCAGGAACAGACTTAACTAATAGAAGATCCTTGATTTTGTTGGTAATCATTGCAAGAGATTTCCATAATGAAGTAGGTGAAATGCTCCCATGCTTGGAATTTTATCCAGAATTGTTTTAACATGTTGCCTTTCCTTTACTGTATTCTAGACTCACAACACAGAGTTTCTCTACAATACTAGGAACATTTATATGGAATTCAGGATTGTTGAGGCTAATTTAGGACACCTTCCAAAGGGGTCAGTTACTGCAAGTATCAGAAGGATCTTAGTATCCACCTCACCCATACCACAGTAACATAGCCTCTAACAAAAAAGGGTTTCTATCACTTTCTGCTTAGTTGTTCGTCTACACACACACACACACACACACACACACACACACACACACACACATTACTTTCAGAGCTTTCCCTGAAAGCATGCATGAGGTCCTACTTGACCTATTTATCTGGCTAGAGCAATCTGTTAGGTTGGGTTCTCTGGCAGCCTTCCTTGGTTTTTTGGAGTTAAGTCCATCTGTTTTTGCTACCGTTTAGTATTTAACATTAGTATGACTTGGAAATAGAAGTTCAAAACCTAGTCTAGGCGTCATACTTATATCCAGAGACACATACCCTTTCTTTGGCTTTGTTGTGATCCTTCTATAGGTGATAGGCTTTGCTGGGTACAGCTTGAGACTAATCTATCATTGTTTTCGGGCAGTTTCTGTGTCTCATTAGTCAGGGAAATTGAGAACCAGCTAGATTTGTAAAACAAAGTCTGTTGGCTTCAAATTTGTCTTGCATTTGTCCCACACTGGAGGATGTTAGCAAGATGGCATTGGTAACAGATCAACTATTGTACCCAAGAGCCTAATGGCTTAGCTGCATGCCATGATAACTGGCATGTTCTGCAGTACACTGACTGGGGCAAGGCAAAATGCTGTCTGGCTGGGACAGACAGGGCTCCCACCCCTGGAGAATAAACACACTTGCTGGGTTTTTGTTGGAAGAGAAATCTTCAAGCAGGGGGAGAGGGTCATGATGAGTTGCAGGCATAATGCCACATAGGGTCCCACACCTCAGCTCATAATTCCCACAGCTGGTTACAGATGGATGTTTTGAGGATAGAAGCCATGAGACAAAGTGTGGCTGCTTGGATCATTCCTTCTTATGAGCTCATTCTGTGCAGAAAGTAAGAGAAAACCTTATGCAAACCTCCAACTTCAGACCCAACAACCACACAGGTATTCAGAAGCAAGGGCAGCCTGCACCTGGGACCACAGCCATACTGCATGAGCTTCTCGTCCATCCCTCCCACTTTCTCAGCCCTTGGAGCAGAACATCCTATAGAGAGCAGCACCTGGAGATAACCTGTATATTACCATGCCTTGCGACAGAGGTTTAGCATCCAGGGTCTGAGACTGAGCCCTAAGCCAAGTCCAGCACGTCCACCTTACTGAGCTTCCATCTGTCCAAGCCACTCCCTCTCTGGTCACTTCCAGGAGTCTAGCCATCATTTAGATCCTCCTTGTTGACCTCCTTCAGCGACTCTTGCTCCTTCCACTGCCGTACTACTCTTTGAGCGCTTCCTGGTGCCCTATAACTTTACACTTTCTTCAGCCCTATGCACAGACCATCAGAATGTGAAATTCATAGGATCTGGGATGAGGCAGACTGGGATTTGACTTTTTGCCTATTTGCCATGGCAGCTCGAACAAGATGCTTAACTTCTCATCTTTGCAATCCTTGCAGGATGGCTGGAAGAATTAGCTTACCCTTCATTCACCAAATGTCCCTTAAACAGCCTAAAGTAGGAGAACAAGAAAGCACAGTCCCTGGCATGGAGGAAGTACGTGATAAATAGGAAGTACGCTTATGACGGTGAATATGATAATACAGAAAAAAGTAATATTACACACAGTCTGACCTGGGTCCCACACTCTCAGCCACTTCTTTCTGAGCTCGATAAATACGGACCCATTGACTGTTGCTTCTGTGACTTTTGCTGGGCCTCTCATTGCTAGTCCATTCTTGGCGGGGCTCTTGCAAAGTTCTCAGGCTGTAGTCGTGTCTTTTTCCCTGGCTAATGTAATCATCTGCCAGAATGTGAATGCCTCCACAAGCTTCACGTTATCAAGTGACTCTCACTAGATCAGTTCCTGTCCTGAGGTGATGCTGGACGACACCCTGAGCAGTCTCCACCTGCCATATGGTGTGGCGAATGTCATGAGGTCCTTGCTTCCTTCATTTCAGGCCAGCTTGCCAGGAACCTGATGCCACCTCTTGACACACAACACCAATGGCTTAACTGTACTCAGGCCTTCAAAAGCAGCTACTGTGAATGTGCTAACCTCACGGATTCTCTGAACTCTCCACAATCTCAAAGAGCTTGGGTTTCCCAAGTTCATCCTCGTAAGTACAGCTCTCTAGTCTTGTGTTCATTGTGCTGGTTTTGACTTCTAGTTCCTGGAATTGGTTCTAAGTTAATAAGAGTGTTCCTAGTAAAACTGCCAAGTGATGATCCCCTCAGTATTTGTGGTTAATAAGCCCCAGCTAATAATCTTACAACTTGAAGAAGGCTGTTTATAATTATTTATGAGTGTTTTGTCTATCTTAACCACTTTACAGAAAACTAAATACTAATTGTGTGTGTGTATGTGTTTTGCTTGTTGTACAGCTTATTCATGTCATTAAGCAACAGCTCCCACAAAATGGGTGTCTAGAAGGCATTGTCTTTCTTTAGCTTAATATATTGTCTAATTTATTAACCACATGTATGGCTGATTGGTCAAATTAGTTGCTTTACATAAGAGTCCTTGTATAATGAGATTTTCATTTAATTTCTTTTTCTTGGTCACATCTTTAAGGTTAGGTAAGCAACAATACAATTTATCCATAACTTCTTGCAACTTTCATTTACTATAGATTGCCTCATTAGCCACTGTGATATTTTTTCCTAGGGTTGCACCTACAAGTCCCTAAACAGAGTGGCAAGAGCACATAGTAGAAGGCTGAGAAGAAATAATGAGTTCTTGTGCCACATGGGGTAAGCCTGGTGTTGCCAGGGCTTCTGATTTTTCAGAAATTAATAAAACAGACACTAGAGACCAAAAAAAAAAAAATTAATGGACCAGACTCATTTTATGGAATGACAGTCTACAACCCCTGATTTATTGTCTGAGATGAGTGTTCTAATGTTCTTTACATAATGAAGGCCAAGGTACTTTGATACTGAGATCTATGCTGTCAGAGACCGAGAACATTTCATTATGCAGAGAATAGTAATTATTTTCATTTTATAACTTCAAATATAGTTTAGAGTTTTTAGAGTGTCACTGGTTGATCTGTCAACCTTTCTGTCACGCCTGGAGTATACGAGTGTATGTGTGTGTGTGTGTGTGTGTGTGTAAATGATCATCTTCGGTTCTCTAGGCATTTTATTATTAGCATAATGTATATGTATCTGTAGGACTTTATTTCTACATTCAATTAATATATCAGGGGCTTTTCTTATTAAAGCCATGGAGATCACAGAATTCTGAATCTTCTCTCAAAATCTTCCAAACTTTGGTTAAAGAAATATCTGACTAACATTCTGGTTGACAGATGCACAGGTCTGTTGCTGAATACTTGATAAGGATCTCTCCCTATGGTTGGCATACCATGTTCCCCTGACTTCCATAGTGTTAAATGTTACAAGAATCTAAATTCTCCATTTCCATAATCATTTGTTTCCTTATAGTTTCTTGATGTGCTCTTAATTTTTTGTGTCCCCCCTAGGAAAAAAGAAACCATGGCCACTATGAGCTAGCCCCAGTCTTTAGTGGTTTATAACATGCGCAAGGGATACTGAGAGCATCTTAATAGACTCACACTGAAATAAATGTGCACAGAGTGGGGAGAATGGAAAGGGAAAGCAAAAGGGAAGGAAAAAGAAGGCTTCAATCTTTATAGAAACTTTATGTTATCTTTGGCAAATACAACTGGAACTTCTGCCTGGAGAACAACTGGAGGAATGTCCACTTACCCAAAAAAACCTCTAGCCCTCCCTGGTAGCCTTTACCCTCACAGGCTGTAGATAGTTTACTTAATGTTTCAAAAACATACTTCCTTTTTCAAAAGTCCGGGTTAATTCTTAGATAAACCAGAAGAAATCTGATCTATCTCTGAGCAAAGATTTTGCTTATATTGTCCCAGCAGGATATTTTCCTGTTCCATTAAATTTCAGGTTCTTTATCTTTGGCTGATTTTTTTCAATAGATTTGCCAGTTTCAAAATTCAACAGAGGACTAAAATGGCTGTAGCATTCATTGGGATCTTTATACTTGGATCACGAGATGATGGATACTGGCATACACCACTCAGATGCCCCTTTCAGGACCAAGGTACTCATTTCCTCAGCTGTCATGATTGTTGACTGCTAATGGTTCACAGCTGGGTCTCAGGTCAGTATTTGTGGACAAAGGAAGCTGACATCCAGTGACTGGTTCCGGTGGCCTCCTCACCTCAATCTGGGAAATCTCTGAAGCACCATTACAGTACCAAAGATGCCAGTGAGACCAGCTAAGACCTCTGTTGCAACCACATGGTGGTTCATTTCTCCTTTGCACAGCCCTGCTTCTCTCATTTCCTCTGCAAACTTCCTGCATACAAATCTCTACCTCAGAGGCTATTTTCTGGGGAATTGATAAAAAAAATATATAAAAGAGAGTTGATGCCAACAGTGGTTCTAGGAAGCAGACTCTAAATTGGAATTTTTGAACTAGATTATCTGCCAGCAAGCTAGGCATGGAGAACCCCATCACTAGTGGTAGGCAGAGTACTAATAGCCCCTGGTGTGTTGTACCATTACACCAGTAGAGAGATGGAATGGGACACGAGCTAAAAAGAATGCACTTGTTGGTGGAATACCTGAGGATAGTCTGAGAAGTATGGGAAAAGAAGTAACCAGGAAGAATATGAAACTCGATGGCTGTTCTGGTCTTATTGGTATATTGGATAGAGACAGCAAAATCCTGAGGAGATTAATCTCCAACATAAGACCAAATATAAATGTTAGAAGGTCTTATTGGCAGCATAGAAAGACACTCAACTCTAGCAGCTGAAGGGCAGAACAATCTGAGAACCAGGCCCAGTACTCAGTTATAAGAGCAAGAGAGCTCAAGAGAAGGTTGAATTCTCAACCCCCATCAGTCCGCTTCATAAAGATCAATTTCTAAACTTGAGCCTGTAACTTAGATTCAAACTCAGTGACAGGAAGAGAAGCCATGTTCTAATAAGAAAGGACCTGACACACCATAGCAAGAATGTACAGGAATGAGTCTCCCAATCAGGAGGGAACACTATCCTCTTCTTGGGTAACCATATACTGGGGAAGGGGCATGATCAAATGTTTTGAGGACACTTTGACAAAGGTTCTATGTAAACTCTGATAGCCAAGGACTAAAAGCATCATCATAGCCCTTGTTAGAGTTGTGATGTCTCAGTGCCAGGTAATAAATGGTGTCATGTCCCATATCTGGTTCACAAAGGGTCCAGTTAGTGGCCATGTCTCCATTCAGTAAATGTATATTCTGGAGGATCATGTTTAGCAGTTAGCAGAAACCCTACATTGGTTCCTTGGCTTATGGTGAAATAGCTATTATAATGGGGAAGGCAAAGTAGAAACTGATGAATGCCCCTTACTCTATTCAAGAGAGTAAATAAAAAAGACTTTTGCATCATTGAGTAGAATGCCAGCAATTAGTGTTACCCTTAAATACTTAGTGTGGAGGTCACCTTCTTATCCCTGTTTAATTCACCAGTCTGGCCACTAGAAAAAGCAGGTGGATCCTAGCAGATGAGAATGGACTTCCCCTAACTCAACCAAGCATTAGCCCCAATTGTACAGGCTACCCTAGATTTGGTATTTCTGCTCAAATAGATCAACATGGCCTCAGGAACATAATCGGGCAGATGCATTCTTTCTCATCCCTATCAAGAAGGAGGATCAGAAGCAATTCCCTTTCAAGCAGGAAGGACAATATTTAAGGTCTTGCCTCAGGGTTCTGTCAATTCTGCAACCCTCTGTCATAATATGGTGTGAAGGTACATTCCACAGAATATCACGATGGCACTGGATTTGAGGGCCATTGTAAAACATTTGCTCCTGAGTGTGGGAGATAAACTCTCTGAAGATTTGCATTTCCTCCACATCAGAGAAGTTTTTAAGAGTCCAGAGGTCCAGGGCATGCTTAGACATTCCTCTGAAGTAAAGGACAGATTGTTGCATCTTACCCCTCCTGCCACTAAGAAGGAAGCACAGGTTCTAGAGGCAGCGTATCTCACACCTGAGAACACTGCTCTAATCCATTTACTGAGCAACACAAGGCTGAGAGCCTCAGGTGGAAGCCAAAGCAGCAAGTACAAGCCATGGTAGAATCAGCCCTGTAAAATAAAATCCACAGACATGATGGTACTAGAGGCATCTGTGGCAAAAGGATACATTCTGTGGCAGTTACAGTCATCCCCCACAGGAAAATCACAATGTAGACTGCTACGAGTCTGGAGTACGGTCATGCCATCTGAAGTGTGGAACTGTACACACCATTCAAAATACAGCTCTTACTATGCTACGAGACCCTGGAAGAGACTGAGCTTCAGACCTGGGCCATGAGCGACCATGAAGCCACAGCCGTCCATTCTAGTTGGGTTCTGTCTACCGAGCCATGGGTCATAAAGTCACAATAGTGCCCATCTTAAGTTGCAAATGGCGCATCCACAATCAGAAATGAGCAAGGCCAGAGACCCAAGTAAGCTGCACAATCAAGTAGCCCAGATTACCATGTCATCAAACACTATTTCACTAGCTTCTCTCCTTTAGCTCACATCTATGCTGTATGGGAGACCTTCAGACCATATGAAGCAGGGAAAGACAGGTTATTCATAGATGAGTCAGTTTGGGATGCTGGTACCCACTGAAAATGGACTCTTACTGTACCACAGTCTTACTCAAGAATGGACCAGAGAAAGGGCAGTGAAGAAAAATCCTGCTAATGGGTGGAGTTTGGGGCAATGCATCTAGCCATCAACTCTGCGTAGAAAGAGAAATAGTTGAGGAAAAAATAGAGGTGGATTAGTGGGCAGTGGTGAGTGGTTTCGCTGGTTGTTCAGGAGTCTGGAAGGAATAATACTGAAAGATCAAGAAGAAGCTGTGGGAAAACAGCATGGGGGTGGGCCTATGGGAACAGGCACAAAGGGTGGAGATCTTTATCTTGCCTGCTAACACTTTCCCGGGAGCACCCACCCAGAAGAGTGCCTGTCACAGTTCTAGGCAGAGAATACGTGCCCAGCGAAGATATATTAATTGGGAAATAACAGATAATGGTCCTTGTCCCCAGCAGACTACAAAGAATAAAAATAACTGTGTGAGCCATAGAGATATAAAACCACTCCAAAATTCTCATTTGAGGTATTTTTTTTTAAATATGCACAACCAGAAAAAAGAAAAATACACAACCAGAGGCAAAAATGAGATAGGAAAGCCATATCATATGACAGCCCAATCTTATATTGTTCTGTACCATGTAACTATCATTAGGGCATGATGAGGAGAATATCTTGACCTGAGGTCAGTAAATGAGCCTCAGCACTGCAAGAAAAATTTTGTGACACTGTGTGGATTCCTTTCTTTCCAGATATTTTCTGGCTTTTTCTTCCAAAATTTTTTTAAAGACAACTGATACATTTTACCTTCTGTAAGATTTAAACTTATTCTCATGTAAGAAACATGCAGCTGAAAAAAAATAAAATAACCCCAATATCTTAATGATTTTTATCTTTTTTAGCTTGGGATGAATTTTTAGAATCCAACAGCTCGAGGTTTGCTCTATCTAGTTTTAAAGAATTTTGGCTAAAGTTTAATAGTTTTATAAATTTCAACTCTGTTTCTTCCCACTCTATGTAATTCAAATATAACTGTCAGATTATTCCTATTTAAAAAGTTAAAATACTTTCTTCTAGTTTATGTAATTCATAATAATTACACTTTTCTTTACATTTTACCATATTTTTAAGTCATTCTGACATGACCATACGATACTGTTAAAATAAGAAAAGTGCTATTTAAAAATATAATCTCCTCAAAACTAATAGACTTAATAAATTGGTTGATGAGTATCATCAGTTCATAATATTTAGGATTTGTTACAGCATAAGAAAACTTGAAATGTAATAAAATCTTATAGTAACATAGTAACTTAATAGATGGGTTCTAAAATTTGACTATAATCCTAAAAATTTATGTAGCATTATCATAATGCTCTGTGAATTAAAAAAAATTTTGTGTGTGATCAACCATGCCACAATTATCTTTTTTTCTATCTAGGATAGCATTAAAAATTTACTGTCAAGTGAAGAGACAGCTCAAAAGTATGGAGCCAAGAAACAAAGGAATAAAAAGTATTACAGAACTATGTAAGGGAAATAAGTAATAAAATATGTAATGTTCTAGAAAAAAATATCTTTGAAAATATTAACATGTAATGTTAGGTTATTCCATAAAGAGTACCAGGTTGACTGGCTAATCAAAAAATAATCATTTTTCTCTCCATCATACTGTACCTCAAAATATATTTAACATAGATTAAGAGTGTTGTAAAAAAAAAAATAACACCCAAGAATATAGCATATACTTGTTTTGTTATATATTAGTAAATACTGAATGATGAAAGTTTTAAAAGCTTCAAATCAAAGGCAGAGTCATAAAAGGAAAAATAATAGATTGGTCAACATAAAATTATATTTTTATACATGAAATAACAATGTTACCATCAATGACACACAAAAAGAAAACAAAAAGGATATACTCATAACATGTAACATACAATACAGTCATTTAACTTAAAAAGAGAGATGCCTAGGGGCACCTGGCTGACTCATTTGGAGGAGCATGTGACTCTTGATTTTGGGCTCCTAAATTTGAATCCCACTTTGGGTATAGAGATTCCTTAAATAAATAAAGCAAAAAGAGAAAGAAAGAGAGAGAGAGAGATGCCTATATACATAAAAAAGCAGAAACCATAAATAAGAAATTCACAAAAGAAGAATTACAAAGGGACAATAAAATTTTCACTCTCACTAGTAATCAAAAAACGCAATTAAAACACAAATGAGATACTGCATTTCCTTAGCAAAGGAATGAAGATATGACATTAGAAGTTTTACATAAATAATGTAAGAACACATTATATAATATAAACTTTTGTATATTGGCAGACTATGAATTTGCTGAAAGAATATTTCATATTTGCATATGAAAATAAAGAATGGAAAATAATTTTGGAGAGTTCTCATCTTCTTTTCTAAATTAAAAGTTCTTTTCAGATTAAGTTCTGGGGAACTAATGTACAGCGTGAAGATTACAGTTAATAAGACTATATTATACACTTTAAAGTTGCTAAGACAGTAGATATATGTTCTCACCTCAAAAAAGAAATGGTAATTATGTGACATGATGGGGGTGTTAGCTAACACTATTTTGGTAAACATTTTCCAATATGTAAGTGTATAACATTAACAAGCTGTACACCTTAACTTACACAGTATTATATGTCAATTATTATGTCAAAAGAATTGGAAAATAAATAAATAGACCTTTTTTTTAGTTAGGGACTTCCTCTCATGCATTGTTGAAAAGCTATTCATCACTCACTGCCCATCATTGAACTTAAAATCTATCACAGTGGCCAGCAACCAAATATCTAATATTTATCTGAATGAATTCATCATGATATATCAGTTTCATGAAACACGAGTTTTCAGTCCCCAGACTTCTATTTTCTGATTGTCCAGGTCTTCACCCACAGAGCCTCTCACCTCTCAGGCCACGCAGAAGGCTATAGATGTTGCTGAAGAAGAGGTAGGTGGGACTCTCTTGTCAGCCTACAGGGCCCCAAGGAAATAAGGCCCTATTGTGTCCAGCCCAGGAAGGAGCAGCAACTCTCAAGCAGGCAGGTCTCAGCAAGCCCAACCATACTAGGACCTTTCAGGTCAGCTATCCAGAGACTGCTCCCGACACATAAGTCACCCATGAATTATTCAATACTTAATGCTAAAAGATTTTCCATTTTTACATGCTGCCAAAAATAATGTTGGAAGCTAAATTTAAGATCCTATATTATAATCAACTTGTGTCAACCAGCTTTTATTTAAGGCCTACAGGTACCCACTCATTTAGGAAATGAGGTTGTATTAATTTGGGGGAACTGGTCCCTAAACAGGATTATACTAGAAACTGCTACCAAAACATCAAAGGAATTAATATTTAATAAGAGCTAACATTTATTAAGTACATACCAAATTCCAGATATTGTTCTAAGTACTTTGCCTGTATTAATTAATTTATCCAATGAGAAAATTTTATAATTGAGGAAAATAAGGCTCACCCAAAAGATAAGTGACTTACCCAAGGTCACACTGCTAAAAATGGCAAGGCCAGAATTTGAACCCAGCTGATAAGGTTCTGAGCTTATGTTCTTAACTACCAAGCTATTTGATAAAGATAAAAGGAAAAAAAAAAACTAAAATGGAAGAATTGGTGGCAATTTTTCTGATTAAAAATTGGTCTAGCAAATATAGAGTTGGAAATTTATGATGCATTTAAATAAATAAAATCACAATGTCAGTACTTAAAGGAGAACAAAAAGGTTTCTAAGTCAGGTGGGCTCTGCCTAGGATGGTGGGTTAGACACCAACTGGCTGAATTATGGTTGCCAGCGATTTGTATCTTCCAACGTGTACCAAGCCAACACATTAAGCCTCATTACCTCAGTTATATTGAATTACGTTTTGTAATTTAATGAAATGTGAAGTTAGACCATGAAGTGCAGTCATCAGCTCAAAGCACTGATGTGTTCTCTGGCAACAGGTCAACTGAAAAGATTCTATTCCCAACCATCCCTACTCATGGAGGTGATCCCATTGGTCACCATTTTGGTCCAAGTGCCAAATGCTTCTTTCTTTGTATCTTTTCTCAAAGTGGTTATGTTACAAGTCAAATAGACAAGTTATATTTTTATTGTTATCTTTTATCATTACTTCTCTTTTCCTTTTGATAAGAAGCCTGTAAGTTGAGAGATTGTTGGAAAAATGTAACCCAAGATATTGAATACTAATACAAGGCAGAGTCCTGCTTAGAAGGATGACCTTAGTGTCAACATGGTAGGGAAAGTTAAGTGTCCTTGTGTGTTTTTTGGGAAGATCCTGGTACTTTGGTAAGTAGATCCCATTAGATGAGCTGCAAGAACTTATTTTAGGCCTGTTCAGGTTTGATTGTTTTATTTCTTATTCTATTTTATTTTTTTTACAGATTTATTTATTTGGTGGGAGTGGGTAAGAAAAGCAGAGGGGATGGGAGAGAGAGAATCTCAAGCAGACTCCCCACTGAGTGCGGAGCCAACATGGGGCTCCATCTCATCACCCTGAGATCATGACCTGAGCCGAAATCAAGAATCAGAAGCATAGGGCACCTGGGTGGCTCAGATGGTTAAGCGTCTGCCTTCGGCTCAGGTCATGATCCCAGGGTCCTGGGATCGAGTCCCACATCTGGCTCCTTGCTCAGCAGGAAGCCTGCTTCTCCCTCTCCCACTCCCCTTGCTTGTGTTCCCTCTCTCGCTGTCTCTCTCTCTGTCAAATAAATAAATAAAATCTTAAAAAAAAAAAAAAAGAATCAGAAGCATAACCGACTGAGCCACCCAGGGGCCCCTACTCTTCTTTGCTTTTACTATAGCAAGAGGAGGTTATTTTAGTGAGGTTTCAGAGCACAAAAGCTGAATGGATGCTCTAATGTCCCTCTGAAAGTAAAATAAAGGCAGGATGTCAGAGGACAGGAGGAAATAGAAATGGCTTTTGTCCTAGAGTCTTCTTCTATTTTCTCTCTGGTCAATTACTCTGCAAATAAAGAGAAAGAATCAAGAGGCTTCCCTGACAGCAGTAGTTCACAAAATGTGGTCCTTCGGCTATCAACATCAGTGACACCTGGGAATTTGTCAGAAAAGTAAATTCGTGGGTCTACTAAATCTGAAACTTTGGTCAGGGGGCTGTCTCAGCAATCCGTGGTTTGACAAGACCTCCAAGTGATTCTGATGTACACTCAAGTTTGAGGACCACTGGCTCAGGCTACTCCTAAGATCCTCCCATCTGTTGATGGTTAATAGTCAATAATTAATATTTTGGGAGTAAACAACTGATACTAACCCAAACATACAGAAATAGGTGATACAGTCATTATGAGTTGTCTTCTGATCCATGGAGCTGTGTCAGGTCCTCACCTTACGTCCAATTTGGTATCCCAAGTTGAAAGTGACAGGAAATAAGAGCCAGCATCCCCTTGGTGGGTCAATGCCATTTAAGCAAGAAATATCCTTGTAGAGGATATTTGTACTCTTGCCCAATTATTTACTTAAAACATACTCTTGGGAGTGGATTTTCAGAGACTAAAAACCATGTATTTAAAAATGTAATCTATTTTTTTTTTAAGATTTTATTTATTTGACAGAGAGAGAGAGAGAGCAAGAGAGGGCACACAAGCAGGGGGAGTGGGAAAGGGAGAAGCAGGCTTCCCGCTGAGCAGGGAGCCTGATGCGGGGCTCGATCCCAGGACCCTGGGATCATGACCTGAGCCGAAGGCAGATGCTTAATGACTGAGCCACCCAGCCTCCCCACAATGTAATCTATTTTAAAGAGATCCCCCAGAATACTGTAACAATCTGCATTCTTAACCCATGCAGGCAACATCAACAAATAACAGTCTTTCCCATTTCTCCCAACTGGCTAAAAAATGCGACATTTTAAATGTGTTTTCCTCTGGTTAAATACGATGAAATAATCTGTCAGATGGATTTACTTGTATTTCTTCTTTGAAGAGCTTTTCTTCATTCTTTTTTATTTTCTCATTAGCCTCTTAGAAAATGCTAAATGGTACTGATAGATTCCCTGTTGCATGCCAGGGATAAATTCCAGGTTGGCATGATCCATGTGCAAGTAAACACACACAGTAGCACACTCACAGGCACACACTGCCTTCCATTAACCAAAGTTTCTAGTATTTTTTACCTACCTTCATAAAAGCAATGGGGCTAGATATTTTTTCTTAAACTTTTCTCATCTGATTTGGGTATCAAGGTTATACTCCCCTGACAAAATGAGTTAGATATTCTTTCCTCTATTTTTTAATTGTCTTAACAATTTTTTTTTATAATATATGGATTATCTGTTTCTTATAGTTTTGGTAAAATTTCCCTAAAAACCTGTTTGGGCAGGTGGGGTTTTTTTTTTTTTTTTTTTGGTGGGAAAATTATTTTTGGTGTAATTTCACACTCTTTGATAGTTATCAAGCTACTAAGCTATTTATTATTGAGTCAGTTGATAATTCATATTTTCTAGAAGAATATTTTACAAGCAGTGACTCAAAAATATGGAAGAAACCTGATTAGTCAATTATAATAGAGAAATTCAAAAGCTATTGAGGTCTCTACAACTTAATCAAGTCTGACTTTTAAAAAAAAATCTTTTTGAGATAATTTTAGACTTACACAATAGTTATAGAAATACTACAGAGTACCCATAGACCCTTTATTCATCTCCTCCTAACGTTGACATTTTATATAACGATAGAAACATTATAAAAACAAAAAAATAATATTGTTGCAATGCTATTAACTAAACTATAGATTTCATCAGTTTTTTCACTAAACCTGCTCTAGGATCCAGTTCATGTCTGGATGAACGTGACAACCTAGTTGTCATGTTTCTTCCAATTTGTGACAATTCCTTGACCTCTCCTTATCTTTTATGAACTTCATACTTTTGCAGAGTACTGATCAGGTGCCTAGTAGAATGTCCCTCCATTTGGGTTTGTCTGGTATTTTCTCAGGATCGGATTAAGTTTATGCTTCTTGGGAAGAACACCAGAGAGATTTGCCCTTCACAGTGTATCCTATCAGGGTTTACAGGATATTGATATGTCTTACCATTGATGATGTTAACTAGAATCATTTGATTAAGGTATTATCTGCCAGGTTTCTTCACTGTATTTTGGGAACGGATGATACTTTGAAGTTATACAACATCCTGTTTCTCTTAAACTTTTACCCACTAATTTTAGCAATTATTTGTGGATCTTGCCTGAAGCAATTATTATGGTGTTCTATAGTATTTTCTATCTTCCTCATTCCTTCTACATTTATTAATCGGAATTCTTCTGTAAGGAAGACTAATCCTTCCTTCATCCTTATTTATTCATTCAGTTATTTATTTATATCATCATGAACTCATAGGTATTTATTTACCTTCCCCTAACTCGGAAATCAAGCATGGCTCCAAGTAGCCAAGGTTACTTTTATTAGAGAATGGTATTTTGGAACCAAGATCTGGACTGCGGATGTTTTAATCTTATTTTATAATCTGTGTATTTTAAAAAGTGAATTTAATCCATTCATATTTTATTGTGGAGAATGATACATCTGGGGTAATTTCTATCACCTTTTTATGTTTCTGTTTACTATGCATTTTATTTCATTCTTCACATCCTTCCTACCTTCTATTAACTTGAGGAAATTTTCTTTATTGTTTTTTTTTTCTTCTGCTGACTTTGAAGCTGTGGAGTGTTTTACATATTTAGTTATTACTATTAAATTTTTAATATAAACACTTACCTAAAATATTTTCTAGCAAAGTCCAGCATTAGTATTTCTAGCCCCTTCTTTTTTTTTTTTTAAAGATTTTGTTTATTTATTTATTTGACAGAGAGAGAGAAACAGCATGAGAGGGGATAGGGTCAGAGGGAGAAGCAGGCTCCCTGCTGAGCCGGGAGCCCGATGTGGGACTCGATCCCAGGACCCCAGGATCATGACCTGAGCCGAAGGCAGTCGCCTAGCCAACTGAGCCACCCAGGCGCCCTCTAGCCCCTTCTAAACAAGGCATCCCTTCTGCAGCATCTACACATTGAATCACCTGCATGACTGCTACCCTTAATTTTACTTCAGCCTTTAAAAAACTATTTGAGTGTGTGTATCGTAAGGGTACAGTTTGGCGGGCGCCTGGGTGGCTCAGTTGGTTAAGCAACTGCCTTCAGCTCAGGTCATGATCCTGGAGTCCGGGGATTGAGTCCCGCATCGGGCTCCCTGCTCAGCAGGGAGTCTGCTTCTCCCTCTCCCGCTCCCCCCTCTTGTGCTCTCTCTCTCAAATAAATAAATAAAATCTTTAAAAAAAAAAAAAGGGTACAGTTTGGCTGATTTTCATAAAATGAAAAATTAAGCACACCTTATGACACCATGCAGGTCAAGAAACGAAATATTACCCACCCCCACAGAAGTTCCCACTAACTCTCCCACCCGGGAATCACCTCCCTCCCCTGAGCCCCACCGTGGCTTAACCATTACTTAACTTCTGACGGCACAGACTGGCTATGACTTCATTCAGACTTTTATGTCAACAGAATCATACAGCTTTTACTTTTCTTTTCAGCTTCCTTCACTTAATATTTTTGTGAGAGGAATCTCTATTTTTGCACCGTCAACAGTTCGGTCTCCTCGCTATATACTGTTGAGTTGTGAGCATAGTACTTATTTATACATGCTGCCAGGAAGTGGCACTGGAGACCCGGCACCCATTGCTTTTTAGAAGGATGAGCACTGTTTCAGGGTTTGTCTGAAGCGGAACGATGCCATCACCTGGGCTGAGGGACAGCAACCGGATGTTTAAATCAGTGTTGTGATAAATGAGCACTGATGTGGAGAAGAATGAAGACATGTCTGCATTTTACTAAGATTTCTGGTGCTTTTCAGCCTTCCTGGCCCACCTGCAGGAAGGATGGGACTTTAGGAATTGCGTTTGTTTCCATTAAGCAACGGTTGTAACTCCTCAGCTTAGGAGCGTTTGGGAAATTCTCCTTCCCTTTGGAATGTTGGCCAGGCCTGCATTTTTCCCCTGCACTCAGGAAGAAATGCGAACTGCCCACTAACTCATGTTTTTATAATCCGTGCGTTTTCTGGGGAGGGGCAATGTACTCCCTACCTGCCGGGGATCAGAAACCATGCGACTGGTATTCAAAGAGAACCCGCAGGAGATTCCCCTTTTTTAGGAAAACTAATCTCTGAAGAAGCAGAGTGAGCAAACTTCCTCGGTGGAGAGGAAGAGCACATACCCAGGACAGACGTCCAACGTGAACGGGTGGAAGACTCCAGCAAGACGCTCCTTCTCCTCTTACTAAAAGCCCAGTGACAAGCAAGATGAGAGGACAGCTGTGGCAATGTTTCCACAAAAGCATGTGAAGCGCTGACACACCAGACCCAAGCAGAACTGCCAAACCCTTGAGAAAACCACAACCACAGGGCCTCCTAAAGCTTTCAGCAGGGCCAAAAAAGGGGGTGTGGGGGGGAACTATTAAATCCACCCACCTGGTTACATGAACTCTTCATCTTACGACCTTGTGGTCCATAACTGTCATCTTACTACTTGAGCATCAAAGATGGATCCAGGTAGGGACCCAGTTAAAACCGAAGAGAAGAGAAATTCAATTGTATCCGGTTTCTCCTTTTTGAGTAAAAGCAGTGAAACAACTGCAAGGCATGGACCACATGCTTCACATCTTGGATCAACAAGGGAGCCAGGCCAAGTGTCAGATCAAATAGTCCACAGCTGAGGTGTTTGCATAATTTTTCAGCGTCTACCATTTAAAGAAAGAAAAACAGTGATGAGCCTTTAAAAAAAAAACAAAACAAGATTCCCTTAACTTGACATGCTCACGGTGTCCTGCCTGCTATGGCTCTCAGCTTGGAAGGCAGGGCCGTGCATATCTCGTCCCCAGAGTGTCGGCACCAGGCTGGCAAGCGCGGCCCTGGATCTCCATTTGCCCCAGAGCGTGAAGACCCACTGTGCGCCCTGAAGACCACAGCTGCACTGCTGTGTCGTCTAACCCTGTCTGCTGTGGCTAAGAAGCAAATCATTCTAGAAAGGAATTTCCTGATTCTTGAAGTGTCTGTTGTGTTTCAGTCATGGGTTCGTAAGCACTGAGTGTGTTTTCAGTTTGGGTTGGCTCTCTGGGTCTGCTGACGAAATGAAACAGGAGACAGGTCTCTTATTGAAACAAGATAACAAGTCTGAATAAATCGACCTTATTGTCATTGGCTCTGGCATGGTTTGGATTAATTTTAGCTTTATATTTCTAAAGGATTGCTCAAGAGGTGACGCTCTGCAATCAGGTTATGTGAGGGAAGGGAAAGAACAGGCAGGACATATCCTAAGCACCTACGAAGTGTCAGGTGCTTTCATCTAGTATCCCAGTGACTTTTCCTAACAATCCAAGGAAGTGGTTCCTCCTCCATTCACTTTACTGAGGAGGAAATGGAGCTGCTGAGAGGGTCATTCCCTTGCCTGAGGTCATGTAGTCAAGAGCATGAACTGTGAAGTCCAACTGCTTGGTCTCATCCCAGATCTGCCATTTACTTTCAAGACATAACGCAAGTCCCTTTACCTTTCTGCTCTAACTTCCCCATCTGGAATACAGGAATAATCATCAGAATACTCCATCAAGGATTAAATAATGTGTCAAAGTGATCAGTACGGTAAGTGGTCGGTAAATTCAGCCATTGTTATGTGATAGTGCAGATATTTCAACCTAGTACAGCTCCTTTCCAGGCTGGTGTTAAAGCCACTCACCACCCTGCCAGTCAGTGTCTCTTTCCTCCATGGGGAAGGCTGAAATCAACACTGATATTTAAGAGACTCAAAGTAGAAGGAGATTTAATGTCCTGATTCTAAAATTATTTTCCCTATTGAGGCAAACTAGGCCTGTAGCTCTGGCTCAGACTTCTACAAAAGCAGCTTTTTCTGGTAAGAGACCAGAAAGAGAGGAGACTGGATGGGAGATATAGAGGTTGGAGGGCTCTTTCATCTCATTGTCCAGGCCAGTGGCTTGGATTCAGAATTTTATTTTATTTTTTTAATTTTATTTATTTATTTGTGAGAGAGAGAGAGAGCACAAGCAGGGGGAGCGGCAGAGGGAGAGGGAGAAGCAGGCTCCCCGCTGAGCAGGGAGCCCGATGCGGGGCTCGATCCCAGGACCCTGGGATCATGACCTGAGCCGAAGATGCTTAACTGACGGAGCCACCTAGGTGTCCCTCGGATTCAGAATTTTAAAACGAAAAACTAACATGTGACATGTTTTCTCAAGACAGCTGATGTCTGCTCCATTCACACAGCAAAAACGGAGTTTAATTCATGATTCCAGGATCAATCATAGTGCCTGTCAGCCTGATGCTCCGTCCGACCCCACCTCTGAGTGCTTCATGTGCACCAGGCTCTGTACTGGCACCTGGGGTGCAAAGAGGAGTAAGATATGGTCACTGTCTCCGCAGAGCTCCAGACAGGTGATCAAATGAGCCCACTCAACACACAGACCTTCCTTTCCATTGAGGCTGTTAACTTCCAGCTCCTCTGGAATTCATTCTAAAGGAAGCCTTGCGTACTTCGAGGTTGTCACATACCCAGGAATTATGGATGCTTTGCGAAGAAGCTTAGGTAACTTTCTTTAATAATCCTCAAAATCAACAATTAGGAGGGAGGCCCATCGTGCAACCAGCTTGGTTAATCATGTGGAATTTACCCCAGTCTTGCAAGGATTTCTTGGGCACCAGGAACCACCCCCCTAGGGACGTGGAATCAGAAGACCTGAACATGAGCTCTGCCCTTGTCACTTAACAAGCTGTACAGTTTTAGCCAAAATCACTCAAACTATCCGAGTCATGTTTTTGTGCCTGTAAAATGGGGAGATGAACAATGATGAGGCTACAGGTTCATTACCAATGAGTAAACAGATTAATGTCTTTGAAAGCATTTTTATGCAGTAATGACTTGTAAATATTTATTCTTGTTACTTCCCCTCATACTTTCACTTCCATTTATTTTGGATAAATTTTGCATAGTGTAACTTTTAGGCTGTGTTTCTTGCTTTATATTCTGATGTTTGTGAATGTTTTAATAAAGAGAGGGCAGAAACGAATAGCATCAGTGAGCAATCTTTCAAAACCATATCCATGAGGGACAATGGGTAGAGAGGACACCTCTACTGTTTTCTTTTTTATTCTTGTTTATTCTTATTTTATAATTTTTTTAGAGAGAAAGAGAGAGTGACAGTGAGTGGTGGGGAAGGGCAGAGGGAGATGGAGAGAGAAAATTGTAAGCTGACTCTCCACTGAGCATGGAGCCCGACGCGGGGCTGGATCTCACGACCCTGAGATCATGACCTGAGCTAAAACCAAGAGTTGGACGCTTAACTGACTGAGCCACGCAGGTGCCCCTATTTCTTTTTTAAATGATTATTGTGATTATTTACTTTATGTCGGGTATTGTCCTAAATACTGTATGTATGTTTGTAAAATCTCAGAACATTCTCATTCTCATGACTAACTTATTAGATATGATTGCTTCCATTTTACAAATAGAGAAACTAGGGTTCTGAAAGCCTAGGCAATATTCTCAAGGTCAGAAATCTAGTAAGCAGTTTAACTGGGATGTGAACTTCTGTCTGTCTGACTCCAAAGTACAGGTTTTTAACTACAATTGATTCTGTGTCTGAGGATGATAATAATTATAATAATCTGAAATGGGAAAGGGAAGACTAATAACAATGTCCATTTATTATGTTTATAGGAGCGTGAAATGAGATACAGCTTTGAGGGTTGGATAATTGCTATAAATATGTACCTATGGATAGGAAGTTATGAGATACGATCTAAATAAGCAACAAATAGAATAAAATACAGTTGACCCTTGAACAACACAGGGATTAGGGATGGCAACACCCTGTGCAGTTGAAAATCTGTGTAAAATTTCTGACTCTCCCAGAACGTGACAACTAACAGCGTCAGTTAGATTTGCTGCCTCAAAACTAGAATGGCACTTGGCACACAGTAGATGCTTAATACATCGCTAACAATGAATAAATGAAGAATGAACAAATACGGCTCTTTTTCTTTTTTCTTTTCTTTTTTTAAGATCTATTTATTTATTTGAGAGATAAAAAGTGTGCGCATGAGCAGGGGGAGGGGCGGAGGGAGAGGCAGTCTCCCCACTGAGCGTGGAGCCCGACATGGGGCTCGACCCCAGGACCCTGAGATCATGACCTGAGCTGAACCCAGGAGTCAGCCGCCTAACCGACTGAGCCACCCAGGTGCCCCTGGCCCTTTTTCTTTTATATCATATATATGGCAGTCTTACCTCACCTAGGAAACTGTGACCTTGTGAGGACAAGATCTATGCCTAGGTTCACCTTTACATCTCTCTAGTTCTTAACATAATACTTGCAATTTGCTTATTGATTGAAATTTTACAGAGATTTTATATACAATGTCTCATTTGTGACCTAACAACTCTTTAAAATAGGTTGGTATTCTTATTCCCAGCTGTCTCAGTCAACTTGGGCTGCTATAACAAAATACCACAGATTAGGTACCTTAAACAAGAGACATTTATTTCTCATGGTCCTGGGGGCTGGCAAATCCAAGAGCAAGGTGCCAGCCAGTTTGGTCCATGGTGAGAGCTTTCTCTCCTGACTTGAAGACAGCCATCTTTTCATTGGGCCTCACATGGTAGAGAGAGGGAGAGAACTCTGGTCCCTTTCTCTTCCTACAAGGATATTAACCTCATCCATGAGGGCTCCACCCTCATGACCTCATCTCACTTAATTACCACGCAAAGGCCCCCATTCCCAATACCATTACATTAGGGTTGGGACTTCGACATGTGAATTTAGGCAGGGGAGACATCAACATTTGGTCCATAACACAATTCACACAAAAGAAATCATAATGCAAGGAAATGTAATGATTTTGCCAAGGTGGGAAAGAATGGATAAATCAGATTTGAAGCCCAATTCTTTGTCCGTAAGTCCAGGACTCTCTTTGAAGGACAACTCTCTCTCCCAGTATAACTACTGAATCAGGAATGAGTAAATAGAATACTGAAGCAGGCCTCCCTCCTCTGTGAGTCCAGAGTAGGCAGGACTCTTCAGGAACATAAAAAGCCAGCTCACATGAAGGTATATTTCTACTTTGGGGTTTTGGGTTTTTTTTTTTAATTTTTATTTTTTAAATTAAATACAGTTTCTTAAGTTTGTTTTGTGATAGCCAATCTGTCCTCACACTGCTATCTCCGCGCCACCCCCCCTTTCAGTGGAAGGAATGCAGACTCTGTGAGGTAGAATAATTCCAATAGGCCACATAACATTAAGATGGGGAGACAGGATTTGAACCCAGGACAGGTCGCCTCCCTGTTTTACCTGCAGGGTTGAGAAAGCACAGTGTGCTCTTCTGTGTGGTCTGCTTGCTCCAACGAGCAGGGTAAGTATAGCGTTCTCTTCTCCCATAGAAGTGAACAAGATACAAGTCTGAAAATTTAAATCCTTGGTCATTCATTGTTCTTAAGTATGTATGCATATAGATATCTCTATATATAGTCTATATACATATATACACGTGTGTGTGCGCTTGCATGTGTGCATGTGTTTGAAAAGTCCTTAAAGCCCATGTATTTTTTTCTGGTTTTGATGAGTTCTTTAACCTCCAAATAGTTCTGCAATCTGTCATTAAGCCTCAGAACTCCTGGAACCCTCATATGAAGTTAACCCATATTCCAAACTTAATTAGATTTATCCACCACTAATCTCTGTATCTATTTTTTTTAAAGATTTTATTTATTTATTTGAAAGAAAGAGACACAGTGAGAGAGGGAACACAAGCAGGGGGAGTGGGAGAAGGAGAAGCAGGCCTCCCGCTGAGCAGGGAGCCCGATGCAGGGCTCGATCCCAGGACCCTGGGATCATGACCTGAGCCGAAGGCAGACGCTTAACGACTGAGCCACCCAGGCGCCCTCTCTGTATCTATTTTTAACAGAAATATCTTATTTGTTATTTTCCCCAGACAGAACATGTCTCTATAACAAGCCACTGCAGCAAATTCTTCATCCTTGTAGATCAGAGTATAAGACCTAGATCTCAACCCAGAGACTGTTTTATCTTTCATTTTTTAGGGTGGACTATAGAAGGAAGGACTGTGTGACTTAGGCATTACAAAGACTAATTCACATTCAAGGCTACATTTAAATTTGTATGTCCGTCAGTGCATGATTATGCCACTTAATTGGTAATTCCATTCCAGTTCTACCCCACCCTGGGCCAAAGCAAAGTGAATCACAACAAACAAAAAATCAAAAACTTGCTTTATTTGATGACAGTCCTAAATGTGTAGCATTCTTACAATTCACATGATGAGCTGCTTTTCCCTGGTATCCACTAGACATGAAAAACTTGTGTGTCCCTAGGGTGACCTAAGTTAAGAAACTTCAGAGGGGCCACCTCAAAAGGCTTGTACTAATGATGCAAAGAATGCCAGAACCCTTTGGAACTCTTCACTGGAATTGGGCCCGTCTTTTAATGCTGACTTGAGAACAGAGAAGAAATGCAAGGCAAACAAAACTAAGATGCCCACCACACTTTCTGCATCTACAGTATGAAGGATTTTGGGCTGATGAAGAGAATGATATGGACCATTTAAGTTGCAACATTCTCTGATGATCCGATTTTCCCCTACATAATATGCTTCTCTGCCAGACCCAATGGTATTTTCACAGAAACTCCAACTACTTTACATGGAGTAGGCTGCTTAATATGATTTCCCTGTGAGCAAAATAAAATAGCTTTTTCGAGGCCTGAAAGGGATTCATAGCATATCAGTACTAGAGCAGTTACTTTTTTCCCTTGGGTTTCTTATTCTGGACTCATGAGCCACAGAGTACAAGACACAGACAGCTGTTTACGCTACTTCCAACTAGCTTCAGAAATTGTCAAGGTCTGTGTGAGAACAATGAAGAGACTAGAGGTATACCACATTTCCAGAAAACCCAGAGTTCCTGAGAAATAATTTTTTCAAACTTTAAGATGTTCTAAAGTAGCTTGTTATTTTAAGCACTGACATGGCAAAGAATCCCTTCCTTTAGCAGATAGCCTTCCGACAGCTTTTCTATTTGGCAAGTTGAAATTTTCCTAAGTTGTATTTATTTAAAGTGAGTACACCTGTGAATAAATAGAGAGCATTAAACTCGGGAGAGGGACAAAAATCTCTGGTGAACCGGCGGTGGCTTGCATTTGCTGCCCCACATCAATGCCATGGGGCTTCCTCATTATCAGTGCATTTAGAAGCTAAGAATCTTTGACATGACATTTCTTAAAAACACGTATTTATTGTACCCATTTGTCTATGACTACTTACGGAGTGCTATCATCATAACACCTAAGCAAGTTTAATAAAAAACATTTTAAAAATGAAGAGTCTTCACAAGATTCTTGAATATAAGTAAAAACATAGTGTGGAAAATATCAGCTAAAAAAAAGGATGGCTACAAAAAATTGAGGTGTAGGCCTGTACTCAGAATACAGCTGACTCTTGAACAACATGGGGGTTGGGCGCCAATCCTCAGCACAGCTAAAAATCTGCATATAACTTTTGACTGTCCAAAAGCTTAAGGACTACCAGTAGCCTTACTGAGAACGTAAATAGTCGATTAGCAGGTAATCGAAGGGTCTGGTCGAAACAAGCTGCTTTAAGAAAATAATTTGGGGGGCGCCTGGGTGGCTCAGTCATTAAGCGTCTGCCTTCGGCTCAGGTCATGATCCCAGGGTCCTGGGATCGAGTCCCACATCGGGCTCCCTGTTTGGCGGGAAGCCTGCTTCTCCCTCTCCCATTCCCCCTGCTTGTGTTCCTGCTCTCGCTATCTCTCTGTCAAATAAATAAATAAAATCTTTAAAAAAAAAAAAGAAAATAATTTGGGGATGCCACAAAAGAGTCATTTTAGAATGCCAATGAACCTGATAAAATTTTAACCTCCAGCTTTTCCCGAGGGACACTGTGCAAAAGATTCGTATCCAAGTCCCCAGTTTCCACAGCTGCAAGAGGATCTGCCGGCAGCGTAGGGCTATATCATCAGCATGGCCTTTCACATGTCACTTGATCTGATGTGGCCACTATTTTCTGAGCCAGGGCAGAACCACGCTGTTACAGACTGCGTGTGTCCCCTCCAAATTCATGGGTAGAAACCTACTCCCCGGTGTGCTGGTAGTAGGAGGTGGGGTCTATGAGAGGTGAGCTGGTCACGAGGGTGGAGCCCTCATGAGTGGGATTAGTGCTTTCATAAAAGAGACCCTGGCCCCTTCCTCCACGTGAGGACGGAATGAGGGGACAGCCATCTGTGACCCAGGAAGCAGATGACATCAGACACCGAATCTGCTGGAGCCTTGATGTTCGACCTCCAGCCTCCAGAAGAGTGAGAAACAAATGTTTCTCGAAGCCAGAGTCTATTGTAATTTGTGACAGCAGGCTGAACAGATGATGTCCCACAGTAGGCCCTGATCCTGCCTAACTGTGCTGATAAGAAGCAATCGGATAAACTTCCCTTACCTTTTAAGGAATGCTAGCTTTTCCCCCTCAGCACCTTGTAAGCTCATGGAAATGCCTCTGTCATCTGCTGCTTGGTTTCTCTGAAGCTATTTATAGCTCAGGTTAGGTCCTCCTCCAGGCTACTTTTTTTTTCTAATTTCATAAACTGAATATCAAGTCTCAACCTGTTTGAATTGCTCCCTCCACCATTCCCCACGTGACGGATACTTTAAAGTGGTTAAAGAAAACATTTTACGCACCTGCCTAACATTCAATGAACATGTATATGCAGAACATCTATATGCAAAAAACTTTGGACGTGGAGCATCCAAAAGTTGAATCAGACTCAGACCCAGCTCTCATGTGGTTTCAGCTTACAGGAAAGATGTTTTCAAAAAAGGAAAAAAAAAAAAAGGACAGAAGAAAGTGTTCAATGTCACTAGCATAGCAAGTTCAAGGGAAAATGACATTTGGTCTTTCCAGGGAGATCAGGAAGAGTCTCCTGAAAGTTATTTTTTGATTGAGACTTAAAGTATTCTTTTTAAAACAGTCTTATAAGAAACAATATATTTCCTTTTTCTGATGTCACAGCCCCAGCAAGTGGTTTTATACCAAATTTAATGGCAGTTACACACAATGTTTTGTGTGTGGGAGGAGGAAGAAAGAGAAGTAACCACACAATTCAAAAATACAAAAACAAAAACAAAATCTTGGATAACTTTTAGCATCTGTTCCACTCCTACATTAATAAAATTCACCTGGGAATTCTGAGGAAAAGGAGAACAGAGAACAAGGGTGGGGGGTAAAGAAGGGCATACTGGTGAATAAAAAGCCACAGGGGGAGAAAAAAGCCACAGAGAGCCCCCCCAGGACAGACCTCACTCCCCCTCCCCAAACCAGGAGGACACTGCGCTGGGAAGCTGAAGCTCTTCTGCTGGATTATGTCCCCAAAAGAAGGCTGCCTGCTGCAGCACCCAGTGGAAGAGGGGGGGGAAGGCAGCAGGGAGGGAGCGGCCGGGTGGGGGGCGGGCATAAGGGAAGGAAACACTTAGCTGAGCAGATGGCGAAGGGTGAAGGAGGTGTATTTGTATATTTAGAGAGATGGACAGGACTGAGGAGCTTGTAAACTGAAAAGCAAATGTCCTAAACTTCATTATTTTTAAAAAAGAAAGATGTCCTTGCTATCCCTACCCTACACCCAACTTGTTAATAACTTAGTTCTTTTTCTTTTCTTCTTCTTCTTCTTCTTCTTCTTCTTCCTTTTTTTGGGGGGTGCGTTTTATTAATACTTTGCTCTTGCTTGAGAGAGGTCAGTGATCTCACCGGGCTGAGGCGTGGCATGGACGCACCTGTACCCAGAAGGATGGCCAGAACTTCTGCTGGCCCCAGAGCCACCCTGCCAGGTAATGCTAGTGCCATTCTGAAGTCTGGCTTGCCATTGTCCCCTGTGCAATAACCCAGGTCGAGGATCCCAGTGCTGTGTATAGCCTGGGACTTCACTTCTAACTCTATGACCTAGAGATCAGGGTCCATAGACATAGAAGGCATGCCATTCCTCAGCGTAATGAAGGAGTCAGGACCCCTAGGGCCTCCAGGCTTGCAAGGTGCTGCATCTGCTGAATTTTGAGGTAGGTTATTGGGATGGCCAAGTGTGCCTTCTTCTGCGACACCAACATCTTTTGGGAAGTTCCTCTGCCTCCACTGGGGCCATGGTAAGGAAATGGCACCTACTCCCATGACCCACTGTAGGTTTGTGTGACATCAAATCAGGCCCCACTGAAAGACATGCTGGTTCCCATGGTATTCAGGTCATATGGCTGGAGTGAGAAGTGGCTGGGTCATTCCCACTGGGCTGAGGGTTGGCATTAGAACATGAAATTTGAGGATTTCGTGTATTAATGCCCATTCCTGGCATGCTATTCACAGATGGCAAGTTGGGTGTAAGAGTTAGGGGGGAGCTGTCATGTGAATCAACAGCAGTCTTGACGGTATGATGGTCCAAGCAGGCATTGCCAACTTGGATATTCAACACATCATAATGGAGGGCAGGTTTGGGAAAGGACAGGCTCTGGAGGCAAGCTGTACCAGGGAAGACATCTGCATACTCACAGAAGCAGAACAAGCAGAGCAGCAGCAGACCCTAAGATGGGGCTATTTAATCAAAGTACCAATGTCTGAGCCCAGCATCAGGCCCACCACATACGGTGGAATCTGGAGAAGCCTGAGGTTCCCCAATGGCAAGTTCGGCACTGACGACTGGACTGCACATGGTGGGAGGTTTCAGAGAAGTATACAAGCAGAATGCACATGGTGGCTTGCCAGAGATTTATTTATGGGCTTCTTCCTTGGTTGTGTCAAACTGGGGGAGCTGTGTGTAGAAGCTAATGGGGTTTCTAGAAGAACTGACAAGTAGCAATGACTATGACAAAGCTGGCCATTAGCCCTTTGGTGGGTCTGACTGGCTCTCTGAGATTTTGCAAAACAATTATTGCCTCCTGGACCTTGAGACACAGGAGGGAATGGCCCGAGGCCCATGCCTTCCTCCTGCAGGGTACTCACCATATGGCAGGGAAACCATCCTCTGCTAAGCAGGCAGCATCTTGGAGCCACCTGAGTGTAATTCATCATCTCTCCAGGGCACACCAAGCCTCTCATCTTTTAAGGTATCACATCTGTTGGATCCTGTGTTGACATTTAAATTCACATCTCTCTTCATGGCATTAAGGACCATCCCAAACTCAAAGCCCAACCAGTGCCCATCTGTGGGGCATTGCTTTTAGAAAGTCATCGCTGGTGAAACTTAGAAATGGAAAATGGAAATGTTCACTGAGAGCCTGGGATCATCCTGGTTATCTCCATGCTGGGCCTGATGCCTGCCATGCTTATCCCAGGGAGAAGGCCTGGGCATTCTTTTGCCAAATGCTGTTGAAACCTCTCCACAGACAACTCTGGGGATTTTGGAAGTGCTCCCCTCAGTCTAGACCACCAAAGACGGCTTGGCCAGGAGAGAAGTTTCAGTCATCTAGGATTTTTGACCTATTGTCTGGCCCAATGACTCCAGAAAGACCAGGTCTAGGTGCACAACTGGGGATATCTGTCCCTTCCATTGTTGAGCTTATCATTCCTGCAAATCGAAGGAGGCCTATCTGCCCCCTGGCATGTTGGGGTTGAGGGTAATGGCCCTAGGGACAGAGAATGTGGCATACTGATACTATCAGGAGATGGCTCTTCTTGCCCAGGTACCTAGCTTTCATCAGGAGTCATCTGCTATCAGAGGAGAGCCCCCTAGATCAATTTGCAAGTCCATGTTAATAAACAGGCATACCTGGGGAGAGTACTGTGGTACTGATTCCTCTACTACTCTTTATAAAAATGCCTCCTGTCATTTCAGCCAAAACTCTTTGCTCAGGAACTATATGATCTGGGTGGTTGGATCCTAGGGGCCCACAAGGGAGTTTGTTGAAGGTAGAACCACTTCAACTGGAGAAAAGGACACATGTCTGTATCCTATAAGGACAAGCAGAGCCCCCACATCTGTCTGGGGCCCAAGTCCCTTACCTAGGCGTTGGTACTGAATCATCATGACCTGTATAAACCGTTATGGTTACTTGGGAGTTCCGTGTAACACCCCAGCATTCTGCATTGTTTGTGCTACTGTGAATACTTTCTCATTAGGTAAAAGCATATGCCGGATATTTCTGAGAGTCTGAAAGGAAAGCTACTGATGTTTCAGCTGCTCATGAAACAGTCTATCTGGATTCTCTCCCAGGGTGGGGGGATCTCCACCCAACATTAGTGGAAGGGCTGAAGGGAGAAGGGGGAGGAGATATAGGGATTTTCCAAAGAGCTATTGCCCTGGTAGGAGACAGAGGAAACTGCTTGGTTTGGGGGCATCAAATTTATTTGTCCCAATACCACGTAGGAGCAGTGAAATATAGCTGGCCAGGCTACATTCTACAGAAGGAATCAGTCTGTTTTCTCCCCCAGGCCTGTCCTAGGCCAGGGGACACATGGGAGCAGCTGGTCTGGGGGCTGATGCCAGAATGCAGAGTCATGGGCAGTTGGCATTCAGAGAGGAATTATGGCCCTGGTTGGCTGGAAGTGGGGGCTGTTGTAGGAGAGGTTTTAGATCATTCCAAAGGCAGTTATCTGTGTGTTCAGAGGGGCTTTGGTTCTCTCTCTGTCTTGCTCCTAGGGATGTCCTGGATTTGGAAAGGAGTGGCAGTTTCAACTTGACCCTCAGTGCAGCTTCTACAGTCTGTAAACATATGTACCATTTGGGCTAACATCCTCTGAGCAGGTGTGGGATTTGGACAAGTCTGACTGTGGGAAAGTCTGGAAGACCTGTGGGTCATGGAATTTGATAGGGTCATCAGTGTGCTAAGAATCCTGGGACTTCCTGTAGTCAGCATAATTACTTTCTTTAGTCCTGGGAGCTCTCTGACCAAAGGAGGGGATGAAAATATCTTGCTCCCTTGGCACCATTTCCAGTTCCATTCTTCAGGCCCATGATCTCATCTGACCCAAGGAGTGCTTGAGGGGTATGGCTCCCACTCTTGGAGTCACAAGGAGAAGGGGGAAGGAGACTGGGATTAACTGGCTAGTTTCCATGTTTACTCTGCATAGAGAATTTAGGAACCAGGTGGGGCTTTGCAGAAAGGGACATCACTGTAGGAGGAATGCCCATTACCTCCCACTCTACCTTGGGTTTTGACTCTCTTTTGTGATGGGGAATTTCCCTCTTTAGGGTTACTGGAATGGACCGAACCCCTGAGCTTGCTGTCACAAACAGGAACAGGCTCTCTGAGTTCTTCTCAGATGGCAGCAGAAACAGCTGTGTGATAGTAACCTGATGCTTTCTGCGTATGTCCCCTCATGCTGGCCACCTGAATGCCTTGTTCCTCTTTGTTCTTCTGTGCACTGAAGTTGGTCTTGCAGCTACACCATTCTCTAGGTGAGCCTCCTGCTGCCAGAGGAGAACCTCGTATCTCGAGGGCACAACAATACAGAGAGCTTGCTGATCCTGGAGCTCAGGGGTCCAGGAACCATTCTCAAAGGCAATCCACACCTTTCAGGACATTCGATTTGTTCTTTTTCTATAATGGGACACAGAAGAACTTTCCAAGATCATCTCCCACTCCCAAACAAAAGTGAAAATCAGGCTGACATCAGTTAGTTCCATGTTCAGTCTCTGGATGTGGAGTGAGGGCAGGGAAAGGGGAGCTGGCTTTGGTCCATGGCCTAGCCAGCTGCTAGGCTGGGCAGCCCCTCCTCTCCTAGCCCCTGCAGCTCTTAAAGTGTTTTAACCACTGGAAGGGATCATGTAAATGAAGCATATAAAAAATGAGGTTGGGGCATCTGGGTGACTCAGTCGGTTAAGCATCTGACTCTTGGTTTCAGCTCAGGTCATGATCTCAGTGTCATGAGATCGAGCCCTGCCTCAGTCTCCCCACTCAGCTAGGAGTCTGCTTGAGATTCTCTCCCTCTGTCCCTCCCCCAACTTGCACGAGCTCTGGCACGTGCATGCTCTCTCTCTCTCATTCTATAAAATAAATAAACAAATCTTAAAAAAAAAAAAAAAAAAAGAAATGAGCTTGGAGAGGCAAGTTGGGACAAAATTTACAGTGTTTTGGTAGGGAGTGAGGAACTACCAAAGATTACTACTGCACGTGAGAGTGACATGATCATGACTTGGCTTCAGAGTGATTCACTCTCCCATTATTGTTTAAAGGAAAAAGAGATTCTTTTGGATGCAAGCAAGAGAAAACCAAATCAAGATGGCTTCGCTGATAGAGATTATCTCATATAACAGGAAGTCCATATCTATAAAGAGATATTTGATTGTCTTTTACAAAGCAATGGTGATATTTGAAACCAAGGGATTGGCTGAGGGTGTCAAGAGAGGACACAGACAAAACAACAACAAAAAAGTGACAAATAACAGAAGTTCAGAGAACACCAAAGAGGAAAGCTAGGAGGCAGAAAAAAAATTGAGTCCTTATTATCCAATTTTTTGCCATCTCTATTTTAACACAAGAGTTCACCTCTACCCCCTCAATGATTATTTTTAAATGAAAGTAATTTATTTAAATGAAATGAAAAAGACACTCAGTCTCTCAGGAATATTACATTCTCATTTCAGAAAGCCAGTTTATCCAAGCCTAAGGATAACCACGGGTCCTTCCTCCATAGACAAGCCTTCCAACCCATTTCTAAATAATTTTATTTACTGTTACCAAAAGTAACTAGAATATTCATCCCTAGGGGCCATTTGTCACCTTATGAGAAGTTTCTGCATGTATATAGGGAGCACCTACTGAAATTCATAGAGAAACTGAGTAAGCCACAGCGCAGTGTCCCAATGAAAACAGGAAAGGTGCTGTTTCACAGATGTGCTGCAGTTGTCTGCAGCGAGGCTGGGCACTCAGCCCGAGGCTCAGATATGAATGCCCAAGTCAGGGACAACTCTTCATGTATCTTGGCAGATCATCCTCTAAGACGTGATTGTAATCACCATGAGATTCTATTTTGCACAGCAGGATAAAGGGATATGGACTTAATATTACAAAATGAAAAGACTATTTGCCCTCTTCCATTTTTTTTGAGAGAGAGAGAGAGATAGAGGTGGTGGGGTGAGGAGAGGGACAGGATGAGAGAGACTCTTAAGCAGGTTCCACACCCAGTGCAAAGCCTGATTTGGAGCTCGATCTCATGACCCTGAGATCATGACCCGAGCCGAAATCAAGAGTCAGACACTTAACCGACTGAGCCACCCAGGTGCCCCACGCCCTCTTTCACTTCCAAGCTAGCTCAGTTAGGACATCACTTCTATCATTCTTGTGACCACTTGAGGTATATGTGCCAACCCCCAGACAAGGCAGACATCACTCAGCACTCTGCCACCTGTTTCCTCATCAACAGACCAAAATGGCCCCTCACAGGAAACAGACACTAATGATTCCAGGGGAACCAAAGGGGATGATGAACCTCTGTGGATGATGAAGTCGATGTTAAGCAACCAGCTCTTGCCAAATGATTCCAAGGTCCACACCTAAGGACTCAACTCCTTGCCCTTGGGCAGATGTGCTTTTGCCACAGAAAATAACGAAAACTATCTAACTTGAATTCAACAGTGCTATATTCTGTAAAATTATATCAGAGCTTTTAATTTAGAAAGGCCAATTGTGTAATTTTTAAATTAATCCCTCAGATACTATACACTTCTTAAGCAGATCTGAATGAATGAAAGAATAAGTAAACATGCACAGACATGTAGCTATAGATAGTTAACATTTATTAGTTAACTAGTGACCTAGACAGGCTGAGCAGCAATCTTCAAGACTGTAAAGGAAAGCTGTTAATTAACAGAACCTAAAACACCCCATACTCTTCTGGAACAATGTGTCCACGGACATTTGCCTCACAGAGCTAGCTGGTGAGAGTTCCATGATGGCTCTTCCAACCATGTCTTTAAACTGTGCAGTTACAATATGCATACAATTCAATGCATTCAGTAATTAGTTCTCAGCATCTTGTGAACTGAGGACCTATTCCCAGAATGATTTAGTACAGTTTCCTCTAAAGTTCATGCTAAAATAAGAAATAATTAGGCTCAGAAGGGTTTTACTTAAAACCTTGTGCCTCTACTTATCTAAAATGACAGTGTTAATTAGGCTTCTCATAAATTTCCCTGCCACACTTCACTCTGAGGATCACACACCTCAGGTGTTCCCTCAGGGTCTGGCACGGTGCTGAAAACCCATTGAGGTGGGAGCTGCTCTGTCTGGAATTCCTTGAAATACGTTATTCACTTAGAGACACAAGGTTCTTGTATGGCAATGTAGTCAGTGGTGGTTTTTGCCCTAACCACATATCCAAGTCAATCTGTTGGGAGTTAAAAAAAAAAAAAAAAAAAAAAAATTGGTCTAAGCAGAGATACAGCAAATGCTCTCTATGGACCGGGTGATGGCCTGTGAAATGTCACTAGTGCACGGAGTGATATGTAGAGAAGTTGGGAGTAAACACTGAGAAACTGTTATAGCAATCCGATGGAGTAATGTTTTATCCAATAAATTTAATATTTTTAAAATGGGGATTATATTTTATGTGTCACGTTTTTCTGTTTCATTTTCATTATAGTTCATCTTCTGGTAGTTGATTTTTCTTTCTGCTTATAGATCATATTTCCTATTTCTTTGCATACCTGGTAATTTTTTAATTGGATTGTGGAGAGTGTGAATTTCCACTGCTGGGTGCTGGCATTAGCCATATTCCTTTACACAGCAGTCAACTTTGTTCTGAAATACAGGTATGTTACCACAGATCAGTTTGATCTTCTCAAGGTGTGCTTTTGGGCTGCCTCCAAGCAGGTCTCACCTTGTTTGTTTCTCTTCTGTGAAAGGATCATACTCCTAAAAGGACTTTCATCCAATATCTGAAAACCACTGTTTCATATATTTTGCTGGTTTCCTAATCATTTAAGGTGGAAGGGTAAATCAATCCCTATTACTTCATTATGGCTAGAAACAGATGTCCTAGGACTTAACATCCTTCATTTTGGTATCCAGTAATTCACAGATAGGTAATTTTACTGTATTTTATAAAAATATCAATTTATAATGGAAGTGAAGTTAAAAAACGAAACAAAGCAAAACAACCAAGAAACCCAAACAACTCAATTTAAAAATGAGCAAAGGACCCAAATAGACATTTCACAAAAGAAGATCCCCAAATGGCCAATGACCACATGAAAAGATGCTCAAAATCACTGATCATTAGAAAAAATGCAAATCAAAACCACAATAATATACCTACCTCATACTCTTTGGGATGGCTACTATCAAAAACAACACCAAACAGAAGCCCCCAGAAAATAACACATCTTGGCAAGGGAAAAATCGGAACCCCCATCCTCCATCCCTAATGGTGAAATAGTACAGACTCTATAGAAAACAGTATGGTGGTTCCTCAAACAATTAAAAACAGAATTAGCACATGATCCAACAATTTCACTGGATTGAAAGAACTGAAAGCCGTGACTCCAACAGATACTTGTACACCCATATTCAAAGCAGTATTATTCACAATAGCTAAAAGGTAGAAGCCACACAAGTGTCCACTGATGAATGAATGGATTGAAAGATGTGGTATCCATACAATGTAATGTTATTCAGCTTTCAAAGAGAGGGAATTCTGACATATGCCACAGCTTGAATGAACCTTGAAGACATCGTGCTAAGTGAAATAAGCCACTCAAGAAAGGACAAATACTGTATGATTCCACTTACATGAGGCACTTAGCATAGTCAAACTGGGGGAGTCAAAAAGTAGAAGTGGGGTTGCCAGGGGCTGGGGGAAGAGGAGAATGGAGAATTATTGTTTAACAGGTACAGAGTTTCAGTTTGGGCAAATGAAACATGTTCTAGAGATGGTAGTGATAGTTGCACAACAATGTCCTTGAACGTACAGTGAATGTACTTCATGACCCTGAACTGTATACTTACAGATGGCAAAAGGGTAAATTTCAGATGATGTGTATTTTATCCCCAAAAAAGTATATTTAAAAGCAAAACAAAATAAACAGCTACTGGATCTTTTCCCAGGTAGCCTGAGAATCACTCATCTATAGAGGCTGGCGGTAGGAAAAGGCCTAAGTGAGGGGGAGTCTGATGAGCTTTCTACCCACGATCAAAGATGACAAATAAGCCTTTCATGCCACGCAGGGACCACCCAGCCAGGGAACTGGGAAGGTCTAAGGACGTCAGACCTATAGAACCTACCATGGTGGCTATTTTTCTATCATCTGTTTTCCTACTTAATTAGCAGCGAAATCTTTAACAATGGTCTATGTGGTGGGCTTCACGCACAGTGAGGAAAGTAGGATCTGGGAGGCTTATTGTCTTCTGCAGTGAGTCTGGGGGACAGACCTCAAGAAGTTGGGGCGGTAGCAGCTGCTCTGAAGACAGACAAAAGCAATTAAGTCTCTGTGTTCTGAAGGGAGGAAGAAGAACAATACTGGCCCAAGACATATTGTTTATCCTAAAAAGAGAATGTTATTAATAATATGTATAACATGCTCCCATTCCTACATATTAGGAAAATAAATATATAGAGGAAATATATATATTAGGAAAGTATATATATATTCAATAGAAAATATGCTGGAAGGAAATAAACCAAAATATGAACATTGGTTATATCTGTGTAATCAGATCGTGGATTATTTTTACTTTCTCTCTGCAAGTTTTTTTCATTACCTGTTGTCTTCACAGTGGGTAGGTAAAACTCCTCTATAATCGGGGCAAGGAAGCAATTTTTATTTAGAAATTAGAGAAGGACTGAAGGGAGATGTTATGTGGCCCAGATCTGAGGTACATTTAATTTTCTTTTTGGAGATTTATGTATAAATTAGTCTATGTTTCATTATTTCTCATTCCACTTTTGTTTTTAACATTAGAGATCTAACCAGCAGTTTGTGCATTAAGGTAACAATGCTTATCGTTTTATGTGCTAGAAATGCATTTCATTCATCTAGGTCAGATAAGATTAGAGTAATTAAGGTCACTGGACTTTGTCATTTAACAAATCCTTAAATCCAACTCTAATCTCATTCATCAATGCCACAAACGAAGGGGTTAATTGCTAACATACAGTGTGTCATACCCACCCAGACACTAATGTTATAATATTAAATGTTATTAATGTATTGCTTTGTATCTTTAGACAAGGGCTGATGTATTCACTACTCTAAGAGTTAGAGATTTATTAGTTCTGAAGAGGTTATCCCTGGGGTAACTCATTATCGCTTGTGCAAGCACAGAATGTTCTGTGACAGGAGAATGTCTAAGATGAAACAACCCAATTAATCAAGATGGGGCATGCATGTGGTGGTTTTGCAACATGAATCCACGCTGTCAGCTCTCGAATTGTCACCGTGCCGCCCTGTGGCTGAGGCAATGCCCCCGCTAGCACAGGCTAGCCGCCGACGCGGAGAGGGGGATCCTGCTTGCCTGTTGCCACATCAGACTCCTGCTCAGTCGCCTCGCTGCAGCTCTATCATGAGGCTTTACGATTCTCCTGCACCAAACCTTTCACCACTTTAAAAAGGAGACAATCGAACTGATTTGAGTCTTAATCCATCTCTCCCTTCCTTGATCCCTCCCTGCCGCCCCCCACCCCCGCCCCGTCTCTCTCTTTTCCTTTCTCCAATTCTGACAAAGGTGCTAAGGAGGAGTTAAAGTTCCTAAAGGGCAGTCTCGAAGGATCAGCCTCCAAATAAATGTGTTATCTCAAAATTTGGAATCCTCTGAGGCCATTAAAAATGATGTCGTAAAAAGTTTTTGCACACACGGGAATGTGTTCACTTCACGCTGTTATTGTGAAAAGAGCGGCTTACGGATGTAACGCTATGAACATAGCAGATGACTCCAATTTTGTAAACTAAAATGATGCGGGGAGTCTCCGTCTATTATAAAAGATGAGAAGGAGTAAAAGACCTAATATCAACATTTGAGGGGGAGAGGAAAGCTTTGCTGGGTTGTGTTTCTTAGTTTGTTTGATGCCTATATATTTTTCTCCATTTTCCAAATATTATAAAGGAGAAATATATCACTTTCTAAAAAAAATAAAAAAAGACTCCCAATAAATTTTACTTTTAGGGTTATTCTCTAAACCAGGGATAGAGCAGAGTCTATTTCTCACTACCAATTCCAATGCAACAGCGATTTTCCTGTAAATCTTGATCTTGTCATGTTGGCATGAGGCTCAAACAGAAATTGCTCAAACGTGCCACCTTTTCCTCAAACTAAAATCTTATATATACCTTGACCCTCTTTATCACAAAATCAGAAAACCCATCCAGAAACGGGGGGGCGGAGGGGGAGGCATTGTCCAATCAGTTCTGCTTTTTCCTCAAAACTCTACAGGAAGATTTCATAAAGAGGCTGCCTTGGGCCCAGGGGACACTTCCTTTGGGAATGCTTTCCTCTCTCCTCACCCTGACACCAGGAAGGAAAAAAAAACAAACAAACAATAATTGGCATTGTTACTGTGCTCAGAGCTTTGAAAGTACTTTCACACATAGTAAGAAGGATGCAAAGAGAAACTCTTTCCTGAGCAGTCTGATGCCCTGCTGACAGACACGTCCCCTCAGTGAGTACATTGTAACTGGGGTCCCAGGTGGCAGCACGGGGACTCGCAGAGGCACGGGATAAGGGAGCTGACCCTTAGAGCTGACGTCAGCCAGCCCCCATTCTAATCATTTTACATATCATGCAGCCCTCGTGGCGACGCGGGAGGAAGGTAGCATTATCTGTATCGGGGGTCAGCAAACTACAGCGCATGGGCCAAATGTGGCCCACAGCTTGTGACTGTGAATAAAGTTGTATTGGAACACAGCCACGCCCATTTATTTACTGTCTATGGCTGCTTTCCTGCTACAACCACGGCACTGAGTAGTAGTTGCAACAGAGGCGATTTTCCTACAATGCCTAAACTCGTATTTGGCCCTTTATAGAACATATTTGTCGACCCCGATCTACTGATAGCTATGAAGAAGGCTCAGGGCCCGGAGCCACTGACTGGCAGGACCAAGACGTAAACATGCATCTATCTTACTTCAAGCCCACATGCTTTTCATTTCTCCAAACCAGAACTTCAAGAGTAAGACCCTAGCTTCCTCTGAAGTGTATCATACCAGTGGCACCTTACAAGCTGAGAAAGGGGACATATGGAAAACTGTGCTATTATTTTTAAGACACATTAAGAAACATAGTAACTGTTGGATTCCTTAAGTGAAAGAATACTTCACTGTAAGTTACCTCTTGTTTTTCAACTTTTAACTCTACAATAAAAATTATAAGCCAGAAAATTAAAAAAAAAAAAAACCTAGTGAAATTTTACAGGCAAAATTGGCATTAGATTTCATTGTATAGCTTTCACAGAAAAAAAAGACCCTAAAAATACATAATGTGTTCCTTTAGTGTGATATGGTACCATCTGCCTGAACTTGCTAGCTTCTTCCCAGCCTAGATAGGAAGGGGTAGGGAAACATGTGCCTCAAGTAAGAGTCTAATCTAGTCTTCGTTTTTAGCATGGCTTTTGTTTTAAATGTCAGTTTCCCTTTCAAAACTCCTTTTGCTAACTTCTTAACCACTCAGTCACCTGGGGCATAGCAGACACTTTCTGTAGGGGCTTGATGGAAGAAACTACTAACTCTTACTTGCTCACACTACCTTACCCACTGGTAACACAAAGGTACGAGGCATGAAAAACAGAGACCAGAGAAGGGTGGGATGCTGGCTCCATTCCCTCTGGCAGCAGCAAATGTAGGAAAGGGAGCATCTCCCCAAGACCTCATCTTTCTTAGAGTCCAGCAGCTGAGTGGAGGAAAAGTAAGGAAAATCCTAGAGGACTGTCCTTGGCATGTCCTCACATGCGGTGGGAAGGATCTGGTTCATCTTGCTTCTTCCTGAGGATCCCCAAGGAATATGTCATGACTCTGGGAAAAGGCAATTCCTCCAATGTTTACAAGAATGCATGGAGATTCAACCATCTTCTGGGAGCAGCTAGCAGGGGCAGAATGAATATAGAGGGTGTCAAGCGATATCCTTAGCATGGAAAAAGAAAGGAGGGAGATGAAAACAAGGGGGTGGAAGTAAGAAGAGTAAAATAATCTGAAGCCTATAAAATCTTAAATGAGAGTTCGCAGAGGAAGCTACTATCATACAAGGAAAATGGCCTCAGTTGCCATTCTAACTATACATTAAGGAAGAGTCAGCACAAGAACTAAGTGGAAAGAGGTTCCCTTCGATGTCCTTTTAAAAAGCTATACCAAAGTATAACTGATATACATTAAACTTTCCATATTTAAAACAGAGTTTGATAGCTCTGATGTATGTTTACATGGATGGAACCAGCACCACAACCAGGACGGTGAACAAAGCCATCACCAGCAGCAGCTGATTCATACCTGTCTGTAAACTCTCCTTCCCAATTCTTCACTCCCACCTCTAGGCGACCATCCACCTGGCAGACTGTTAGTCTGCATTTTCTAAATGTTAACGTAAAGGAACATACCATTTTTATCTGGCTTTTTACACCCAGCATATTTTGAGATTCATCCATATTATATTTTATAATGTAGCTTTATGCCTTTTTATTGCTGAGTAATTTCCAGCACACAGATAAGCCACAGTTCACTTATCTGTTTGCCTACTAATGGGCATTTCAGTCATTTCTAGTTTTGGCTATGATCACTTAACGCTTAAATCTCTGTAGGACGTGCTTTCATCTCTCTTGGGTAAACATGAGTTGAGAGGACGGAGCATACAGTACATGTTTGTTTAAATTTCAAAGAAACCATTAAACTTTTCCAAAGCAGTTGTACCATTTTACATTCCTACCAGTAGTGCATAGGATTCCAGTTGCTTCAAATCCTTACCAACCCTTTGTATGGTTACTCTTTTTAATTTTAGTCATTCTAATAGGTGTGTACTGGTATTGTCTTATGTTTTCAATTTACATTTCCCTAGTGACAAATGATGCTGAATATCTTTTTCATGTACTTATGTGCCCTCTGTATACCTTCTTCGGTGAAGGGTCTGTTCAGATCTTTTGCCCACTGTTTAGCTAGGTCTTTCGTTTTCTTATTATTGAGTTTGGTGAGTGCTTTAAGTATTCTGCATATAAGTCCTTTATCAGATACAGATTTGCACATATTTTCTCCCAGTGTGTGACTTGTTTTTCACTATTTTAACAGTGACTTCCAAGAGCATAAGTTTTTCATTTTAATGAAATCCAACTTACCAGTTTCTTTTAAGCACCGTGTTTTGGTGTCACAGCTAAGCAATCTCTGACTAACTCAAAGTCGCAAGGGTTTCCACTTGTGTTTTCTTCTAGAAGTTTTATAATTTTAGGTTTTGTGGTTAAGTCTGTGATCCATTTTGAGTTTCTGTTTGTATATGGTGTGAGTTGTGGATTGAATTTATTTATTTCTTTGTATATGAATATCCAATTTTTGAAAAGGCTACTCTTTACACTAAATTGCCATTAAACTTTGTCAAAAATCAGCTGTCCATATATATGGTGGATCTATTTCCATGCTCTCTGTCCTGTTCCATTGACCTGCATTTGTCAATCTATACCAATAACTCAGCACTTTGATTACCATAGCTTTATATTGTCTTAAAATGTGATTGTTAGTCTCCCAACTTTGTGCTTTTTGTCAAAGTTGTTTTGTCTATGTTACATCCTTTGCATTTACATGTGAGTTTTTTTAGTATAGCTGACACACAATGTTACATTAGCTTCACGTGTAACCTAGTGATTCGACAACTTTATGTTACGCTATGGTCGCCCCAAGTATAACTACCATCTGTCACCATATAACGCTATTACAATACTATCAACTATATTCTCTGTGCTGTACCTTTCATCCCCATGACTTATTCTATAACTGGAAGCCTGTATCTCTCACTCTCCTTCACTCATTTTGCCTATCCCCCCCATTTCCCTCCCCTCTGGCAATCATCAGATTGTTCTCTGTATTTATAGGTCTGATTCTGCTTTTTATTTGTTTGCTTATTCATTTGTTTTTTAGATTCCACATGTAAGTGAAATCATATGGTATTTGTTTTTCTCTGACTGACTTACTTCACTAAGCATAATACCCTCTAGGCTCATCCACATTGTCATAAATGGCAAGATCTCATCCTTTTTTATGGCCAAGTAATAGTGCATTGTATGTATGTGTGTGTGTGTGTGTATATATATCCCACATCTTCTTTATCCATTTATCTATCAATAGGACTTGGGCTACTTCCACATCTTGGCTATTGCAAATAATGCTGCCCTAAACATAGGGGTGCATATATCTTTTCTTCAAATTAGTGTTTTTGTTTCTTTTGGGTAAATTGCCCAATAGTGAAATTACTGGGTCATATGGCATTTCTATTTTTAACATTTTGAGAAACCTCCATATTGCTTTCCATAGTGGCTACACCAATTTACCCTCCCATCAACAGTGCACCAGGGTTCCCACTTCTCCACATCCTCACCAATGCTTGCTATTTCTTGTCTTTTTGATTCTAGCCATTCTGACAGGTGTAAGCTAGTATTTCACTGTGGTTTTGATTTCCCTAATGATTGGTGACGTTGAGCCTCTTTTCATGTGTCTATTGGCCATCTGTATGTCTTCCTTAGAAAAACGTCTATTCAGGTCCTCCGACAATTTTTAAATCAGATTATTTGGGTTTTTTTTTTTTTTTTTTTTTTTGGTGTTGTGTTGCATAAATTCCTCATACATTCTGCATATTAAACCCTTATCAGATACATCATTTGTAAATATCTTCTCCCATTCATTAGGTTGCCTTTTCACTTTGTTGATGGTTTCCTTCACAGTGCAGAAGCTTTTTATTTTGGTGTAATCCCAGTAGCTTATTTTTGCTTTTGTTTCCCTTGCCTGAGAAGACATCTATAAAAATGTTGCTATGGCCAATGTCAAAGAAATTACTGCCTGTGTTCTCTTCTAGGAGTTTTATGGCTTCAGGTCTCACGTTTAGGTCTTTAGTCCATTTTGAATTTATTTTTGTGTATGGTGTATGAAGTGGTCTAGTTTCATTCTTTTGCATGTGGCTATCTAGTTTTTCCAACACCATTAATTAGAGACTGTATTTTTCCCATTGTATATTCTTGCCTCCTATGTCATAAATTAATTGATCATAAAAGCATGGGTTTATTTCTAGGCTCTCTTTTTGGTATATGTGAGTTTTAGAATTAGCTTGCTAACTACTGAGATTTTGATGAGGATTGCATTGCATCTACAGATCAATTTAGGAACAACTGGTATCTTAACAATACTGAGTAGTTGACTCATGAATGTGATGTATCTCTCCATCTATTTAAGTGTTCTTTAATTTCTCTCAGCATAGTGTTACAGTTTTCAGTATGCAGCTCTTTCTCATCTTTTGTCAGATTTATCCCTAAATATTTCATTTTTTGGTGCTATTTATTGAAATGTTTTACTTAAATTTCTGATTGTTCCTTGCTAGTATATGGAAATAGAATAGAATGTTTTATATTGATCTTGTATCCTGCCAGCTTTCTTCCTTTTTTTTAAAGATTTTATTTCTTTATTTGAGAGAGTGAGCAAGCGAGAGAGCATGAGCAGGGAGAGGAGCAGAGGGAGGAGCAGAGGGAGAGGGAGAAGCAGACTCCCTGCTGAGCAGGGAGCCCAAAGTGGGGCTCAGATCCTGGGACTCCAAGATCATGACCTGAGCCGAAGGCAGACACCTAACCAACTGAGCCACCCAGGCACCCCAGATCCCACAACCTTTCTAAACTTGTTAGTCCTAACAGCTTTTATTTTTGTTTGGATTCTATCTGCTTTTCTAGATAGTTTCTCATGTTGTCTGTGAATATTGACAGTTTCCTTCTTCCTTTTTAACCTGGATGACTTATTCAATCATTCATTCATTCATTCATTCATGCATGCATTCATTCACTGATTTCTGGTCTTACTGCACTGTTTAGAACCTCCAGTAAAATGTGGAATGGAATGATGAACAGACATCCTTGATGTTTTCCTGATCTTATTCCTATAGATTATCTTTAAAAGCACTTTTTAAAGTAGAAAGAAGGAAAATGCAAGAAGCAGGCTAATACCATTCAAGTAAAAAGTGAAGAGGGAAAAAAAGACTAGGGCAAGGGAAGAACCAGCAGATGGGGGCTGGGTTTAAGCAGATTCTGTGGACAGGTCAGGCAGTGTTTCAGTCTTGGGAGAATCTGATTAGGTAAGCAGCATTTGTAATCTCCATAGCTAGACATCAGTGCAGGCAAGCTGGAAGACAGATGACCACAACCTGACACCCCTAGTGATCAGGGATTTGTCCCTCCCATGCACTCTGTACCATAATGGTGGAAACCACATTTTAATACTCACGGTAATAATTTATTTATCAGCCTGTAAGACTGAAAATATGCCTCAAGTGAAATATCCTTCATTACAATCTCTAGATTGCTAGGATCTGACCCAACTTGTGGACATTATTAAGTAAGAACACACCCAAAAGAAAGCAAACTTATCCAAGCCCCCAAAGCAGCATGAACTTATTTCTTAGTCAACAAAGCTTGATTATTGATTGGCTTTTCCCAGTGTTTTGTATGATAGCACCCCATGAAAAACAAGTTGAGTTTAAAATAATTCTGCTTGGAACTGAATAACAACTTCTCAAAACAGAGGCAAAGCCTCATGTTCTCTGCTGGGATTTTGCTGCATGCATCTCTTTGTATTATGATATGTGAATTCAATTATCGTTTACGTTCATATATTCAAGTAAGCCTGGTAAGAAAAAGAGCACTCAACCAGGAGTCAGGAGCTTTGTATTCTAAGTTCATCAGACTTTTTAAAAAATGTATATGGAACAAATACGGAGAGGCACACTTGCGCAGGGGGAAAGAACACGGGAGTCTCTTGAGTTAGGAGAGAGACAGTGACTCTAAGAAGGGGTCACAGCTACTTGGAAGAGTCACCGAAGTGAGATCTGAGAGGTAGAGCAGGGCCCAGGAACCTGGGCTCTATAGTAGGAGAGACCTAGGTCTCCATCCTGGCCCTAGCACTTCCTTGTTGGGTTCCATCAGTTCTTCAATTCTCTTGCATTTGCTTCTCATTCTTTAAATTGGGATTACGGCAGTGCCTGCCACAGAGGGTTTTTGTGTGGCTTAGATGATGCCATGAAAATGTGAAAACTCTTCATAAATATTCCTGGAATATAAAAGTATAGTCTGATAACATTATGACTGAGATGACTTCATTCATTTGACAAGTATTTCTTGAGCACCCACTATGTGCCAGCACTGTTCCGGGCAGTTAGGATACATTAGTGATCAAAACAGAGGGAAAAACCTCTGCCTTCATGGTGCTTCTAGTCTGGGGGTGATAGACAGTGAACATAACAAATAAGTAAATGAGATAGTACGATTAAAACTGTAATGTATTCAAAAGAAAAATAAAGCAAGTAAGGTGTTACGGGGGTAGGGAGTGCTGGAGAGGCTGTTATCATAATAAATGGGATGGTCAGGGCAAGCCTCATTGAGAAGGTAACATTTTAGAAAAGATCGAGTGGGAGAAGTGTAGGGAGTCAGCGTGTAGGGAGAGCATTTTAGGCAGAGGGAACAGCAGGGCAAGGCCCTAAGACGGTGGCATGTCTGGAGTGTTTAAAGAACAAGGATTTCGGGGGGTGGGGAGGCCTCTAAGGGATGAGGTTATGAGCCGGGTTATTAGCGCTCTGGGGGCCTGATGAGGACGTGGGTTTTTACTCTGAGTGAAATAGGAAGCCATTGGAAAGTCTGGCAGAGAGGAGTAACTTGATCTAATTTATGTCTGAAAGGCTCCCCTGGCCGTGAATCAAGGCTAGAATCACAAGGGTGCCAGTCGGAAGACCAGTGCAGTAAAACAGGGAGGTGATGTTCACGCAGATGCACAGTAGTAACAGGAGAAGTGATGGACAGTATTTTGAAGATAGAAGCATGAGGATATTTGGAAGAACTGGATGTAGAGTGAAAGAGAAAGTGAAGAATCAGGATGACATTGAGGTCTTCAGCCTGAGTAATGGGAAGGCTGGACCTGCCATCAGGGAGACAGAACACAGGCTTTAGGGTTGGATCAGGAGTTCAACTTGAGGCATGTTACATTTGAGACGTCTGTTAGCCATGAGTATCCATTTTTGGGATGCTCAAATGAAATAAAGTACGTAATTTGGACAAATTACCTAAGAATGTAGAAACAGATGGGGTAGGTTGTTCAGAGAGAATTGGCCTGTAGGGAATTCACCTTCAGGCCAAAAAACATGAGGTCACTACTTTAATCTTGTTGTCTATTAACCTGCTTTCTCTGTCTACTGTCCCTGTTTACACTTAAAAGCACTTAAATGTTATATGAAGTTACAGGACTCCCAACTTTTCTATTTTGCCTGTTACGTTTCATCTAAAATGTGTATTCCAACCTTATTTCCAAATATGAAAGATGCAAGAGTAAAGTTTGGCTGTCATCTGGCTGGTGACAATGGGAAACCTGGACCACTTGACAGCTTACCAGCCCCACCCCCCCAGCTTCAAGCCATCACTACAAATACCATCGCATAGTTGCCTTATACCTGGACTGAGCCAGGCACAATATAAAAACACCATTTCCTTTCTTCTACCCTCTCCCCATACCTTGTTGCTCTTTAAACACTCCCCATGCCTCCTCTTGCCATACTCCCTACATGTACTATGCTGGGTCTATCATGGGACAGGGTCCCACTGAGCCATCTTGTGGAGAGGCCTACCATGCGCCATGTTCTAGAGATGACCTGCAGATGCTCATGGAGAAGGAAGCACTGCACAGCATATTAGATGAGGCAAACCCATTCTCTCAGCCACACAAGTTATCTGAAAAGGTGACCAATAGCCTGGAGTTTCCTGACTACTACTGAGGACTTCCAATCTGGGCAAGGGGAAGTAGTGATGGTGATTTTTGTGGCACTTTCCCACAGCAGAGCTGATAACAAACTGCCGCTGAGCCTGGTTCTCTTGGAGGCGGCAGATGTTTGTGTTCGTGATTCCTATCATCAAGAATCAATTAGATGCCTTTCTGTCCCTCTGTTCTCATGTCCTTTTCCTATAAATCACTTCTCGGAAGGGTAGATGAAGGCTCTGGGGAGCTCCCCAGGGGAGCTATAATGCCACTGCTTCATTTCCCCTCCACCATGCACTTGTTTAATATACCAAGTCACCTCAAAAGCCAATTTCTGACTGACTTGTAGCTTACTAAAAAAAAAAAAAAAGTTTTTGATGTTGTTCATAAGATACATGGACTGAAGAGAGTGATAAAAGTCCTAACAAAGTTATCCCGAGATTCAGAAGAATGAGGAAATATAATTCCCCACTGAAAAGCCAAACTGTTCTTTTGAAATCTACTTAGGGGTGCAGGAAAACATCGATACTTTGCTTCAGTGCCTTAGTACTTAGAAGAGATATATTGGGCTCTATAATTTAACTGCCAAATCCGACATTCATATCCATCTGGACATTTTTAAAAGGATCCTTGAGCCAGTGAGAATTGGCAGTTGGCTGTGTTATCACACCTGCATATGGCGCAGGAGGATTTTAATGGGCAACAGTCAAAGCAAGAAAGTGCTGCACGATAAGCATTCACTGAGAACCCACGCTTAAACATGTTTGCACGTGTGAGTAATTATATTTTAGAGCTCTCTGGTAACAAGACTTTGTTCTTTCTTTCCTACAAATCAAATTAGTTGGGGACGTAGTTCATTTTGAAATTGTTTGGAAAATGTTTTGGTGTTCTGAATTTCCTTTGTACCAAACTTGTGCAAAGTTAAAAGGCAAGCCACAAAACCTCCACAACCAGTGAAAGCAAAATGCGTAAAACCAACAACAAATTAAACATGATAAACACCACACTAAATAGGAAGGACAGTGTAAATAAAGCTTGTGTCTCTAAGTATGTCAACCTCCATATGGGATTTGGGTTCAACTCACTGTAGATGAGGATAATTTTAATGATTACATAGCTGCAAAACCTGGCTTCACAAAGATCGTATTTGTCTTGGTCCATTTTAGGCTGCCAGGTCTCTCCTCCCATCTCCCTTGTAAATGCGAGTCTAACTGCACATATCTCAGCACCATCTGGGAGTGAAGCTGATGTATTCTGGGCCCTACTCTTTGAGATGATTTTCAAAGAAAGATCAAAGATAATGGGGAAGGAAGCCTCCTTATTTGGAGAGCCCAAGTAGGAAACTGTCATGACCCACCTACTCTGGTAAACAGAGCCCAGTTTGGGAAAGGCAATGAGATAATCTACAAAAAAGCACTTGAGATGGTCTTGTTAAGGATGGCCCATTGACCCTAGCTACTCTGCTTCTTTAGAATAAAAGTCACTATGTGAAAATCCCATAAAGAATGGCCATTCATCCCTAAATAGGAGATTCCATCTAAACAGCTTTTGGGGAATGGTTTAATAACTTCCAACCACCAACCTAGACACTCAGAACACTTGGAAAATTCTAAATTATATTTAAAACACAGGGTGGGGGCCTATAGACAACTTCTATCTTATATGTGCAGGGAATCTGTGGCTGCTTTGGTCATGCTGGGCATTTCCTCTTCTACACCCTCCTCTTTTCCGGCTTCCTATCTTCCCATCTGTCTCCTGGCTGGACCATCAGTTTCTGACACCAAAAGAAATTATAATCCTTTGTGTGTAGAAAATACTCTTGAAAAATCAGAGATGCCTAATATAAAAAAAAATGTGGTCATCACAAATATTATTTGAAAACAAAACTGTGTTGCTTACTAAACGTGGTTCTCTTTCTTTGGTAGAGATAAAGCAGATCTATGCATTTATAGGATAAGACTTATGTTTGCTTTTGACTCCTGAAATAAGTGGAAAAAATCATTTCTTATTTCTTAGCCAGGCAGTAAAGGACTCGCTCTTGCCTTTCCAAATGGGAAGGGCTTTTCAGACTTGGATGGGGCAAGTGTCAGTACACAAGATTTTATATTTATCACAAATATGACTTGAACACTCAAGCTTGGGAGGGATGCATACTGGTAGAAAGGGTGGGGATAACATTTAGAAAGAGAGCTGTTCTTAACAAGGATCATAAGTTTGGATTGCAGAGTAGTTTTCTTATGACTAATTTTTGTTTCTGATGGACAAAAATCCAATTTTTAAGTGGAAACAAAACATAGCTCAATTCAGGCACAATCAATGATGAATTCAGACCTTACATAGATGAATCAGCGAGAATTCACTAGCAGGTAATGAAACCACTCAAGCTGTTTTAAGGAGTAAAGGATTTAAAAGGAATTAAATGCTTACAAAATGGATAGAAGGGCTCTACGTTGACTTTTGCATAGATGATTTGTGGAGTAACACTGAAAAAGCTGCTCAGCACGACAACTATTCCCCATCTTCACCAGCTGCCTAAGGAAATCAGGGAGCTTCTGTTCCCACTGCAGGCTCTAGATCTACTGCACCTCTGCTAAGCTCCACCCCAGTAAAATGTATCCCCTATCTCTTGATGTCTGGGAAACTAGGGATGAACAGTGGGGTACCTTAACTGCTTCCACAGGAAAACCATAACTGCATAGTAACACAAAGTCAGACTACTTCATGCCCAGATATGAATTACTTGACAGAACTTAGGTCATCTGAAAACATAAAATAGTTGAGAAATAGAATATCTAGTTTCCCAGTCTCTAGCACGGCATAAGGCCATGGTGCTCACAACTTTGCTGCAGATGAGAACTATGTGTGGGAGCTTTAAGAATCCAAACACCCAGGCTACATCTCACATCAAGTCAATTTAAATCTCTGGGGGCTTCATGTATTTTTTTTTTTTTATTTTTACAAAAACACCACAGGTGATTCTAATACATAGCCTGTGTTGAACCAGACACAAGGCATGGCTTCTCAAACTTCCCCGTACATACGAATATCCTGGATATTTTGTAAAAATGCAGAACCTGCTTCAGTTGGTCTGAGTTGGGGTCCAAGATTTGGCATAGTCGCAAGTCGTCTGGTGAGGCTAGTGGTTCTGCCGATGACACTGTGAGAAGCAGAGAGGTACTGCAGTAGCCCTTAAGCATTAGCGCGCCTTGGAATTGCCAGAGAGTTTGTTACAACACATATGGCCAAGAGTTTACGATTCAGTAGGTCTGAAACAGGGCCGGAGATTCTGAATCCCTACCAAGTTCTCGGGTGACAATACCGAAGCTGCTGTTCAGGAGACGACAGTGCCACAGATGCCACCGAGGGAGCTGATCGTGCTCTCTGTTAACAGATGGCCACCACGTGGAGTTTCTAATGAATTCAAGGAGTTTATATTCCATTTGGATCCAACTGATGGAGAGGGACTCAGAGGAGAAAGTGAAATGCAATTACTTACACCAAATCTAGTTACTTTTATCTGCCTTCCTTCCATACATGGAATTATCAGTGAGTTAGCTGGGGAGACCTCACAGGAACATGTAGCTGGATAGCAGACATGAGGACAAGAAAAGAGAGAATATTTGTTTTATAGATCTCTGTAAACAGATGGGGCTGTATATCTCCACATTTTCCTCTTTGGGAAATCAGGGAAAAATATCTAAATGTTAGACGTGGGGCAGAGGTAAACGATCGACAGCTCAGGTGGTTCTCATGGAAGAAGTCTCAAGTGACATCCAGCTTACTGCTAGTTCACTAGACACGTATCAAATGGCGGGGCATTGTCTTTACTGCGATGCACTCTGGGGGTTAAATTTTATCTCTGGAGGGAATGCATCATCAGCCAACAGCTTTTAAAAACAGCCTTATCATAAGCTAAAGCAATAACAGTCTTCAAACAATGTGTTTGTAACTTACCAAATCAGAAGGAATTTCACTCAAAATCATGGTGTGGGGTCATTACTTACACTTTACCAGGATATCTCCTACCTCCCCACTTTCATTACTTCTAATCCACATTCACAGGGTACTTGTGAACTTGTAAAATGGAGGTTCAATATTTCATTCACGGTTACCGCATGAGCCAAATGAACCCGAAAATATCATGACCTCCATTTACTGAGGAATGAAGATAGCTAAGCATCTGGACTTAAATGAAATGCAAGAACTTCCATTAAAAGAGGAGGAAAGAACTCCATATGAGAATTTGACTAGTAGTTTCTGATTTTTTTCTTGAGTTTCAACTCAAAATGAATTACAATATGACCACTTGCCCCCACTGGTTCAAAGCATTTTCTCAGACACTAGTAGAGACTCTCTCAAAACTATTGAAACACATGGTATACTCCTAAGCCTTGGGAATGCAAAGATACATATGACAGTGAGCTGTTTTTACTCATTTTTACACTTCTGACATCGAACAAGAGGGTTTTCTTTTTCCCTCACAGCAACCCGATTCTCTGATTCTCCAGACACCAACTGGCTGTCCATCAATTCAATTAAATCCTGATACTAGCTACCCAGAGTTAGCACAGACCCCACATGTTAAGGGCTCAGTCCCAAAAGACTGTCCCCCCTACTTCAGATGCCAGCCATACATCCCAGGACTTCCCTATTTCAGACCAAATGGCTATAAATTGGGATTTCCCACAACCTCTTCCCTCAGGTTCAGTAATTTGCTACTATGGTTTACAGAACTCAGGAACATACTTTGCTTACATTTACCAGTTTTTTATAAAGGGTACAACTCAGGAGAACCAAGTGGAAGAGATTTATGGGACAAGGCATGGAGGAGGGTGCGCAGAGTTTCTACGCCCTCTTCAGGTGTGCCATCCTCCAGCACATCAATGTGCTCCCCAACCCTGAAGCTCCCCAAATCTCATCATTTAGGGGTTTTTGGAAAGCTTTCCTTACATAGGCATGATTGATTAAATCATTAGCAGCTAGTGACTAACTCAGTCTACAGCTCCTCAGAACAAAAGATGCTCCCATCACCCTCATCACTTAGGAAATTTCAAGGGCTTTAGGAGTTCTGTGCCAAAAACTGGCAACAAAGGTCAAACATCTTACTATGCTATCATAAGGGTGTAGAGACCTTGAAAGTCTTGCAACCAAGCTGTGGAGGTAGGACATGGGACATAATATAATTAACAATACAACAAAGCACCATCTTTAAGTGTTACAGACTCGAAGTGTTACAGGCATTCAGAAAAGAGAGGGTTCAGTTACCAAGGGCAAGGATAGCCTGGACCAGCCCAAACTCCAAGGTGGATGTGGAGGTTCTTACCCTATGTCAGGAAAGGAAACCTGACATGGGGTAAGACACACAAAAAGAAGACCCCGGAAGCTTAGTTTGGTTTGGTTTGGTTTGATCTGAGGAACAGTGGGAAAAAGGAGAGAGTGAACTTAGGAATGGAAGGTAGGGGGAGAAACTTAAGAAATAGTAGATGACTGATATTGGGAGGTACTGGCTTGCCTTCCGAGTCACAGTGAAGACTCACCTGTAACCCCCTAGAGGAACCCCAGCCTACAATTTGGCACCAATATAGAGATAACACAGAAGTGACAGTGTTGGGGAAGGCAGCAGGAGGAAAAATGATGCAAGAGCATTTCAGCACACCACACTCTGTGTGGGATGTGAGGGGGCCCAAGAAATCCTTCATTCTCCATGAGGAGAGGCAGACGTTCTGAGAGAACCCAGAGAATGGCAAGGGTCCAGGGAAGGATGGAAGATGCCTCTGTGGGCAGGAAATCCACGATGGCTCCAAGACCATGAGTGTTGAAAGAACACTTCAAAACGCCAAAGGGACCAGTCATACCTCGGTAGGAACCCATCCAATGGATAGACCAGTCTGGCCACTCCTGCTGCAGAGGCCAGGAGAAATCCAAAGGTCACAGCAAAAGTTTTGTTAGGTCAGATAATTTCAAGAAGGTCAGAGAAAAGTACAGCAGTCTTCTATTATTCCAAGAGAAAATACAGTTGGGTGTTTGGATATGGGATTCATCCAAATAAAAGTAAAAACTGAAGTCATATACTAACGAATGAAATCTCAGAGGGGTAGTATAAGAGGAGCCAATCATATGGGAAGAAGGACTGTGGCTGTACAAGATGGAGAGGTGACCACGGTAAGTTTTCACCTCTCCATTTTGCTCTAGAAAGGGAAGCTCAAAGGCAGGGAGAGCATTTTGTGATTTACAAAAGATGTTGCTGAAAGAGATTTCTAATGCTACCCAAAACCTGTTGCCAATTCACTATTCACACATCAGATGCTGAGAGTTGTGTTATCGACACCATGTGGCAAGAAAATTCCATTAAAAAAATTCTGAATTTTGTCAGTGTATCATCCATTAACAATTATTAAAGAGAGACGGCACAGCGGCTTCAGATGGAGATGAATGCACACACTGCAAACAAGGAAGAAGAGAGCTTTATGAAAAGGTGAGTCATCAACAATGCTGAATCCAGTGAAGCCTGAAGTCTAAGCTGAGGCCTGGTAATCGACAGAGGTAAAAGAATCCAGAATAAAAAATGGAGAGTGGGGAAGAAGAAAGGGAACAAGATGTTTCTACTCCAGGGAGAAATTTTGCAGTAAAAAAGAAAGATGGTGTGTTTCAAAGGGTTTAGAGAAGAGTTTTTGAATCATCCATCATCTGCTATCTTTTTTTTGTGGATTCCTACTAAGTTAGGAAAACCTCCGTATTTATAGACAAAGAGGAAAGGAGGAATTGTAGGAGAAACAATGAAGGGTGCAAGAGAAAGAGGGCTATGCACAGAGCAGTGGAGCTCTGGGAGAGAAGGAAGGGCTCATGAGGTGCGGAGGGAGGCAGGGGTCTCCTCCTCTAAAAGAGCAGAAGTGGGGGACAGCACAAGGAAGTCCAGACCACAAACTGTGAACAGGGTAAGGAGGCGGTCATTGCTCACAGCATGGTTTCTCAACCTCAGCACTGTGGGCATGTTGGGCTAGATGATTCTTTGTTGTGGGCAGCTGGCTTGTGCAGGGTGTTTAGCAGCATCCCTGACCCCATCTAGTAGATGCCAGTAGCAGGTGTGACAATCAAAAGGTCTCCAGACTTTACCAAATGTCTTCTGAGGAAGGTGGACAAAAGCACCCTCGGTGGACAACCACTGGGTTAGAGAGACTGGGTGGTGGCACCAAGGTGAGGAAGGTGCTCATGTGTCCCAGAGGCCTCAAACCTCCAAGAGGTGAGTCCACACGGGAGAAAGAGGAATGTGTGTGTGCAGGACACTGGCATAAACATGGGGGCCTGGGTTACAGAGATGGAGAAGGGGTTAAGTCCCATGAGAAAACCCTCGCTCCCTCTTCAACTGTCTCAAAGCAGCAAGGTCACATGGCCTGCTTAGAACAATTCACTGCCTTTCTGGAGAGGTGGCCATGAATCTTGCAAAATCCCAAGCACTGTTACATATGCTGTGGTGGGGGAGCTGCTCTTGTAAAATCTCACAGTCTATGTGTTAGGTTCAAAAGCCTTGTGGGAAGTTTGCAGTAAATTACTGCAGCTGCTGACTTTTAAAACTGCACAAGAAAGGGCTACAGGGGGCATGCCCTGCCACACGGTGGGTCCACACCACCTCTTTAAAACCCCAGGGCCACCCTGTCTCATGCCATGGGATGGGGAGTGAGGTCGCCAGGCACTGGGGCCAAGTGTGCTTAGTCTCCATGTTCTCAAGGAGGTTCTGTGGGATAGAGATGGGAAGACTTAAACAAACTGCAGATTCTAGAAATTCGGGCTTCTGAATTACACTGGTAGGAAAAATGAGTCTGCCATTTCCAAGTGTAAGCTCAGAGAAGCAGACTGCTTTGTGGCAAGGAGCTGTCCCCCTCAAATCCCTCCTTCTCTCTAGTCCCCATTGCCACAACATGATTGGTAGCAGTGAGTAATGGGCACAATTTTTCTTCACATAGTAGGTGCCTTCAGGAGCAAAGCTACAGATACTTTTCCCTGCCTCAGTGACACATAGAATAGGATTAGGACTCTTCCCCTTGGCCCTGGACACAGCCCTCATGCTGCTGTCTAGTTAGAAATACGCTTACACATTGCTCATCCAGCCAATGGCACAAGATGGGGAACATGTCCTGAGAAAGTGGAGGACAAGAGCAGAATCACCCCTCTCTTGGTGATTCTGGTCAAGGGAAGTTTGCTGTCTACTTTTATGGAGGAAAATATCTCCAAGAAATGAAACAGAGCTCCGGGGAAAAAACTGCCTCTTCCTTTTACCACGCTTATCTGAACTGCCGCTCAGAAAGAGAATTTGTATTTCTAGAATCCCCATCTCATTATCCCCCGCACAACATGAAAATAACCTCTTCTGATGATATGAGGACGAGTGGTACAGGGGAAGCACCACTGGATGAACTCATTCACTCATTCGTTCATTTGACCTCTACCGACGGAGCACCTGGCAGTGTGTCCAGCTCTGTGGATAAATAAGGAATGTTCCTACTGTCCTGGATGGTGATGGGAAGGTGTGGTGCTGACCATCACTCTACTTTGAAAAAGTGTTAGTCTCTAGGCTTCTCTTATCTATAAAACAAAGGGCAAGGACTTCCCATCTTCAAGCCTATTCTATCTTAAAACCCACAAATGGTGAGTCAGCCTATAGCAGTGCCAAACATTTGGCCTATGCTATGAGCTGAATTGTATCCCACCCTCCCAACTCCCCACCCCCCACCCTCCCACCTCCCCCCTGCCCCATCCCCATCACAGCACCCAAACATTTGTGCTTTAGTCCTAATTTTTAGTACATCAGAATGTGACTGTATTTGGAAATGGTATTTACAGAAGTGATTAAGTTAAAATGAAGTTGTTCGGGTGGACCCTAGTCCAACGTGACTGGTGTCCTTATAAAAAGAAGAGTTTGGGACAAAGACAAATACAGAGAGAAGACCATGTGAAGACAGCCATCTGTAAGCCAGGGAGAGGGGCCTCGGAAGGAACCAATCCTGCCTTTACCTTGATCTCGCATACTTCTAGCCTCTACAACTGTGGGAAAATACATTTCTATTGTTTAAGCCACCAGGTCTGTGGTATTTTGTTATGACAGCCACAGCAAACTAACACAGTCTATATTAAGATCACTCAGAAACACTTACTTAAAGATACACAGGCCTGGTCCTAAGCCCCCAGACTGAATGAGACTATCCAGGTATTAGGGTCCTAGCTAGATAAAAAATTTGAAAGTGGCCTAGCGATATATGTGATGTCACCAAAGTCACAGATCCACTGGTCTACAGAATTAGTGAAGCATCAGTCTGCTCACCCTATTGATATCCTTCATCTTTTCAGATGCATTATTTACTTTCACGGAGATGTTTATTGAATCATCACCTCCTATCAGATGTGTGTGAAACCCAGAGATGAAGAGGCCAGCCTTCTAGTGATGTCCCCTGTCACAGGTCTTTCGACCTCTTCCCATCTCAGTAGGCTTCCTTCTGAACAAGGCAGAAAAACAGTACACTGCCTGCTTCATGGGTTATTTTGAAATTTAATTACTAAATGCTTATTAGAGCTCTCCAGGAAGCCTTTTGATGAAACAAATTCTCTGACTACAAAGTATTGTTTAATATGGAGGTACAGCCCGGAGGCACTGCAGTCTCCAGCAAAGCCTAGCTCCTTTTTTAGGCAAATTAAGCACCACTTTAATCCACCTGGCAAATTACTGTGCTATCAGCAAGGTTTAGTCAGGGGCTCTGTGGGTATCCTTGCTACCTCCTACCAATTCCTCTCTACTTTCCACCTCAGTTGTTACAGGGTGTTCCTGTCAGAAAATCCCACAGGTATAATCTCACGTTAATGACCTTCTGATACCTGTGTGTTGCTATTCTGGTGGGGTAAGGTTGTGTCATCTTAAACATTAGTGTGACTGAACTAATTGACTTTATCACTGTTGTACCCACTGTCATCTTCTTGGCATAGAGCCCTGAGGGAATGTACCTGGTGGTTTAGCTGTGTGGAGTTGAAAGGTGGAGAGAAAGTTATCTAGAAGTTACAATTATCTGAAAGCACTGAGTCACCTAGAAGCTAAAAGGAGAGGACCAGACAGAGAGAGGTAGTAGGGAGTTGGAAAGCAACTGGTGGCAATTCAGCCAAAGGACCTCCTTATCCTTGAAGTAATTTGCGTTTCACATTGATGGTCTTAAAAGAGAGAAGGTAAGCATCAGAGATAGGATTAAAGCAGAGCTTTCCAACAGATGCGCAGACAATGGCTTACAGGTATGCAGAAATGCCTAGATACTGGATTCTCTTCAGCCAGTGGAAGAGTCTCCTGGCCTAGGAGCACCTATGCCCAGGCCTGTCCCTTCCAACAGCTGGAAGCCTAATCAGGAGCTACAAATTCCCTCCAGTTTAAACAATGTGTAGAAAAATATCATTTTTTTTTTTTTTATAAAGATTTTATTTATTTATTTGACAGAGAGACACAGCGAGAGAGGGAACACCAGCAGAGGGAGTGGGAGAGGGAGAAGCAGGCTTCCCGCAGAGCAGGGAGCCCGATGCGGGGCTCGATCCCAGGACTCTGGGATCATGACCTGAGCCGAAGGCAGACGCTTAACGACTGAGCCACCCAGGCGCCCCGAAAAATATCATTTTTTTACGTGTTCCATGAAGAAAACATTTAGGCACAAGTGGACTAATGACCTTCCATAGCTTCCTCTGTTTCCACTGCTTCCTCTCTCACCCTTAAGGTTAATCTCTAGCAGGACCCAACTGGATGTTGTGGAAAATGCCTTGCCTTGATTCAAATCCTTCTGAAATTTCCCATTATTCTCAGTGGGAATTCTCCCTAATATGGCCAAAAAACTTTCATGATCCTCCTCTACGTACATGTTAGCTCACATAGCTCACCATTTCCCACTTCATTCAAGCTGAACTGTTTTCAGTTCTTCCAACAAGTCATGAAGATTCTCGGTTCCAGGTTTTTACACATGATGCTCCCTCTCTCTGGAACACTACTGCCCATGCCCAACACACACACACACACACACACACACACACACACACACAGGCAATTCCTACTTGTTACAAGGGAAACAATCCTATCTCTTTTGCTCACCATTAGCATCCAATGCCTACTACACTGTTGCACATACAACAGTCCTGGTGGGATGAGTAGACAGACGAATGGATGTTTCTTTCATACTGGAGAGTCAACAGTTTTGTTCCTTTTAACTTTTTTTAGTTTGTTTGCTTTGTTTTTAATTCTACATCAACACTGAAAATAAAATAACTTTCTCCTCAATGAATCTCCTCAATCATCTCTGGCCAAATTATAGACAGTAACTTGAACAAAATGAAGTTTGTGTTAGCAAAGAAGAAGGCTGGGAAATGAATGTTGGGTAAGAAACCACTAGTGTGTTTTATAGTATTCAAGAGAAGGAATGGAGATAAAGGGAGGAAGTCATGAAGGAAGGACTACAATTCAACAAATACTGTGTTCCTATTATACAATGTGCACGGCACTAAGTACTAGGGATAAGGTGGTGTACAAGACAAATGGGTCTCTCTCTCCAGATACCTTGGACTTGAGTTGGGAATCCATATACTCAGAGAAGTAATTTATTTTGACAAGGATATTGAGAAGAGAAACAGAGTTGTCATAGACAAGTATAATGATCCATTTAACTTAATCCAGTGAATAAACCAACACTTCCTTGAGAAAGGGACCCCTAAGCTGAGATGTGAAGAACAGCTGGGTGTTGTACAAAGTGTGAAGAAAAAGAGTGTTCTAGGTTGTGTGCCAAAGGACCAGCTTCCAGAGAAAGAATTACAGGCTCAAAAGGCTGACAGGGTATCAGTGTGACGGGAAGGTAAACAGTGAGGGATGTGCTCTGAATGGAGTGTGGAGGAACAGGCAGTCCATGTCACCCAGAGCCTTGTAGACCATGTTATAGATTTGGGGCTTTATCCTAAGGGCAAGTGAAAACAAGTACTTTATACTGAGGAGTAACATGATCAGACTTGTATTTTATTAAAAATCACGTTGTCCACAGCATGAAGAATGTTGGAGAAGGACATGTCGGAATACAGGACTCTATGCAGAAGGCCTCTATGAACCATCAGATGCTGGTTCCTGAACTAAGGTGGCAGCAGTGGGACTAAAGGACAGTATATGGACTGAAGAGACACTGAATACACAGAAGCAACAGAGCTTCATGATTTAACCAGTTAGTGGTTGGGGAGTAAAAGAGAAGAGAAAAAGGAGACTTTGAGGCTTCTTGCCAGAAAAACCAGGTAAATATGCTGCCATTTACTACAAGAGGGAAAAACTGGGGAGTTTGGCAGGTGTAAGGAGTGAATAATGAGCTCAGTACTCCATACTTGGATGTGAGGTGACTGAGATACCTCCATATTGAAAGAGTCTAGGATTTGCCACAGCAGTGGTTCTCAAAGTGTGGTTACAGAGCCAGCAGTTTCAACATCACCTGGGAACTTGTTATAAATGCACATTTTCAGGCCCCACCCCAGACGTACTGAAGGGGAAACTGGGGGTGGGGCCCCTGCTCCAGAGCTCAATGTTCTTCTACTGAAAACTCACTATCACACACTGCTTTTCATACAGAGTAGGATGCAGTGAGATGTCATGGAAATAACACCTGGAATTCAGAAGATAAGGGTTCAAGTCTCAAGGCCCTCCTTTAACAAGGCTTCCAGGTGATTCTGAGGCCAATCTATGAAGACTAGAAATAAGAAAGGGTTGGAAGCAAGAAAGAAAGCAGGACAAAGAATATATCAGACCTACACTACTCTGGGTGGGAAATTATTCTACTTTCTCCTACTTTGCTCACCAAACTGGATTGATTGTTTTATTTTTTTAAAAGATTTTATTTATTTATTTGACAAAGAGAGAGACAGTGAGAGAGGGAACACAAGCAGGGGGAGTGGGAGAGGGAGAAGCAGCACTCTCGCCCAGCAGGGAGCCCGATGCGGGGCTCGATCCCAGGACCCTGGAATCACACGACCTGAGCCGAAGGCAGATGCTTAACCAACTGAGCCACCCAGGCACCCCGAAAAGCATATTTTAGAAGTCTTTTTATTTTTAATTTTTTTTAGATTTTTATTTATTTATTAGAGAGAGAGAGAGAGACAGAGATAGTGAGAAGACAGCATGAGCGGGGAGGAGAAGGAGAAGCAGGCTTCCCGTCGAGCAGGGAGCCCAATGCGGGGCTCGATCCCAGGACCCTGGGATCATGACTTGAGCCGAAGGCAGACACTTAACGACTGAGCCACCCAAGCACCCCAGGATTGATTGTTTTAATTTAACACTTCTATATGACCTGTTTTGCATCTTAATGATGGTTCTTTCTTTCAAGAGGCCTCCTTTCCTCCAATTTCTCTTCTGCTAATTTCATTTGGCTGCTAGAGACATCTTAATAAAATACAGCTCTGACCATAACTGTCCTCAGGTTAGCAAGCGTCAGAGGCCACAGGGCCCCACTCGACAAATCCCAAGCTCTTTGGTTGGTACTCAAGGCTGTCAGCACTCCACACGGAGTGGGACCACTCATCCACCTGCCTTTACCCATACTCATCCCCTGTGCTCCAGGCAACTGAAATGGCCATTATTCCCAGAACTTGCTTAGCACTTGCCTGCTCTTAAGATATTCCTTTTGCTCCTTCTCCTCCTTCTATACACTAACTTCACCTGTTGATATCCTACCTATAGCCCAGAAGTCTTCAGTGACACTCTCAGGCAGTGATGTGCTGGGACTGGCTTACACACATCTCTTTCCCAACTCAGCATTCAGTAACTCCATGCTGGTAGCTTGAAATCAGCCTTGACGGGGAATATTTACAACACAGAAACTGGCAAACATTACAAATCAGGTTTTCCTCACCCAGAGATCCACTTATTAAATATTTACTAGTCCACCACTGCCAAGAAGAGACGAGCCTGTCTTCCTATTACCCTCTATAGCAAAGACAGACAAACTATGGGATAAATTTGAACTGCTGCCTGTTTTTATACATAATGTATCAATGGCCCACAGCCACACCCATTCATTGATGTGTTGTCTACAACTTCTTTCACACCAAAATGGGAGTAGTTGCAACTGAGACTCTATGGCTTGCAAAGTCTTAAATACCATCTGGACCTTTACAAAAAGTTTCCCAAGCCCGCTCTCAAGGACAATATTGTATATTCACTACCTATCACACACTGTTTTTTATGAATACTGGAGAGCAGTGAGATGTCATGGAAATAAAACTTAGAATCGAAGATGTGGTTCAAGCCTCTCTACTTGCCAGCTACACATCTTCATCAGTGTACCTAACCTTGCTGAATTTGAGTTTCCTTATCTGAAAAAGGATGGCCTACCTGAGAGCGATGTTCTAAAATCAAACATACATGAAAACACCTTGTGAACTGTGAAGCATTATGAAAATGAGAGATAACACAATTGTAATTTATGTGTACGTCTTCTTCCGCTGCTAGACTCTCTCGGGACAGGTTTCACACCTCCTCCATGTCTGCCTCCCTCACAGCTAGCATCTTCCACGCAGGCGGTATTCACTGTGTTACTGTGGAATGAAGCCTGAATGGCAGGGATTTGCTTTTTCAAGCTCTAACAGCTAACCTGGTTTCTCAGCAATGATCCCAAGGATAGCCTAACAAAAAAACTCCTGTTTCCCGGACTGCCCCATTCCCTATGTTGTCCCTACTGTGGCTCTTCTTCCTATCTGAACCTCATTTCCTCTGGGATCCACCCTGTGCCCATTAAATGCAGATGTCAACTGTGTGTGCTGATAAAAAGAGGTCAACAGTGTTTTGAAGAGTCTCAACTTCTTGAGATATAAACATGAGATGGCCTTATTTTTTTCACACAGCAGTCCATCAAATTTGCTTTGTTGAGTCTCTGCCCACTAGTTTGTGGTTCCTTTTAGGCTATCATTTCCAGATTTTATCGTTTTCCTATCCTTTCCAGCATTAGCCTGTGTCAGTCTCCTCTGAATCTATTATTTTGTTTCCTAATCATTTTCCACACCCAGAGCAGTATTAGCAGATAGTAAGTGATTAATAAATATTCATGCAATGGAGGAATGGCTCCCAGTATTTAATATTCAGTCCTCTCTTAAAACTTAAGTGTCAAACTCATTGCAGAGCACATTCCTCCTCCCTGCTAGCCCTGGCCAGGCCTGTCTGGGGAAAGAGGAACGTGCTATGCTGTTCACACACTCCTCCCTCTTCCTGGCTCTTTCCCTTAGGTGTGGGGCCAGGAGAAGAAAATGGAGAGGCAGTTTCCTTACCGCTTTGGGAAGGCTGAAGTCTTCTCGAGGTGGGCTGCTGCAGGATCTCTTGCCAGCACTGACCAGCCCCAGCATCTTCTCATGGCCTCCGTCCATGGGCTGCTGCCTGCCTCCTGAGCTAAGCTCACGCATTCCTCAAGGAAACAGCTAGGGTCTCTTCAGTGCATAGTTCCCAGAGAGAAGAGTCAGCTATGACTTAACCTTTCTCATCAACCCCTCCTTCAGCTACCTCCTTGGCGGCCCACCAGCCCCTGGTGATCCACTCCTGCCTTTCAGGCTGCTCTCTTGGGGGGGCGGAGTGGGAGCACCAGTACACTGTCTTTTGTTGGTGCACTCTGTCTGAAAACAGTTCACACCTTCTCGCCGCACCGGGTGGCTGGAAGACAGCCTGCTTGGTCTTTTCTTCTTCTCCTCGCCCCACAGTCACTCTCTGGCTGTCGTCACTTCTGTTAGAAAGCTGCCTAACAGAGTAATAAAATGGTAGCAGTGCCGATGGAACTGGTGAGTCTCCGGCGACCGTCCTGCATTGGTTTCAGGGAAACTGAAGCTCCCACCTGACTGTCACAGTATGAACAGAAAAGAGAGCTTCTCTCCAAGAATACCAGGCTTCCTAAATGTGACCACCCAGGCCTCTTGTCATAATGACCAGGTGGGGGAAAGGAAGAGTGGCTGGATTAATAGAGCTGATTTTGGGGCCCCATGATAAGCCTTTTAAACTGGGAGGACAGGGGCACCTGGGTGGCTCAGCCGGTTAAGCATCTGCCTTTGGCTCAGGTCATGATCCCAGGATCCTGGGATCGAGCCCCGCATCGGGCTCCCTGCTCAGTGGGAAGCCTGCTTCTCCCTCTCCCTCTGCCCGCCACTTTCCCTGATTGTACTCTCTCTCTCTCTCTCTGTCAAGTAAATAAATAAAATTAAAAAAAATAAAATAAACTGGGAGGATAGCTGTCAAGACTGGCAGCCCTCTAGACTTTGGAAATTGCCTTCTTGGTAATCACCTTCTTGGTATCTACTTTTGGCCTTAGTCACAATTCTGGGAACATGAGAAAATGCATTCCCACAGCCTGTTACAATTAAACAGTGATACCTTTTAAATTCTTCAAAATGTAAAGGCTAAAGTAGTTACTGATGGTAGAGGGGAAGCGGCAGGGTCAAGGGCTAGGAGATGCCGTAAGAAGCTGCCAACCCACCTTCCTAAGAGTGCCTTCTGCAAAACCCTGAAATCAGATTCTGTTTCTAATGCCCGAAGGTTCCCTCAGGATTGTGCTTCAAACTTCATTTACTGTTGGACACCAAGGCCTACACTTTTGTAATAGGGAGTCAGAATCCAGGAAGACAGTGGGAAAGGCAATACATGGGCAGCATGTAAAAATGAGCCAAGGATAACTGAGATGAGATGAGGGTGGACGAGCAAAGCACTTGACTTCCTGTGTTGAAAACTGGTGTAGAATCTGAATCAGGAGTCGGAGTAACCCAGCATCTCCGTAAACTCAAGTAAAGTGACCATTTAAAACTTAATGGGAACTACTTGAAATTCTTTAAATTTGAGACACTGTCATTTTTTTTATTGTCTTTCTTATCTCCCTTCCAAATACCGACATCTTGAACAATGTTTAATTGCTGTTTTCTGACGGAATATTTCCTTCTCACAAAAAGCCTCTGCCACAGAAATCAGTGAATAATCTGTAAGTGCTCTCAAATGATAAAGAAGGATGGAAGCGGAAAAGTAATTGCATGTCTTGCACCTGCCTCCTGAAAATCATGAGCAGCTTACAATGCTCCAAAATCCTCTCTGAAGATATTAGAACAATCACACAATTGTTCCGTCTCATCCTGTGTCTTATGATTCCAGCACTTAAGTGGCACAGACAAGAAGAAAGGTTTTAGATTCCTAGCCTGTTTTCAGACACAAACTAGATCTTGGCCTGCCATTAACTCTGAATTCTCACCACTGCTCAGAAGCACCCGTTTTTGCTTTAAGGGGCCATACCGACTTGAAACTAGCGAGTTAAGGAATGCATGAAGCAAAGAGAAGTCTGAAAACTTACACTTTTAAAGTAATTTCACAAGCAGAAATCTTGAGTCAGTAGTTTCTTCATTGCTATGATTTATTTAGAGGAAACACTTCATTTCCTTACACAGAAATGCCAAACAAATTGAGAGGTTCCAGTGCACAGACAGGAGAATCTTCCTCCTTTCCATATCCCACTCTATTAGCGTTCCTCACACATCCTGTGATGGACACCAGCCCGGACACCATCAGTGGCTCTTCTTTCTTAGCGCTGGCCTGATAGGGCTTCTGCAGGGTGCTTCATCCAATTTATTCCCCCACAGTCATCCTGCAGAGTTTTCCTGGCCCAAATTTTCACAGAAGAGGAATCCTACTTTTCCTATGTCCTTTCCTCAAGCAATTTTAGTTAACAGCTATTTGCGAATGACTGTCTCTAAGAGAGGAAATGGCCAAGCACGGCTATCATTTATTGAGCCCATACTATGGGGTGCTGCTGTGCTACATTATCAATGCTTTTCTAAAACAATCTAGAAAGAAACTTTAGCCCAGTTTTTAGCAGGAACTGAGGCTCAGAAAGATTGTAGCTGGCCAAAGACCCCCTATCTCTAAGTGGTTCTGTCTCAACAACAATGGTAAAAATAACTTGCGCCCTGCCAAGAGTTCTGAGGCCAAATATCTGAGGGGTGAGACTAGATTATTTATGTTAAGAGTTCAAGTAAATCTGGTCAGTTCATCAGGAGTTAGTTTAAACCCCCACATCCCAGGTGCTAGCGGGGATAAAGAGCAGGTCCACGACAACATCCTCCTGCCCTCAGGAATATACATTTCACCGACCAGACAAAATTACCCTGGGAAAAAGGGAATCGGATACAAAAGGTCCAAGACAGTATATTCACAAAGTGCAAAACTGTGTGGCAGACAAAAGTGTTAGAGAGGGCCAGAGCCAGGGCTTTGATTTCAGGAAGCAAGACGGGACAGACAGGCCTGTGAAACCCATTGTGATTTCAACCAAGGGAGTAGAGAGCAAAAGGGTTTTCAGACCAAATTTCAACCAGTTGCTGCTTAAACAAATCCTGGCCTTCCCCCTTTCTGTGCAGAGGAGAAACCTTCCGCTGCTTTCACGTGATGCCTGGGAGCACAGAGTTCCCGCACTGTGAGCCTGAGGAGCTGACCCAGGCGGGTCTAGGCAGGCAGCTCACAAACCCAAAGACTCAGGGGAATTGCAGCCTCCCTCAGGCTGCTGCTAACGGTGCTCAGCTCACGTTAGGTAACTAGATAGTCAATGTCACATTGCTGTCACAGCCACTTGCATGACTTCTACCTGCCTGTCACGGCCAAAACAGGAAATAGGTGTCTATCGGGCTTCACGCCTATGCACGCCCTGTTGTGTCCGCCCCACACAACCCAGCACTGGTCATCTTTCCATCAGACAAATGGTTCTTTGGCAACCCCACTCTCGTCACTGTTCTCCATCTTCAGGCAGGCTCTGCTGAGTCAGCTATTTTTGTACGATGCTTTCAAATGTTCTGGTAGAGTACATTTATGAACTATTCTAGCATTCTCTAACCTTATACATTTTATGACCGTTTTAGAATTACAATATTATTTTGAAAGGTTCAGCTTAGTCCTGGTATGGCCTAGGTACCCAATCACCACTAATCTCTCTTCTTCTTATCTCTTTCTCTTGCAATTTACAGATAAAGAAACTGCAGCTCACAGATTAGGAATCTTGCCAAAGTCACAGATAATAAAAGTATCGGTCGTATGAGATGAGTTTAGGATTGAGAGAAGCCTAAGTTCCTGTGGTTTCTACTGGGTAAAACTGCTTCCGAAAATATGACCTGAAGTAAAGTGTATCTGTGATATATGATTCAGATAGTCTCTCATTCTTGTCCATTCTCTGTTTCTGTTTCTCTCTTTGTTTTGATAAGACTTGTTGAACTGTAAGCTGCATACACGAACTGTGAGTCATATTAAGGATACAGTCTTATGGGCTGGACAAATCTGTACAGTTGTGTAACTTACCACCACAATCAAAATGTAGAGTTTGCCGTCATCCTAGAGTCTCTCCCTACCCCTTTTTAGTTAATGCCCTCCTCCAACCCGTGGGCCTTGGGACTAGATTTCTAATACTATGGTTTTGTCTGTTCCAGAATGTCAGATAAATGGAATCATATAGTATACAGCCTTTTAAAAATTTGAGATATGATTCATATACCACAAAATTTACTCCCTTTAAGTATACAGTTCAGTGGTGGTTAGCACATTTGCAAGGCTGTATCACAACTAACTCCAGAACATTTCCATCAGTCAAAACAAAACAAAACAAAACAAAAAACCCTCATGCCCATTAGCATTCACTGTCCATTCCTCCCTTCCTCCCCGGCCCCAGAAACCACACACCTACTTTTTATCACTATGGATTGGTGTATTCTGGACATCTCTTATAAACTGAACTATAAAATATGTGGCCTTCTGTGTCTTGCTTCTTTCACTGAGCATGTTTTCAGGGTTCATCCATGTTGTAGCATGTTTCAATACTTTTATTCCTTCAATAACATTCCTTTGTATGGATACACCACATTTTTTTTATTCACCCATCAGCTGATGAACTTTTGGACTGTTTCTATTTTTTGCTATTATAAATAATGATGCTATGAACATTCAGGTAAAATTTTTTGCATAAACATATATTTTAAATTAGTTTGGGTATATACCTACAAGTGGACTTGCTGGCTCATTCGGTTAACTCTACGTTTACCTTCCTGAGCGACTGCCAAACTATTTGACACAGTGGCTGTATCATCACTTACAGTTCAATTGGGTTGTCTTCTTTACAGCCTTTTATCTGACTTCTTTCACATTGTGGAACGCTCTGGAAATTCCCTCATGTTGTCGCATCCCTGCTTCCTGTTGCGTAGTGTTCCACTGTATGGATATACTGTCATTTGTTTATCCATTCACTAGGTGATGAACATTTGGGTTGTTTCCAGTTCCAGGCAATTGTGAATAAAGCTACTTTAAACACTCTTGTACAAATCTTTGTTTATACAGATTATTGCATCATATGGTAGTATATGTTGATCTTTATAAGAAACAAGTTGGTTTTCGAAGTAGTTGTCCCATTTTGCACTCCCACCAGCAATGTATGACTATAAAATAATTCATGTCTTAATAGCTCCTTGTCAGCACTCAGTATTTTTAGTCTTTATAATTTTAGCCATTCTGGTACATATATAGTAGAATCTCCTTGGGGTTTTAAATTCCATATGTAATTGGCAATGTCTAATGATATCGACCCTTTTTCTTTTTAAAAAGAAATTTGTGGGGGGATTTTTTATTTGTTGTTTTAAATTAAGAGGCTTTTTAAAAAGAGCTCTTTCATGTTTACAGAAAAATTTAGTAGAAATAACAGAGTTTCCATATACCCCGTCACAATGCCCATCATCCTCATTTCCCCTTTTCTTGGTATCTTGCTCTACTGTGCCAATATTGATACATTACTTCTTTTTTTAAAGAAGGAGTACATTTTTAAAAAAATTTTATTTATTTATTTGACAGAGAGACACAGCGAGAGAGGGAACACAAGCAGGGACAGAGTGAGAGGGAGAAGCAGGCTCCCTGCGGAGCAGGGAGCCCAATGTGGGGCTCGATCCCAGGACCCTGGGACCATGACCTGAGCCGAAGGCATACGCTTAATGACTGAGCCACCCAGGTGCCCCTGATACATTATTATTAACCAAAGTCCATAGTTTACATTAAGGTTCAATCTTTGTGTTGCATAACCAGTGGGTTTTGACAAACGTATAATGATATATCCACCATACAGTATCACACAGAATAGTTTCCCTGTCCTAAAAATCCCCATGTTGTCCCTATTCATCCCTCTTCAACTCCTTCCCAAAACCCTGACAAAGACTTGTTTCTGTCTCCATAGTTTTGATTTATCCAAAATGTTATATTGTCGAAAATATAGAGTATGTAGACTTTTAAGATTGGCTTCTTTCATTTAGCTATATTCATTTAAGCTTCTTGCATGTGTTTTCATGGTTTGATAGCTCACGGCCTTTTATTGCTCAACACTATTCCATGTATAGATGTACCGCAGTTTATCCACTAACTTAAAGGACTTCTTGGTTACTACCAAAGTTCGACAATTATTAACAAAACTGCTATAAACACTTGTATGCAGGTTTTTGTGTGGACATAAGATTATAATTCATCTGGGTAAATACCAAGGAGCATAAATGGTAGACTGCATGATAAGAATATATTAGTTTTATAAGAAAATGACTATAATATCTTCCAAAATATGTCTCATTTTCCATTCCCACCAGCAGTGAATGAACATGCCTACTGCCCAACATCCTCACCAGCATTGGGTGTTTCCAGTGTTTTGGATTTTAGCCACTCTAATATGTTCACAGTGGTATCTCACTATTATTTTAATGTAAAATTCCCTATTAATATATGATGTTAAGCATCTTTTCATATGCTTACTTTCCATCTGTTTAACTTCTTCAGTGAGGTGTCTCTTCATATCTTTTCCTCATTTTTAATTGGGTTGTGTTACTGAGTTTTAAGTTTTCTTTGTATATTTTGGATACCAGTCCTTTATCAAAAAACAAATACATGTTTTGCAAAGATTTTCTCTTAGTCTGTGGCTTGTCTTTTTTTTCATTTTTAAAAAAATTCCAGTATAATTAAAATTAACACACAGTGTTCTATCAGTTTCATATACATTACTCAGTGCTCATCACAATAAGTGTGCTCTTAATCCCCTTCACCTATTTCACCCCCCCCCCACTTCCCCTCTGGCAACCATCAGTTTGTTCTCTATAGTTAAGAGTCTGGTTTTTAGTTTGTCTCTTTTTATCTTTGTCTGGTTATTCTGTTTCTTAAATTCTATAGATGAGTGAGATCATATAGTTTATGTCTCTCTGAGTGACTTACTTCACTTGGCTTTATACCTTCTATATCTATCCATCTTACTGCAAGTGGCAAAATTTCATTCTCTATTATGGCTGAGTAATATTTCATTGTGTATATTTAGATATCTATCTCACATCTTCTTTACACACTTATCTATTGATGGACACTCGGATTCCTTCCATAGTTCGGCTACTGTAAATAATGCTGCAATAAACATAGGGGTGCACATAGCTTTTCAAATTAGTGTTTTCATATTCTTTAGGTAAATACTCAGTAGTAAAATTACTGGATCATATGGAAATTCTATTTTAAATTTTTTGAGGAAACTCCATACTGTTTTCCAGAGTGGCTGCACCAGTTTGCATTCTCACCAATTATGCACATGGGTTCCTTTTTCTCAACATCCTCACCAACACTTCTTTCTTCTTTTTTTCCATTTTAAGTTTTTATTTTAATTCCAGTTGGTTAACATACAGTGTTAAATTAGTTTCAGGTGTACGACATAGTGATTCAACACTTCCATACAACATGCAGTGCTCCTCATGACAAGTGCCCTCCTTAATCTCCATCACTTATTTCACCCATCCCCCAACAACCCTGCCCTCTGGCAACCACCAGTTTGTTATCTATAGTGAAGAGTCTGTTTCTTGGTTTGTCTCTCTCGCCTTCTTTCCCTTTCCTCGTTTGTTTTGTTTAAATTCCACATGAGTGAAATTGTATGGTATTTGTCTTTCTCTGACTTATTTCGCTTAGCATTATACTCTCTAGCTCCAACCATGTCATTGAAAATGGCAACATTTCATCTTTTTATGGCTGAATAATATCCCACTGTATACATATACCACATCTTCTTTATTCATTCATCAATCGATGGACACTGGGGCTGCTTCCACATCTTGGCTACTGTAAATAATGCTGCTATAAACACAGGGGTGTATGTATCCCTTTGAATTTGTGTTTTTGTATTCTTTGGGTAAATACCCAGTAGTATGATTGCTGGGTCATAGAGTAGTTCTATTTTTAACTTTTTGAGAAACATCTATATTGTTTTCCACAGTAGCTACACCAGTCTGCATTCCCACCAACAGCACACGAATGTTTTTTCTCCACATCCTCACCAACACCTGTTGTTTCTTGTGTTTTTGATTTTAGCCATTCTGACAGGTGTGAGGTGATATCTCATTGTGGCTTTGATTTGCATTTCCTTGATAATTAGTGATAATAAGCATCGTTTAACATGTCCATTGGCCACCTGGATGCCTTTGGAGAAATGTCCATGTCTTCTGCCCACTTCTTAACTGGATTACTTGTTTTTTGGGTGTTGGGTTTTATAAGTTCTTTTTATATTTTGGATACTAATCTTTTATCAGATAAGTCATTTGCAAATATCTTCTCCCATTCCATAGGTTGCCTTTTAGTTTTGTTGATTGTTTCCTTTACTGCTCGGAAGCTTTTTATTTTAAGGTAGTCCCAATAGTTTATTTTTGCTTTTGCTTCCCCTGCCTCAGGAGACATATCTAGAAAAATGTTGCTATAGTCAATGTCAGAGAAATTACTGCTGATGCTCTCTTCTAGGATTTTTATGAAGTTCTCACATTTAGATCTTTAATCCATTTTGAGTTTATTTTGTGTTTGGTGTATGAAAGTGGTCTAGTTTCATTCTTTTGCATGTAGCTGTCCAGTTTTCCCAATACCATTTGTTGAAGAGACTGTCTTTTTCCCACTGCACATTCTTGCCTCCTTTGTTGAAGATTAATTGACCATATAATCATGGGTTTATTTCTGGGCTCTCTATTCTGTTCTAGTGATCTATGAATCCATTTTTTTGCCAGTACCATACTGTTGATTACTACAGCTTTGTAGTACATCTTGAAATCTGAGATTGTGCTACCTCCAGTTTTGTTCTTCTTTTTCAAGATTGCTTTGGCTATTTGAGGTCTTTTGTGGTTTATACAAATTTTAAGATTCTTTGTTCTAGTTCTGTGAAAATGCTGTTGGTATTTTGATAGGGATTACATTAAATCTGTGGAGTGCTTTGAGCAGTATGGACATTTCAACAATATTTGTTCTTCCAACCCATGAGAATGGAATGACTTTCCATTTCTTTGTGTCATCTTCAATTTCTTTCAACAGTGTTTTGTACTTTTCAGAGTGCAGGTCTTTCACCTCCTTGGTTAAGTTAATTCCTAGGTTTTTGTTTTTGGTGCAAATGTAAATGGGATTGGTTTCTTAATTTCTCTTTCTACTACTTCATTATTAGTATATATAAATGCAGTGGATTTCTGTATATTGATTTGGTATCCTGTGATTTTCCAAATTCTAGCAGTTTTTTGGTGGAGTCTTTAAGATTGCCTATATATATGTATATATATAGTATCATGTCATCTGCAAAGAGTGAAATGTTTACTTCTTTCTTACCAATGTGGATTTTATTTATTTTTCTTATCAGATTGCTGTGGCTAAGACTTCCAGTACTATGTTGAATAAAAGTGGCAAGAGGGGACATCCTTGTCTTGTTCCTGACCATAGGGGAAAAGCTCTCAGGTTCTCACCACTGAGTATGATGTTAGCTGTCGGTTTTTTCTATATGGCCTTTATTATGTTGAGGTATGCTCCCTCTAAATCTACTTTGTTGAGGGGTTTACATGAATGGATATTGTACTTTGTCAAATTTTTTTCTGAATCTATTGAAATGATCATATGGTTTTTATCCTTTCTTTTAGTGATATGATGTATCATGTGGATTGATTTGTAAAACTGAACCACCCTTGCATTCCAGAAATAAATCCCACTTGATCATGGTGAATGATTTTTTTAAATGTATTGTTGGATTTGGTTTATTAATATGTTGTTGAGGATTTCTGCATCTATGTTCATCAGAGATATTGACTTGTAGTTGCTTTTTTTTTTTTTTTTGTAGTGCCTTAATCTGGTTTTGGTGTCAGGATAATGCTGGCCTCATAGAATGAATTTAGAAGCTTTTCTTCTTCTTCTTTTTTTTTTCTTTTTTGAATAGTTTGAGAATAATAGGTATTAACTCTTTTATAAATGTTTGGTAGGATTCATCTGTGAAGCCGTCTGGTCCTGGACTTTTATTTGTTGGGAGTTTTTTTTTATGACTGATTCAATCTCATTGCTAGTAATCAGTCTGTTCAAATTTTCTATTTCTTCCAGATTCAAATTTGGGAGGTTATATGTTTCTAGGAATTTATCCATTTCTTCTAGGTTGTCCAGTTTGTTGGCATATAATTTTTCCTAATATCCTTCTTATAATCCTTTGTACTTCTGTGGTGTCAGCTGTTATTTCTCCTCTTTTAACTTCTGATTCTGTTTGAGTCCTCTCTCTCTCTTTTTATGATTCTGGCTAAAAGTTTATCAATTTTGTTGTTCTTTTCCAAGAACCAGCTCCTGGTTTCATGGATCTATTCTACTGGGGTTTTTTTAGTTTCTATTTTATTTCTTGTGACTTGTCTTTTCATTCTTTGATTAACAATATCTTCACAGAGCAAAAATTTTGAATTTTAAGGGAGTCCCATTTTCAATGTTTCTTTCATGGGTTGTGCATTTGGTGTTGTGACTAAAATGTCATCACCAAGCTGAAGGTCACCTGGATTTTCTATGTTATCTTCTAAGAGTTTTTTAGTTTCCCATTTTCCATTTATGTCTATGATCAATTTTTGTGAAAGGTGTACGGTATATGTTTAGATTCATTTTTTGCATGTGGATGTTCAGCTGTTCCCATACCATTTGTTGAAAACACTATCCTTTCTCCACTGAATTGCTTTTGTTCCTTTGTTAAAGATCAGCTGATTTTGCATAGGTGTATTTCTGGGCTCACCACTGATGTATTTGTCTATTCTTTTACCAAAACCATACTGTCTTGATTATTGTAGCTTTAAAGTAAGTCTTGAAGTCAAGTAATGTCAGTCTTCAAATTTTTTCCCCTTCAATATTCTGTTGGATCTTTTGCCTTTCCATATAAAGTTTAGAATCAGTTTGATGACATTCACAAAATAACTTGCTGAGATTTTGATGAGATTTGATTGAATTTACAGATAAACATGGAAAGAAATAACATCTTGATAATATTGAATCTTTCTATCCATGTACATGGAATATCTTTCCCTTTATTCAGATCTTCTTTGATTTCTTCATCAGTTTTATAGTTTCTCTCACATAGATCATGTATATATTTTGTTAAATTTATACCCAAGTATTTCATTTTTATTGTTGTTGTTGCTAATATAAATGGTATTATATTTTAATTTCAAACGCCCATTTTTTATTTCTAAGGAACTGGCTTTTAAACATTAACCTTACATCCTGCAACCTTGCTATTATTGTTAGTTCCAAAAGGGTTTTTTTTTCCCCCTGATTATTTGGGATCTTCTATAGAGATAATCATATCATCTGCAAAGATAATTTTATTTTTTCTTTATCTATCTGCATCTCTTTTATTCCTTTTCTTGTCTTATTGCCTTACGTAGAACTTCTAGTATGATGTTGAGTAGGAGTGACTAAAGCAAAATCTCTGCCTTGTTCCTGATCATAGCAGAAAGCATCTAGTTTTTGCACTTTAAGTATGTTTTAGTTTTTTTTGTAGATAGTCTTTATCAAGCTGAAGAAATTCCCCTCTATCTCAGTTTACGGAGAGTTGTGTGTGTGTGTGTGTGTGTGTGTGTGTGTGTGTGTGTGTGTGTGTTTTAATCATGAATGGGCAGTGAATTTTATCAAATGCTTTTTTGCATCTACTGATACAATCATATGATTTTTTTTCTTTAGCCTGTTGATGTGATGGACTACATTAACTGTTTTTTGGATATTGAACCAGTGTTGCAAATCTAGCATAAATGCCACTTGGTCATGGTTTATAATTATTTTTATACCATGTTGAATTTGGTTTGCTAATATGTTGTTGAGGATTATGGCATGTATGTTTATGAGAAATATCATGTTATTATTTTCCTTTCTTGTAATGTCTTTGGTTTGGATATCAGATTAATGCTGGCCTCATATAATAAGTTAGGAAGTGTCTTCTCTGCTCCCATTTTCTGGGAGGGATTGTAGAGAAATGGAGCAAGTTCTTTCTTAAAATGTTTGGTAAAATTCACTAGGGAACCCATCTGAACTAGCTACTTTTTATATTGGAAAGCTACTGATTACTGATTTAATTTCTTGGATATAGGCCTATTCAAATTATTTATTTCTTCCTGTTCCAGTTTTTTAAATGTTACCTTTCAAGGAGTTGATCCATTTCATCTAGATTATCAAATTTCTGAGCATAGAGTCATTCATTATATTCTTTTATTATCTTTTGATGTCTATGGGATCATCAGTAATTTTACTTACTAACCCCTTCCATTTATGATATTAGTAATGTGTCGTCTCTCTTTCTTTTCTTAGTTATCTTGGCTAGAGACTTAACAATTTTATTGACCTTTTCAAAGAACCAACTTCAGCTTTGTTGATTTTCTCTGTTAATTTCCTGTTTTCAACCTCATTGATTTCTCCTCTAATATTCTTTCTTCTGCTCATGCTAAATTTAATTTGCTCTTTTTTTCTAGTTTCCTATTATGGAAGCTTAGATTATTGATTTTAGATTTTTCTTCTTTTCTAATATATGCGTGCAATGCTATAAATTTTCCTCTAAGCACTGCTTTTACTGCCTCCCACAAATTTTGATAAGTTGTATTTTAAATTTCATTTAGATCAAAATATTTTTTAATTTCCCTTGAGACTTCTTTTTGATTCGTATGTTATTTAGAAGTCTGTTGTTTAATCTCCAAATATTTGGAGATTGGATTTTCCAGCTATCTTTCTACTAGCAAATGCTAATTCAATTCCATTGTGGTTTGAGGGAATACTTTGTATGATTTGTATTACTTTAAATTTCCTAGAGTATGTTTTGTGACCCAGAATGTGGTTTATTTTGGTGAATATTCCATGTGTGCTTGAGAAAGCAGAGTAAATTAGGATGGAAACATACACATTGCTGGATGTGATAGTAGCAAGTGTGTGAGAGTTCTCTAATTTTTAAACAATTTTACTGAACCATGATATACATGTAGTAAAGTTCCCCTCTATTAAATGTATAGCTCAATAAACATTTCCAGACTTTTACTCATGTAACCACTATCCAGATTATGAAATAGAACATTACTAAGAATTCACTGGCAATTATATTAAGTTCACTATGTACTATCATAGCTTCTTCAAAATGGTGGTTGAACACAATATATGGGGGGAAGGATTTTACAAGAGGAGAGTTGGTGGGACTAACTATAGCCCCATTGCTGCACTTGCTCACAATGGTGTAATGGAATTCATCATCTTCATCCTCTACAACAAAGTCTCAATACTCTTCCCTCACAGCTAGTCAATCTGTCAGCCTAATTGATTTGCCTGATGGAGTAACCTCAAACTTTATCTTCTCTTAATGATCAGGATCAATTACCCCTGTCAATATAGTAGCTCCTTTCTTTGTTTATGATCCATAAAAATGAGAAACTCCAAATTACCCAAGTTATAATGGGGGAGGGGGAATTTGCCAGTCAGTATCTGTAGTTTTGAGTGGGATTCTTTTGTGATACATGGCCCTTCTTGGAAGCAAGACCTCTAGACCTATGCTTTCTAATATGGAAGACACTAGGCACGTATGGATATTTAATTTTAAAGTAAGTTAAAATTGAATACCTCAGTCACATTAGCTATATTTCATCTATACTATAGTCACATATGGTTACTCTATCAGAAAACACAAAACGTTCTTATCATTGCAGGAAATTCTATCAGAGAGTACAACTCTATAGACTCATACATTTAACTAATTGGAGACACAGTAATATAAGGGCTATTGATATATATTTTATCCTATATTTTATGTATACAAATATATATCTTGACAGTACCTCAGTCTCACAGAGTGTCATCTCTAATTGGGCATTTTAGTTGTGCCTTCAAGAAGGCAATTATAATGCTCTCTCAGGCTGACCATTTGTGGGCTATGTAATATGTGGTAGGATAAGTGGATCATATGGTCATGTGCCCTTTGGTATATCTCCATCACCATAAAATGACTCTCTTGATTGGAGGCAATGTCAATAAATCAGACACTCTGTGTGCCTTTCTTTTTTTTAAAAAGATTTTATTTATTTATTTGACAGAGAGAGACACAGTGAGAGAGGGAACACAAGCAGGGGGAGTGGGAGAGGGAGAAGCAGGCTTCCTGCCTAACAGGGAGCCCGATGCGGGGCTCGATCCCAGGACCCTGGGATCATGACCTGAGCCAAAGGCAGACGCTTAACAACTGAGCCACCCAGGTGCCCCTCTGTGTGCCTTTCTGTAGTGGTGCTAGCTGAGGTACCACAGGCATTAAAGACAACCTCATAACTGGATATCAGGTATCCTGATTAGGACAATTCACGGCTTTTACCAGAGTAGAAGGAGTCTCATATAATCAACTTATTATCAAGTAGCTGGTTAGTCTCCTTGAGGTATGGAGGCATACCATAGGCTCAGAATTTCTCTCAGCCACCTACAGGTTGGACACACATCAACAATCACTAGATTACTCTTGGTGCAAGGGGGTCCTTGCTCTTAGGCACAGGTGTAGCTTCCATTTCTTTCTCATAGCTACTTCCTCCATAGCCTCACTGTGTATGCTCTAAGATGATGGAGTACAAGGGCTGGCTGCAATCCACTGGATTCAAAACACAGTTGGTCCCAAATACAAAGTATTGGCTCAGCCTGTCTGTCACCACACGCTGACTTTAATCTTTCTCACAAGACCCTACTTCTCTATAAAGGGCAGGAGACATGGTCATCAACAGCACCCAAGTTTATAATCATGACTACCTGGCAGGAGCTGACCTCTGATCACTCTCACATTGGAGAAATCCTGATGAAATCTCTGGTTTCTCAATTCCAGACAGGTGCCCTAGACAGGATCTGAGGGAGGAGGGATGGACTCATGTCAAAACATGGGGGCTCCTCTGAACCACCAGGTAGAGTATAAAGAAAAGGTATATCTGAAGTGACAATTCTGAGATTAATAAGAAACAGGTAGGTGTCCATCATTTCCAGTAACAAATGCAGAAAATAAAATAATTTTATTTCTTTCTCTTTAAAAAAATCAAATAGTTTGAACATAAAAAGTCAGCACCTTTTGCATTGTGTATTATTCTAACTTCACTTTATTCAGAATTTCATGTCTTCATAAACTACTTTTAATAAAGGAATTAAAATACTTTCTTTCCTTTTTTATATTTTTAGGCAGGAAAGTCACTGGCTCTTCATACACCCAGCAACTGCAGCAGTTACAGCTTTTTGACAGCAGGATCAGGGCGAGGTAGATCCACTTCAACATTTTTGTTAAGAATAAAAAGCCATACAAACCAGGCCCATCATTTCCAACAGGCAGGAATATAAATAGCTGATGCACTTTACTATGCATAAAACCAAACAAAAGCCAAAAAGATGTTGTCTTAAAGGTGATTAGAATTTGTGTGTTTATGGGATCAAGATGTGGCCACCCTCTGGCTTAGGGTCCATCTGATTTGGTCTGTTTATAAATAGAATTCCAAAGTGAATGAACCCACTTCCTGTTAGTCTTTTTCAATCTCCTTTTTTTTCCCTCTCAAGTATGAATTTGATGTCTTGCCCTGTTTGGAAGGAGAAAATGCTGTTTGTCATTTATCAAAATCTAAACAGCTGTAATGCAACAATGTCCGTTCAATTTTAATAGTAAGTAAATAAATGTGAGCAATGCCTATATTATGGAAACATGTGGACCTCAGGTTCAAATTCAATGAATTTCACTTCCAGTTCAGTTTCACAAGGTTTTAGATTTTCTTAGACTCCCATTAGATTTCCCAACTTTGCTAGATTAGTATGGATGTATATTCTGTAGAAATAGCCTCTTAACTTGCCCCCAATCCATAAAGCTAAGCCTGTTTGGACTTGAAGATTTTTTTTTCTCTTGAAAGTTCAAAATAATTTAGTTCAAAAATTGAGAGAAAGAGTGAGTGATTTGAAAATGTGCTGGCTTGAAAACTATAGAACAATTAAAGTTATCATTATGTTTTCCAGATCAGATATAAAATAGACAGAAAACATGTGCATTTCTTAATACTTCCACCCATGTCACTCATCCTTAACCCACAGTAATTGTTTACTGAAGACTAGCTTTACTCCTTAAACAGCCATTTCAATATACTTTGGATAAAACTCTGGGTCACTTAAGTGTTTCACAGAATCAGGCTGATTAAGGCCACTAGTCAACAATATTTTACCATGACCCCACCATGTGTCATTTCCAATTTACATCCTTCAAAAAGCAAAGGTAGTGTGCCTTTAGAAACTTGAAGGGTATTTGTAGTTAAGTTACATGGTGGGACAGCTTGAATTAAATAATGGTCTTTTAGAGTCAAGCTAACATTCAACTCTACTGAAAGACTAATTTGAAAATTGAAGTTCTATTTTTCTGTTGAAGCATATGTAAATATAGCATTAATCTGGAAAGACCCTTATGCTAACATAAAATATGCTCTGAATAAATACATTCTTTTCTCACAGTTAAGAATATTCTGATCAAAGGTTTTTCTAAGGTTGACGAGGACAGCTATATAATAACTACTAGGTCATTACTAATTTCTAATTATTTCCCTAGGACACTCCCCATGGCAGCTAGTATAAATCTTCTTTAGTTTTCTTAACTCCCAATTCTGTTACTAGGCCTCTATTCCCAGCAAGCCAGAAGGAAGTAAAATTTTTTATTTTAGCTTATTAGTTGTTAGACTATGAGAAGTTATACCCAGATAGGATATAGAGAACTGTCTACCACCCACAGATGGTGAACTTCAAGTTGGACGCATTAAATGCATGATCACCTCCCGTGAGTTTATGCATCCCATGCAATTCAAGGTATGGAATATTTCTGATTATAGCAATGGTAGACTAACAGGCTTACCTTTCTGCCTGAAATACCTAGAAAACTGGACCAGTTTTCAAACAGTGGACAATAGACCATAAAGGACTATGATGCCAAGGAAGAAGGAAACAGAAAGTGAGCTCTGTGAGTGTCCCCCATCACAGCCTTGAGAATGTTTACAGACTGCAGAACAGAGCCTAGTGGTCCCCTGTGTTGAGGAAACAGCATTTAGAATTTAGTAGGTGCTTAGAATTTGCAAGGCAAAGTACCAGAGAGTAAAGAGTTGCATAGAGAAAGAGTGACAGGGATCTTTAGAGGGCAAAATTCAAGTCTTTACTTGAACCGCGGGGAACACGCATGTAGGGAAACTAGAGGCTAAGGGAAAATCACCAGCAAGAGGTAGATGAAACAATCCCTGCAATTTACACAAAAATTGGAGTAGTTTGTTTCTCCAACATCCAGAGACTAAAAGCCTCCTAACATACAGGACAACAAGCAGTATCCTCATAAAGGTATTGCCTCAGTAGTGAGAGTTAAGTGAAGGCTGATCTGGACCACCCCGATGAAGCCCAAAACCAGGGATTAAAGTGATTCCAGGTAACTTAACTTCATATCAGAACAAATCCCCAAATTTTTAAACAAAATACAAAAATTTTAAAAAGAGAAAATTAAAATATAGTGTCTAACAATGTAAAATTACAACTATTTAAATACTTTACACTCAGGAAGGTAGAAGAGAGTATAAGCCTGATGGGAAGAGAAATGTTAGTTATAAAAAAAGCCAAATCAAACTCCTAGAGAGGAAAAATACATCATCTGAGATGAAAAACTCAGTGAATGGGATTAACGAGAGGTAAGATTTTCCAGAAGAAAGATTACTAAAGAAGATATAACAATAGAAACTACCCAAAATATAATACAAAGAGGGGAAATAGTTAACAGCATGTCAGTGAGCTGTGAGGACATCAAATGGATTCCCCAGAAGAAGGGATGGGCAGAAAAAGTATTTGAAAAAACAATGGCTGCTCATTTTCCAAATTTGATGTAATCTGTAGACCACAGATCCAAGAAGAGCAGCAAATTCCCAACAGAAGGAATATTAAGAAAAGCACACCTATGCACTTTATAATCAGTTGCTGAAAAACTGCTACAAAGGAAATCTTAAAAGCAGCCAGAGGAAAATAAGATCCGTTAGAGAATAACAAAAATAAAGGCAGACTTCTAGTCAGAAACAGGACAGACCAGAAGACAGTAGAGCAACATTTTTAAAAAGAAGTCTTACAAAGAAAATGCCTTTTGCCTTGAGTTTTCCTTTTTGTCTTTAACGCAGCAGGAGGATGTAATGTCTGCAACACAAATTGCCAACCTGTCACCATGAGGCAATAGCTTGGGGACCAAGGGGGGAAAAATCACTCTAAGGATGGCAGAAGAGAAAGATAAATACAACCTGGTCTGATCCATTTTTGAGCTGCCAAATCAGTCTTGAAACCCCTTCACTCTGGATTATGTATTAAGTAAGTAAGAAATATATTTTAAGCCACAGTTCATCAAGTTTCTGTTACATGTGTCCAGATAAAGACTATGGGCTTTGTGCTTCTCTACTAGAAGGATAAAGGTCATTTAGCATAAATTCCCTCACCCACCCCTCCTCTCTGTCTCTGTCACCACTCCCTAGTAGATAGCTGTACCTCTACCCTTAGAGGAAAATACCACTCTCACACCAATACAAAGATCACCATTTGGTCTCTGCGTCTCTTTCCTTCCCTGTTTCCTCCAGGAACTTGTATCTTCTAGCATTTTCAACTACTCTCTTCCCACTGCTCTTATGACTGTTTCCTCTTTGCTTAACTCATTTGGCTTCTCACTGGGTAGAATTTATCTTTTTCTCTTCAACACCTCAAATTGGTCAATGCTTGCTGTACTGTATCCCTCACCCATCAACTTGTTCCTCTCCCTGCAGTATTCTATTTCTTCCCTTTATTCTAATTCCTCATAAAAACCTCTCAAAACTGGCTTGCCATTTTCTTCCTGTATGTGCATTCTCTTTTGACTTTTACAAAACGTAACTTCTCATCCCAAAACTCTTCAACATTAATTTTCATGACATTACATTATTTTGAAGTCCCTAATTACTTTTCACTGTTGTCAAGAACAAAAACATTGTCCTATTCCCTAGCTAGAGCTACTCTCCAACTTTCAATTCCTGGCATTCTGCTCTTTCCCCTTTCCTCTAAAAAGCTCACCCCTCAAGGTTGTAATCATTATAGGAATTCAGGTCATTTCCAAATCTGTATCTTTAGCCCCCTAATCTCTCACAAATTCTCAGTGTCCTATCTCCAACTGCATTCTAGACAATCATTAGTTTAATCAATATATCTAAAAGCAACTCAACCTTATCTCCAACCCAGTTTGTCCCTCCATTATTTTGCTACCCCTGTTGCACATACCCTTGTGCCAGTCAGCACATTTGAAGGTTTACATCCCTCTTCAACTATCCTTTCTCTATTCTTTATTTTAAAACATTGGTTACATTATAATCACATGTGGTTGTGGAAAATGACATCCTACGTCAGATCTTTATCATCTTCCACTTATAAAAGTGGGATAGCTTCAGTTCTCCTACCTCCAAATTCCTCTCCCTCCAAAGAATTCACACCTATACTCCACCACAAGCATATTGCTAAAGTATTCTTTTCACCAGATCACAATTAAAATGGCCTCCCATTACCTGCTGGATTTCCAACTCCAAAAGCAGCTTTTATGGAGTTAAAACCTGACACAGGAGGAAGTCTTCAGAACCCTACTATGGCAGTGGTCTAAAATTATTAAGTATTTTGTGTACAACACCTGCAGACACCCAAAATTTAGTTACAATTAATTACAGGTTTGACTGGACTGTTTGCCATGAGTAATAAAAGTGGAACTTGATTTTCTCAAGTCTGTATTCAAGAAACAGGGTTTCCTAAGTACTCTCTAATTATGATTGTGGATCAGTTTCTTTTAGTTGTCAGTCTTGCATCATATATTTTAAGCTAGTACGTGAGTTTCATATACATTTAGATTTGTCACATTTTCCTGAAAAATTGATCCTTTAATCATTGTGATATATCCATTTGCTAATTAGATTTTTTGCTTGCTTTTACTGTTACATTTTGAGAGTTCGCTCTACAGTCTAGGTATTGATCCTTTATTGGATATGTGGTTTGCAAATATTTTCTCCTTGTCTGTAGCTTATCTTTTCATTCTCTTAACAGGGTCTTTTGCAGAGTAAAATTCTTTAATTTTAATGAGCTCCAATTTATCATTTTTTCCTTTTATAGATCTTGCTTTTAGTGTCAGTTGAAGGACTCCTCTTAATCTTAGACTCTAAAGACTTTTCTATAAGTTTTATAGTTTTATCTAATTTTTATACTTTTATTTTACTTTTAACTACATGAACCATTTTGAGTTAATTTTTGTATAAAGTATGAAGTTTAGGTCAAGATTCAATTATTGAAAAGGCTATTCTTCCTTTATTGAATTGCATTATCAAAGTCTAAAACAGGACATGTGAGTCAAAAAGGCTAAGAATAATTGTTTTATATAAAAAGAGCCTCCATGAAGATTCCTAGATCTTACTAAGGCAAAGCGAGCACGCTGTGGGTCTCTTTCATGTTCTGCCTTCAAACAATGTACATAAGCTCTCTTCTTCCTTCCTTAGCTAAAGATATAAAAGAGCAAATGAGCATTCTAAGATTTAAAGTTTTCTTCGGTGTTGTTTATAGAGGACAGTCTTATTCTACTCTGATTTATGGTCATGTTTGTGAGGGACTGATGCTTATTTGACTTGTATCCCAAGGTTAAACCCCCAGCCTACACGAACCCAAGGAACCAGCCCAATGATTTAAGACCTGCCAATTCCAAGCGCATCTTTGAAATTCAGTCCCTTGCCTGTTGTACTAGCAGACTCTCCTAATCTAGATTCCCAGCCACCCCTGGCCACTCCACATTTGCTTCATTCATGCCCTTCTGTGAAATTATGAGTACTTCCATCGTTGGTCTTCCTTTCCCTGGAAATGGTATTATTAGGTCACTTGGCAGAGGGAGGGGAAGTGAGAGGAATATTCGATAGTAGAATACAGAGGAGTCATTAGTTCTGAATATCAAATATTCCTTCTCTTTTTGGGCAAATGAATTTTGCTACCCCACCCCTTTGGAGTTTATAAAACCATGTGATTTGCCTTGGCTAATAACATATAAGCCAAAATAATGTGTTCTGTTTCCTGGTTGAAGTCTTTAAGAACTCTAGTGCTTCACCATTGCCTCCCTGTATAAATTAGTGATGCTCCAGATGGTAGAGCCTTCATCAGCCTACAAACCGAAGCGAAAACAATATAAAACAGAATCCTGGCAACCCAAATGGACATGCAGCATGAGTGAAAAATAAACACGGTTGTTTTAAACCACTAAATTTGTTTGTTCATTTATTTTTTACCATTACATACCTCCATCCATCCTTATCGATATAATCCCAATGGTACTATATGCATTTACTTAGTTGTAACAATACAATAAAGGGAAATTCCAATTTGAATTAATCATTATATCTTTGTAAGTCTATTTATAGAAAAAAATTTACCAATTGAAAAAAAAATTAGGGTCACATCACATTCCTAAATTAGTTCTGAAAACACAGTTTCTACATGCAGATCAGTGACAGCATTCCGTGGGCTAAGATACAAGCACACCAAAACTCATTCTGGGCACTGAGTCAATACTTGATATTTTCTGAATAAATGTAATCTCCAGGACTGAAGTGGAATGGAAGAAAATGTTGACCAGAAATAACAAAGTAGTATTTCAACTGTCTGACAGCAGCTTAACAACAAATAGTTTAACAAAATTTTATACCCATCGAGCAAGACGCTGGATGGATAAAAGTAAAACACAGCTCTTTGCACTTTAATCTGTGGATGAGGCAGATATTCAAGAGATTATGACAGTAGAAATGTGCTCTGGGTTCTGCGGGACCACAAAGGAAGGGTAAATGTCATGGTATCCAAGTTTATACATCATGGCAAAAAAAACATTTTTCAGCTCAAACTCTCATCAGAAAGTTATGCTCTTGATTAACCAGAGCAAAATTTAATCCAGAACACATACAGGCAGAACCCAGGAGAAGCAAGCCAGAGAACACAGTGTACTCAGATTAAAGGACCAAAGAAGTGCAGAGCCCCGCAGCAAAGACAAGAAGTCACATCTCACTAGGAAGTAATTAGAGACAGGAATTTCACAGAGCTCATGGAAAGCAGTAGGAGCTCCCTAGCAATGAAACTGATGATGCCTGAACCTACTTAAACTGAACTTTCAGCAACTGTGGAGGCAGAGACAGATTCTCCTTCACTTCAGGGACCTCAAGGGAGAAAACTGTGTTGGGTTCACAAAAGACAATCAGCAAACAGTGATCTGTGCAAAGCAGGAGGCACTCAGGCTGGGAATATAATCAAGACTACTTCAAACTGTAGCTTTCAGTAATTCTTTAGTGGGGATGGAATGTATATTAATAGCAGCATATGCTAGTAATTAATAGCTGTGTGACTGTGTCTATACATTTAAATTGTGAATTATTCTGAAAAGCTATGCTTAAATTTACAGTCACATCTACAGTTCTCATGAGACTGTGGGTTTATTCATTATCAACTAATCCTAATTCTGTCTTCATAAAATCCTGTCTTCATAAAATCCATTCTAGGATATAATAAAGGCAGTTTGGGTTGAACTGACATGAATATTATCCAGAGTGGTCAAAATGAGTTCCGAAGTATGCCATACAAAATGGCATCCTGGCAGGGCTGTTCCAGAATACTACACTGGCATCCTTTTATGGTGGATGATGAAGGAAAACTGACACAATTAGGAGATTAAGTTTAAAAAGGGAAAAGAAAGGATGGTTGGGGGGGGAGGGAGCAGATAAAAATCTATAAAAAATCAAGCCATAACATTCCCCTTCCACAGCATCACATGCCAAATCATAAATCTCTTTCCTTTTTCCAAAACATGCACTTCAAGCAGGTCTATGTGCTCTGACCCAGAAATTCTGCCCCTATGAGTCTAACCCTAGGAAATGACTGAAGATGTGCATGGAGATTTATAAGCAAAATGTACTCATTACAGAATTAATAACACTGAGGTGATAATAAATTTTTAAAAGCTTCTAAGTACTAATAAGAAATGCAACTAATTTTTTTCCAAATTGGGAAGAAGAAAAAATATATAAAATCTGAGTAGTGATCCCACACTAAGAAATGCAAAACTATTATCAACTCAGCCCAAATACCAAAAACAACCTCTAACCATTGGCTAGTTGTTCAGAGAACTCAAGGTGTTGAAACAATCCTAATCCTGGCCATCAGGGAGCAAGCCTGGAATATTTTACAGTTCACTTCTTACCTTTTTCTTTATTTTAAGAATAAACACTTTTTGAAGTTGAGAATTTCAGAAGTTGAGCCATTCTCATATTTTTTTCTCCTTTCCTGCCACTAAGGATGAGATACAAAATGTAGTCTGTAAATTCAGACTTGGAACCAGGACTTGATTATCAGAGTGGCAGTTAATCTTAGTGGGTGATTTCCCTGTTATCAACCACATCATCAGGTAAGTATTTTATTAAGTGAAGATTACATGTTTAGTAAAACACTGGGGCTCAAGGATACACAAGCTGTGGGTGTAAGAGAAGGGCCTTGACTTCACTGCGCTCGCCCTCCAGCTGACACCCACATCAATAAGCCAGGAACAAATGGTGCAGGATGAATGGAAAGAGAGCTCAGTTAGCATGTAGAGTCTAGATGTCATTAACACTGATATAAACTCAGTAAGGACCACAATGACCAGGGATAACCCAATAGAATAAGGAGTTTCAACTAGCCTTTGAAAGATACATAGGATTTGTATGAGGAAATCGTAGGGAATTCTAGGAATACAGCAAATATGAATGAAAGAAGGGTATCAGGAACAAATTGTTTTAGTTTAATGGACTTAAAATAGAGGGGAGCAATGAAAAATGAAGGTGGGAGAGTACTTAGGAAAAAACAGAAACAACACCTTAACAACAAATTAGGTGTACTTTAGTTTTGTGTGTATGCACGTGTGTACGTATATTTTTCCTGAAAATGGGAAGGTAAACTACTTTAAATGTTAACTAATTGTCTTGACAAATCTAAACTTAAAGATGTTCTTCAGGAATAATCTTATACGTGACTTATTATATAAAAAAAGTAACAACAACAGCAACAAGTGTGCCCAAGGAACAACTCCGAGAAACTTTGTAAATCCTCCTTAGTCATCCCCAAATAATCATGGTGACCAAGCTGGCTGCCCACATCCCCCACCAGCCTCAGCATTCCTAATGCCAAGCCCGGGTCCCATTGACAAAAGTTTTTTCACCTCTGCTTATGCAATACCCTTCCTATCCACTGCTCCAATCCTCCTGCCACCCCTTTCCTTGGCACTAATGAAGATCTCTTCCGTATGTATTTATTACCACATTTCAGTTACCAGCCATATTTTGAAATCACCTGAGGTACGCATGAAAAGATGAAGAGGAAGAACGGATAGACAGATGAGACATGAGACAGAGGAATATGAATAGGTGGAAGGCAGGCTGACTGCCAACAAACAAAAATTCAATTTCTCCCCTTAAGGAGTTTCCCATCCAGCAGGAACCAGATGTGCAAATCAGTACAATACACAACTGCTTCAATACAGTGAGTCACAATGTCTACCAACACAGGGGTGAAGTAGCACCCAGGTCTGCCAGGGGAAGATGGGGAAGGCTTCCCAGAAGCTATGAGATAAAACTGAGAGACGAGGTAGGAATTTTTGGAGCAGGCTGGGAGGAGGCATTCCAGACAGAGAAACTACATGTAGAAAGACAATGATGAGGATCTGTGAGGATCCGAAATTGCTGAGGGCAGGACTGAGGGAAGAGAGGTGGGAGATGAAGCCTGATAAGTAAGCAGTGGTCACTTCACGAGGGACCAAGAAGAAAAAGTCATAATGGCAGAACATGCTATGGAGAAAACAAACAAAAAAAACCAAAAAAACAAACTAAAAAATACTCAGTGTGGTCATAAAGGTAAGGCATGCTTCATTTTTTTTTCTTTTTAAAGAGGCTGTTTTATTATTCATATTTATATATTTTAAATTTAGTTTTAATGTGTCCTAAGGAGTGGCTAGATAAAAAGAGCCTGTAAAAATGAGTCATGTAGGGGCACCTGGGTGGCTCAGTTGGTTAAGCGTCTGCCTTCAGCTCAGGTCATGATACCAGGGTCCTGGGATCAAGCCCCACATAAGGCTCCCTAATCAGGGGGGAGTCTGCTTCTCCTTCTGCCCCTCCCCATGCTCCTTCTCTCTCTCTCTCTCTCTCTCTCACTCTCTCTCTCAAAAAAAAAAAAAAAATGAGTCATGTATAAGTAACAATGCAAATAATGCTCATTCATCTGGTTTCAGGAACGAAATGTTATTATCATCTGTAGAGCCCCTCCCGGGGCCAAGCCCTTGCCTTCTTGCTCAGAAAGAACCGTTCAAGAGCTGAGCCCACACTAAACCCGTGTTTCTTTCCACTCCCTGCTTCCCTGTGGATATCTCACTGACTCTTTCCTTCCCATCCTAATCTCATTCCCTGGGCATAAAAAATGTTTTCTGTTGTTGTTTTGTTTTTAACAGGAAGAGATGTCCCAGATTTTCTATCCTAACACCTTTATTTTACACCAGAAAGTTGAGGCACAAGAGTAACATCCTCTTGTTAATTAGTGGTAAATTCAGAACTAGCACATAGAGCGTCAAATTCTAGCTCCAGGTTGAGTCAGAAAACCAACCCTGAATTCATCTCTAGTTTTGTCACCTTCCCATGATGCAGATGAAGCAGTCTTCCTTGATGACACCCTCAATCCTTAGAATTTTTTAGTTTGAAGCATCGGGAGCCTCGGGTTAGAGAGCAGGGAGGAAATGATACAGAGAAAAGCACCGCAAATTGCTCTCCCTGTATTTGGGTAACTTTAGGAGAGCTATTAAAATAAATTACATCTTCTCTATCACTGCTGTAGTATTTATTTGGGGGGCTTGAGGGTATATACAGCCCTAATGTTTAATGGACTAATTATCAACAGTCTGAGCCAAGAGGTGTGTCCAATTAAGTCTGAGTCACTAGGAGCATCGATTTAAAATTCGAGAATCCTGTTGGCTCTAGATCAAGGATGCTACTTCAAGTAACTCTAAAATGAGAAAAATTAAAATTCATCTTTTGTCCTCACTAAAGAACCAAAAAATTACTAAAAAATTAAAACATCATGAACAAGTACCATGGGGTGCTGCTCCCGCATGCTGGGCACTAACTCGGAGGTGTTTGCATTTTATCTGCAGATGTCTATTTACAGACTCATTAGGGAAGGTGGCTTTTTAAAGGTTTTACATCCTAGGTATGAAAATCATTATTCAGCCACTAACTTCCAGGCTTCAAATCATTAGCTCTTCTTCCCTCATCTGGGTCTTATCTGTTTGTCCTTTAGAATAAAACAACTGTTAGGGCTGGAACAGACATCCAAAGGCCATTTAATTATTGAGTGCTAGAGTGGGAAGGGACTTCAAAGACCTCTTAACTAATTCCTTCTGTTTAGAAAAAGGACACAAAGACCCAGAAAAGTATCAATATCTCTTGAAGGTCATGGAAAGGTGGGACTTGGAACACGGTTCATTATTCTTTTTACTGCATCAGTCATTCCATCAGGCAACTGTAAAGACTGCACTTCTTACACAAAATATCTGCTCTTGCATGAATCTGTCAGTGAATGGAACAAAGCCTTTGACTTTTCTGACGCTTTGTCTCTGCTCAGAAAGAGCCAGCAATATGTGTTTTGTCCCAGGAAAGCCATCTAGAAGGGTTCCCTGACAGCCCACAGAGATACCCCAAGACTTCCACAGTGAGCCTTTTGGATCACCAGTCCTGTGGGGTCCTGGCGTGACGGGGCCATGAAATACATTTGGGAAAAAACCTGCACATTGGCCCATCAATGCCTTACAATAGGTTGCCTGGCCTTGTTGGACCTGGGTCTCTCCAACCAGCTAGACCACACTTTTCTCTCTCCTTTATTGTTCTTTTTATATACCCATTATTTATCCCACAGAGTCACATTCTGAGCAACACACCTAGTGCATCCAGCACTAAGGAACGTCTGCTGCCCACCTCATTGTCTCAGGTGAGCTTTCCCAGAAGGGCGGTGCTCTGCTTAGGCACACAGATAAGCAGACTTCACTGCTGATGAGTGCATTCATTTCATCACTAATCATTGCAGACGATCCAGAATATCAATCACTGTGACACAAGACAAGTCAATGATACTTGTGAGAAGACCTGCTGCTAAGCCTCTCCCACCAGCTGTAGCAGGATAAAAACATCAGTCTTATTGCCCTCCACCCCAAAAATATTGCCTCAAACTCTATGCCAATGATCGTGTTTTTTTCAGGCAACAAATGCACATTTTTTCGCTTTGTATCATACATTGTATCACTCATACTTAAACGGATCTTCACAAATATCAATGTTTATAGGTGAAGTGAAATCCCTTTTCACTAACTCCTTTCTGAAGGCCAGTTCCTTCATTCATTCCCATTCATTAAACAAATATTTATTTAGTACCTGATATATGCCAAACACTGTCCCAGGGGCTGTGGATATGGCTGTGAGCAAAAGAGGCCAAGATACCTCCACTCTAGGCTTATGCTTTAGTAGTGGACACAATTGATCAATTAATCAATAAAAAAGCAAACAGAGAAACAAATGTAAACTAATCATTACCATGTTCACATATATACTAAAATATAATGATGCTAAGCAGTGGTAAGTGCCATAGTATAAATACATACATACATAGATACATAGAGTAGGACAAGGTGATAGGGAATAAGGTGGGGGATGACATTATTTTAAATAAAGCAGTCAGGGAAGGTGTCAGACAAGTTGTAAAAGAACCAGAAGTTTTCTTTATCTCTACACCATCTCATTCTAAGCGTGCTTCCCTAAGCTCCTACGGGAGAGGAATGCTGGGAAAGTAAGAGAGATGGCAGCCTTGCATCAGCCGCTCCCTTGCCCATTCCACTGTGCAGGTCCCTGGTGCAGAGCTTATGGAGAGTCACCTATCTCGTGTTAGCAGGGACTCAGGTGAACATGTGAGTTGGCATCACAGTGATAAGCCCACTTCCTTTCCTCCAGAGTCACATAGAAATGGGAGGCCTGCTCTGAGGGGACAGGACAGGACAAGATCTGGGTGTCCTGCAAATGTTTACAGGAGATTCAGGATTTTCACTTTAAGTTACTTGTTATTGCGTTTTATTTTTCCCTAATCGTGAGTCCCTCCAGGAGGAAGTCAGTCCCACGACAGTGGCACACGACCCTCTAACTGCTAGTTTTCTTTTTTTAACAGGAAGAGAACAGAACCGAGGTCAGACCTTAGACAATAGTGGTATGTAACCAGAATTCAATGACATTAGTTATTTCAATTGTATTTAATTTTGCTTCAAATACATTGATTCAAGCAAAAGTGACTCAATTCAAAGCAAATATTTAGTAAATGGCAGTACGAGTGAGTTTAGATGCTGTAAAAACTGTGAAGTTGGAGTATGAGTGACTGAAGTTAGGAGATCACTGTCCTTGCCTCACAAGAGCTGAAAGCAAATTTGTGGAATTCCCTCTTCCTCTCAGATTCACATAGCATTAGAAAGTGCATTGCTCCAAAAGCCACAGTTACTGGTGATTTTTATCACTGTATAATATACAGAAATCTCTGCCTGTGTCTACATTCTTTCTTGACGATATGAGTATTCTATCAATAACCAGTATGTGATTTCAGTTTTCTTTGAATCTGCAAGCTGCCCTTAATCCCTTGAAAAGCTTCTTGATGTGGGTTTGGAGAAAAACAAGCAGCAATCATGAACACACCATCTCTCCCTGATGAACTAACCACAGTTTCAAGGATTTCTTATGACATCTATTACTGGAGTGCAAACAGCCTCCTTGGTGACACGAGGGTGTGACTGAAATTTTTTGTTTAACTAAATGACTAGAATTATTTTTAAAAATCCTGGTATCTGTCATTAAGTACCCTGGAAAGAGTTGAAAATCCAACCCAAAGCAAGGATATTTCAACTGGGTCAACTGTGCCAACTGAACCAATTTCTTTAAGTAACCATCCATCCTTCATGCCTCATGTCCACACATGGCATAAAAAGAAGTACTGATGTTGCAATGGTGTTAAAAATAAAATATCTCCCCCTAAGTTTAAGCATACTCAAAAGTAACACTCATGTAACACCTAGACCTTTCTATCCACCCCTTCTCCTTCCACAGCCACCCCACATGTTCTCCCCTGCCAACCTGTCTACAGATAGAGGGGCTGGACAGCCTGGAAAAAAATACTTTCAGCACAAATCATCATTATAAATCAGTTAACACATCAAGAGAACAAACATTTTATTCCACCTCTCTTACCCCCACCTCTCTCTCTCTGTCTCTCCTCCTCCTCTCTCTTTCAAACACACACACACACACACACACACACACACACACCACTTATCCAGAATGTGAATCCATATGTGGATTTTATCCTTCAAAGTTCTCATGTTTTGATATTATCTTAAAAGTTTGGATTATTTCTTTCCAAGAAACCAGTAAATCTAAACAATTCTTATACTATTTTTCAATTCTTACTTAATTCCTTGAAAAACAGAATTTAAAATTCATCTTTCTGTACTCTTCCCATCCTCTAAAAGTAACTGCTTATACTTTTTGGTTGTTATTGAGGTCTTTTCAACATAGCTCACTCCTAAGATTGGCTTTCTATATAATAGTCCTCAAAAAAACTAGGCAAAACTGGTTGAGTGTATGAATCTAATATATTCCCAGTGAAGCCACGGTGGGTTAAATTTCCTATGCAAGCACATTATACCACTGAAGGAGTGGGTGATACACTGAAATCTGAGAAGCAGAGAATGGGTTATTCCACTAATCTCTGTGTCCTCTGCCTTCTGCTCACAACAAGGCCAGACAGGGTACAGAACGATACACAAAGCCAGTGGTAGCACACTATACCAGAGCCACTGGGACTACACGAATTCATGCTGTCTTTTTGTTGCGGAGTGTACATGGGCTGGAGCTGGCTTACTTTTAATTTTTAAATTTTGTGTGTGTGTTCTGGCAACTTCAGTTCAGCCTCAAAACATAATCCAAACAGAAAAACTATAGAGTTTTCAGACTGGCTCCACATGGAGCCTCTACAAAGGCCTACAGTGCACCTTGGATGACTTGCAAGTTTTTTCAAAACCATCTGGAGTCTTTTAAAGTTGTCATTGTTTAAATCCTAAAGGAGAACACAGGCAGCAACCTCTTCGACCTCAGCCACTGCAACTTCTTCCTAGAAACATCGCCAAAGGCAAGGGAAGCAAGGGCAAAGATGAACTATTGGGACTTCATCAAGATAAAAAGCTTTTGCACAGCAAAAGAAAGAGTCAACAAAACCAAAAGACAACCGACAGAATGGGAGAAGATATTTGCAAATGACATATCAGATAAAGGGCTAGTATCCAAAATCTATAAAGAGCTTATCAAACTCAACACGCAAAGAACAAAGAATCCAATCAAGAGATGGGCAGAAGACATGAACAGACATTTTTCCAAAGAAGACATCCAAAAGGCCAACAGACACATGAAAAAGTGCTCAACATCGCTCGGCATCAGGGAAATCCAAATCAAAACCTCAATGAGATACCACCTCACACCAGTCAGAATGGCTAAAATTAACAAGTCAGGAAACGACAGATGTTGGCGGGGATGCGGAGAAAGGGGAACCCTCCTACACTGTTGATGGGAATGCAAGCTGGTGCAGCCACTCTAGAAAACAGTATGAAGGTTCCTCAAAAAGTTGAAAATAGAGCTACCATACAACCGAGCAATTGCACTACTGGGTATTTACCCCAAAGATACAAATGTAGGGATCCAAAGGAGTACATGCACTCCAATGTTTATAGCAGCAATGTCCACAATAGCCAAACTGTGGAAAGAGCCAAGATGTCCATCGACAGATGAATGGATAAAGAAGATGTGGTATATATATACAATGGAATATTATGCAGCCATCAAAAGGAATGAGATCTTGCCATTTACAACGACGTGGATGGAACTGGAGGGTGTTATGCTGAGCAAAATAAGTCAATCAGAGAAAGACATGTATCATATGACCTCACTGATATGAGGAATTCTTAATCTCAGGAAACAAACTGAGGGGTGCTGGAGTGGTGGGGGGGAGGCATGGGGTGGCTGGGTGATAGACATTGGGGAGGGTATGTGCTATGGTGAGTGTTGTGAATTGTGCAAGACTGCTGAATCACAGATCTGTACCTCTGAAACAAATAATGCAATATATGTTAAGAAAAAAAAAAGATAGCAGGAGGGGAAGAATGAAGGGGGGGAAATCGGAGGGGGAGACGAACCATGAGAGACGATGGACTCTGAAAAATAAACTGAGGGTTCTAGAGGGGAGGGGGGTGGGAGGATGGGTTAGCCTGTTGATGGGTATTAAAGAGGGCACGTTCTGCATGGAGCACTGGGTGTTATGCACAAACAATGAATCATGGAACACTACATCAAAAACTAATGATGTAATGTATGGTGATTAACATAACAATAAAAAAGTTGTCATTGTTTAAAGAACCTGCAGAGAGGGAAGAAAGCAATTTGGGTCTCAGGAGAAAAAGAAGAAATAAGATTTAAGGTAACCAACAGATGTGGAAAAATCCAGGTACTGTCTCCTCCAAGTGCTCTGGCCATTACTTGCCTTTCTCCTACTGACTCAGCTGCCCTCTCCCAGGTAATTCATCCTCCATGAATACCATCAGCCTTGATGTAGAGAGAAGTGGTCTGCTTTTGCCTTTTCTTTCAAAGACCTGGGGTCTTCTCATTCCCCATAATTCTATCTTGTCATTTAAGTCTACACAACAGCTGTTTTTCCTTTATTTTTCTCCTACTGTCCTGGGTATCCATTGCCAAACCTTGTTCTGAATTTGCAACCGGGTAATTTTTATTCATCCAAGTCTCTGTTACCAAATTCTGGCATATCCATATTTTACTAATGGTAACTTCTCTGCTTCTCATTTCTGATACTTTTGATCCCTTCCCTAAAAGAAGATCTCCCTCTGCTTCTGTGCCCTCTACTTCCCACTTTTCCAAAGCTCTTAACAGGAATCTAACCATTACTTTCCTGCTGTCACACTCTTCTGCACCCACCAACCACATTTATTCTTTCTCACTCTCTGCATCTCATCTGCTTTGGTCATGGTGCCAACTTCTTCATGATGAGCTTAGGTTATGATTTCCTGTTTTTCTCTTTAGCCTTAACCAACTTGCTTCCCTGTCCCAATCTTACTACTTGAACAAATTTCAAAGATCCACATTAGCAAAATGAAATTTTTTTAATACACAAGACTTTATTTTAACTGAATTCCCTTGAAAAGCACAAAATAGAAGCACAATTCAAAGTTGACCCAACTTGACCCAACAATGTTCTTCAGTGAACTCAAATAAGAGTGATGTATTGTTCATGCATCTATTCAAGAACATACCCTGTCAGTATCATAAAAACCCAATTATAAGTATTGTTCAGGAGTAAAAAGGTACATTCAGTTCACATTCTTCCTATTAGATAACGTGGTCTTAATCAGCAGAGGCTAAAAATAGAGATCCCTGGTTCCTGGAAATGATTGACTCCAATTTCTCTTTCCTATGAATTTGAAATGAGAAGTTGAAGGGTCTCTGCCTCCTGGGAACATCCAAAAAAAATTAAAAACACATTTCTTTTAACAGTATTTTACAAACATAAGGCTAAAGAGTACATTTAGGCTTTGAAAAACTTTTCCTATGCAATGTACAACCTAGAGAAATACATCATTCCTGCTCTGGAACTGAAAATATTTATGAGTCTTGAACTCTTACAGAAAAAGTCAGTCCTAAGTCTATGAAATGCAATCTTCTAAAATGTAAAGTTTTACTGTTGAAGACCAATTTTCTTATCTTTTTTGTGTTGAGAGTTACTGGAAGTATTTAAGCACGTATCTATTTATCTATCTACCTATCTATCTCTGCAATTTTTTTTCCAATTACTGGGGTAGTCAATCTGGCCACTAGATTGTAAATTGATGATCCAAACAGTCATCTGCATGAGTAGATCCATAGCAAACAATTTATAATGTTATGTTTCTTAGCCCTCAGTTGATTCAAATCATCATGTATCATCCCTCTCTGTTTGGACATTAAAGTTAAGAAAACTGAAGTTTTGAATACGCCTAAGATATGTAGAGACATGAGTTCAGGATAGTGTTAAAAGTCATTTCAGTTAATCTGGCACAGTGATACCTGAAGATGAAGAAAGCTCAGTAAACATTGATTATGCTCACTCCCTGTCACTCCAGGCCTGAATGAATCACCCAAAATGAACAACCACCAAGTCCTGTTTTTACTTAACGATTACCCCATGCTATTGTGACTATACAGAATTGGATTCCAGCATTTCAAAACACTAAAAGTTCTAACTGAGCATTTCAAACCCAAATATATGTTACAGTTTTCTATTTTGTACACAATTTCCTTGTGGAGAAAAATGCATCGTCACTGCTATCAAAGCTGAAAAACAATAAATACCTCTGATCACAAAGTTCAGGAAATCTCCCTGAGAATGGGGAGACACATTTCATATATTGTTATACTCATAAATAATTGACTCATTTTTTTCCTGATGGCTAATCTACTTCTTCGAAGGTAATTCAGATCAATGAAAAAATTGTTTTAAATCTTCTGGGCTACTTAGGGCTAGATTATTGTTCAATTTTAAGTCTCTTTTAGGAAATCAATTTGTACTCTTCTATCAATTAACAGCATTTGCTCATTGACTCAAAATACAAATTGAGTTTTAAATCTGTCTCTGAATATAATGGGGAGAGTAATAAATGAATTATGTTTACTTGGAGAAAAAAAAAGGAATAAAGAGATAAGTTATCCAATATACTATTGAGAAAAGAATCAAGAGTAAAGCAGAGCACTCTTGGTACAAAGAATTGAATCTCACATGTCTTCTCTGCTATACTGACAGAAGACCACATGATTTGAACAGTGAAAAGATGATGCCTTTGGCTGGTTTTTCAAAGACAAAAGAGGTAATAGTAGGTTGTTAAATATGCAGGCACCTTTCTCACAAATACTGCTGTGCAAATGTCAACATCTTCAAATAAGTGGCAGGTCACTAAAAAGCTAATAATTAAGTTCCAGTTTTTTGGCTAGAAATCAAAAAGGTGACACATATATAACACATAAAAATCATTGTGATTTAACTATCGGAATGAAAATGGCTACATGTAGAAATACTCCAGTTGCAAATTTCTGGGGAAATCAGAATTTTTTAAATTTGGAGTGGTCTTTAAGAGATGAAATATGAACTAAGAATATAAAATTTAGAAACCCCAAATTCAGGTAATGATTTTTTTTTTGGTAAATTAATCTGCTGTCAATGAGTCAGTAATATATATGTAAAAATTTGAAGGGCTGTCCAATTCAACCTTTGAAATAATGCATTCATTGGAACAACGCAATGGAAAACACCCTGACACGCTTATGTCCCAAAAGTATTTAGGGTAGAATATATATAATATGTTCTAAGTCAAGTGAGACAAAATATTTAGTAAGAAGCACCAGAAAAAATATGTTAAAAGTCAAAAAATGTGCGCCTTTCAGTGGAAGGATGACCAGTGAAATTTTTCTACATTTCTGTATTTTTAGTATCTCTTTATTTTGTAGATTGAGCATTTATAACACTTACAATCACAAAAGAAAAAGAGGAAGGGAGCCTATATTAATTTACTCATTTATATACCAAACATTTGGGGAGCACCATGCTTGACAACAGAAATACAGAGTACTTCTCAATTAAATCCCAGAACCACCTACATCAGAGTCTTCTGAAAAGACTGTATCTGGAAATCATGAAGTTCTAGACACCACTCTAGACCAAGCTGATGCTTATCCTCTGGAGTGGGGGTCAAGAAGCTGCATATCTGGTAATCTCCTCAAGGGATTCTTTTGCACACTTGTTTAAGAAACTCTGTTATTGAGACCCACTGGAGGAACCTCTACACTTGACTGATATGTATAGCTTCCCTAAATTGAGACTTAGAGGAAAAGGGATTCGTCAGGTGGAAAAGAGAGACAACAGAAGGTCAGAATGACCCTAACATCCAAGCATTCTAGATCAATGTTTCTTAATTCTGACAGTCCATTATAATCACTTGGGACTCTGCTCCTCAAGGAGGCCAAGCACTGCTATCAGTCGGGAGTTTGTTCAAAATGCAGATCTTCAACCCAAAGCATGGACCTATTGAATTTGAATCTGCATTTTAATCAGATTTTAGGATAATTTGCATCCCTGTTAAATTTAGAAAACCATGTTTGAGAAGCACCCTAGGTCAGGCCTTCTAAAATGGATACGTTTCATTAACTGACCTTCAAGTAGCATTTTCATCTGTCTTCACTCCTAAATTTGACTATGTGTTGAGTAGAGTTTGAATTTCTTTGCTTTGAATAATGCTTGAATTCACCACAATCCTACCACTTAAGTATACAGAAGAACAAATGAAAGTACCCTTTCCCCAAGGGAATTAGTACTAACAATTTGATATAAAGCATTCTTGACCTTTCCCTTACAATTATAAAAATACCTCTCAATTCCTTTCAGTACTGGGTCATGTGCATACACTATTCCCTGTTTCTGAAAGGGACTTCTCTCACTCTTCACTTGAACTCCAACTCATCTCCTTGAGGTCTCATATTAAACAGTCATTTCCTCAATAAAAATTTTGATTTTTTCCAGAATAGGTTGTTTTCCTGGTATTTGCTTTTTTTAAAAGTAATATTTTACTTTTGTGTCTCACCAATAATTTTATAATTTCCTACAGTAATTTTGACCAAAGGCGGGGCAGATTTTTTAAAGACCCTTAGATACACAACGCAGGAAAGCAGTCATCAAAACTTCATATAGTATTGAAACTTAGCCCAAGCACTGCTATACATAGAGCTTTGTTGCATAACTGAAAAATAAAGAATGAATTTCATCTCAGATCAAGGTATCAAATCATAAAATTATGAACTCACTGTCCAACAGATAAATCAATTTTTTTGGTAATTAAAAAAAGCGCCTTGTAAAATCCTCTTCCCTTCTGTGTAGTTATTCTTTAGAGTCATGAATCTTTTCTCTACATAATTTCAGAACTCCTTTTGTGAACAAAGTTTATTGTATTTATCATCCAACAAAAGTGCTGGTGCTTAACATTGCCAATGAATATGATTCTCTGTGGTTTAAAAATCTTTGGTTATTCTCATAGTACTGTTTACCTTGAATCCCAGGATCTATACTAAATGTCTACTGTTAACTTTCTGTTTGTCTTATCTCTTTATGTATTTTTTATTATGAAACTAAATCGTATTAATCAAATTAATTTTTCTGAAGTGAAAGAGTTTATTGAAGATATATAGAGAGCAAAAGAGAGAGATACTGAAAGGAAAAGAGCATGAGTCTCATCTTTGCTTGAAGCCTAGGGTTTTCATTGGTGACTGTAGTCTGGTACACATATCCTCTTAGGCATCCAAGAACTGGTCAGAGCAAGGACAGGGTCCAGGTGATTTATCATCTAATAGAAAGTGAACTCATAATTTTATGATTTGATGGCTGATTCCCAATGTGAGATGAAATTCATTTTTTTTTGTTTCATCTATGCAACAAAGCTCCATGTAATCAAATTAATTTTTAATCATCTTACACCCATTTAAAAAGAACATGCAAGTCAAGCATGCCAAACATTTCCTCCTGGGCAGAGTTTTAAGTATATGAGTGTAAATTATGTAAAATCTTAAAACTTCTATAAAAAAATCGGTTGTTACAAAATCAGCCAAGTGCTGAGATGATTACTGAAACCACTCCCTCATGAATACTTTATCATTTTTATTCTGGTTTCTCATTTTTCCACAACCTTTAAATGTTTGATTTTAAAATGTTCTTCTTTGGGGCACGTGGGTGGCTCATTCAATGAAGCATCTGCCTTCGGCTCAGGTCATGATCTCAGGGTCCTGGGACCAAGCCCCGCATTGGGCTCCATGCTCAGTGAGGAGTAGGCTTCTCCCTTTCCATCTGCCCCTCCCCCAGCTCATGCTCTCTGTCACACTCTCTCTCAAATAAATAAAATCTTTATAAAAAATAAAAAATAAAGTGTTCCTCTTCTCTCCCTTATTTTTAAATTTTTGTAGAGTCTCAGACCAGTTTTTCTTACATGCTTTTGGCATGCAGACACTAAGCTTTAAAGCTTATTCGTTTTTACCTTTTCTCAGACATGAAGCAAATAATCAGTTAATTTTATGGTCAGAACTCACTTCTGGCAGTGATTGATTATGACTAGATGCAGGGGACGCTTTCTCTCAGGTGCTCAATCTCCTCCTCACAAGCCTGTGCAGGAGGAGGCTGTTATGAGAAAAGGAAACGCTTCTACTGTATAGGATTATATTAGACAAACCACTGATTCTGATACAAGAACCATGGGAGCTAGCAGGTACTTAGTATTTGTTAAATAAGTCAGTTAATTCTCTGCTGCAAGAGTCACCCTTGTGATTTATACATGTGATACATGTGATAAACCTATCTTGTTATTCAGTCTATCACTTTTTATTTTGTTTGGTTTTTGGCTCCATAATCAAAGACTGAGTTAAGATCTTTCAGTAGAGTGGTGTTCTATCGCGTGTGGCAAGTTCTCATGAATTGCTCCCAATGTCCCCAACCCTTGTGAAGTTGCATTCTAATCAAGCAGTCTGTAAATATAATAAGCAAACAAATACACAAAAATATATTTGTTAGGGGTAAGTGTTGTATTTTCAGCATGTTTTATCCTCAATCAATATAAATATAATACCCCTCTGAGTTTTTTGTAGTAATTTCCATTTAAATTCTTTGTTTATGCTAGCATGTCAATTCCTAATTCTAATTGTTAGCATGTGCCTAATACAATTCTGCCCTTCCTTTTTTCCAAATGTTTTTGTTACATTATATTGTGAGCGTCTGTGTCATTTAACAGCAGAGTTAATTCCATTCACAGTTGTTATTACAAATGATATTTTTACTTAATTAAGTCATAAGTGTACAGAGTTTTTTTTATATATATTACTGATTTATAAAACTAGGACATTTAAGGAACACACAGATTAAAGTAGCCTGGAAAAGAGATTACAAATGAAGAAGTATGATATAGAAGAGCCAAGCAAAAAGCATTCGATCAAGAGATGGAAGATGATAAACTCAAAAAGCTACAGAAAAATCAAGTAAAGTAATGACTGACTTTGACAGTTGCAAGGTCAACAATGGCCTTATATTTTCAGCAAGTTCAGATTAAAAATAGGAGGTAGAATCAACTGCAAATAATGCATGTGATCTTCTTTAAGAGATCTTGCTCTCTTCTCTTTCACTTTATAGTTCCATTCTGTTTATTTCCTTTCTTTTTCCCTCTACCTGCCCTTCTGCCTACACACACACACACACACACACACACACACACACACACACAATTACCCACAATGGCATTAAGTGGAACCTGGACATACAACAGACATTGATTCTCACTAAACATCTACAGCTACACTGACATCTGAGCTGATCCTCTAGAAGAGAATTCATTGCCACACCACTCATTGAAACAGAAAAACCCATCTCCAAACTTAACACACCCATGTAGTTGTTCCATGGACTCTTAGGAGCTAATTTTCCAAACTCAGATGTGATAATTCCAGGTTTTACATACTGCACCCCAGGATTTTCTAATTTTTTAGAGCCATGGACTCCTCTTTGCTCTTGTTTGTTTTTGGCTAATTCACGGCTACAGAAATACAGCCTCTGGGGAAAAGACTTTTCTTAAACAGACACTGACCAGAGCCAAAAACTAAATTAGATTCCACTGACTACAAAGTGAAGAAACAGGTAGTAGTATTTATTTACTAAGTGGTTCCTTCTTTTTAACTGTTTTGACTGGTTTTGAAGGAATAGTGACTTTTACAACTTGGAAATTGCATTAATGTCTAATGCTGCCTGCCGATCTGCAGTTCTGTGCCAATCTAAGTTTGTATGGTGGAAGCAACGTGGATGAGGAGCCAGAGATTGAAGTTCAGTCCAAATTGTGCCTCTTTCTAGTTGAGTAGACTTCAGCACATCACTCCATTCTCTGAACTTTGGTTTCTTAACTCCTCAATTATAAAACAGAAACAGCATCTACAGAATAGATATTCAGTTAACTGAGATAGTGTGACACACCTGTTCACTATAAATACATAAAAAATATATCACTAGGAGAAGGAATACACCATCAGAGAATTAGAACCAATCAGATCGGTATTCAAATCCCCACCTTACCACTGAAGAACTATATGAACCTAAACAAAACAGTCAATCTCCGTGAACCTCAGTTCTTCAAATGTGTAAGACAGAGAAAATACTAGTATTTGTTATGAGGATCCGTAATCATGTATGTAAAACATTTAATAATACATAGTATAGAGAAGATGCTCAATAAATATTATATATTATTAACTTCATTATTATTGCTACAATTGAGAATATCCAAAATTTTTTAAGTGAGAAAAGCATTTGTATAAAGAAATATTTTTGTCTACAAGCTAGATGAAAAATGAGAGAAGTAAAAACAAAGATGAGATATTTTAGGGACAGAAGTATCCACATCCAGTCTAATGTCCTGGCTCATTTTCTAGAACATTTCATTTAATTCAGCCTTCCTGAATTTTTCACCAGACTCCTCATAGCTCTTTGGAAAGAGCAAGGTTATTATGTAACCAGGATGGGAACTGTCACAAATCTTATTAATTCCAAGGATCCTGAAGGCCCTTTCTCCTCTTGCTTTTGTTTTGGCTATATGCAAATCACAGGAGATATGGACTTAAAATTTATATTTAGGTCAGTTGTTATTTTGCTTTGGCATTTTTCTTATTATAAACCTAGATATAATAAAATCCCCAAATGAAGTTATTTTACAGTCATATTACATTCCCAGAAATCACTCTTCTTTACTGATAGATCATTTGGTATGTTCCAACCACCTAAATTGGTTTCGGAAGAGAAAAGTATAAAGAGTAGATGTTCAAAATACTTGGAGTGAATTGCACAAGTCAATACAACAGCTGTGGAAAATGCACTTTCATTCAGTGTGCTTAAAACCCACCCTTAATTTCAATCCATAGCATCTGCTCCTATCAAACCATCTCAAGTCAAGCCACCCTTCTAGGTCCTTTCAAACACCTTATCTCTAAAATCCATGAAACAGATCGAATCATCTCTCTTCATAATTCTAAAATTAGAGTCATATGTTTGCTTCTAAATATTGGCCTTGATCTCTCATTCCAAATTAAATTAACTTTCAAAAGCAAATCTAAATCAGAGATAACCATATGCTCTCATCTGAGTAACAGGCACATAAAGCTATTTCTAGATGTTATTTTATTATGTAATTATCAGTGATTCTATTTTTAGGGTTTGTCTTGTATTATACTGACCGCAGGAAAATCTAGGTTAGTATGCATGACATCATATACAACTCCTGGACAAATGATATCAGTAACACCGGCATATCATATATAAAAACACCAGGACAGAAGCCAGAAAGAGGCCCTGGAGCACAGCCAAACTCCAATCTCAGAGGCCACATCTAGCACAAGCAAAACAGCACTTAACTGACTTCACATGTGATGGATGGGCCCCCTAGGGCACTGCAGTATCGGTCATTATCACTGTTATTTAGAGGTGCCTCCTGGCATGGCTAGGGGGTTAGATGGAAGGAAACTCCCAAGTCACTGAAAAACTATTAGGAACTCTGTTTATTAAACTATTTACTTTCTTCATTCATAATATCAAACCATGCACCCCAAATATCACAGCTGCTTCTGTAAAGGCGTGAGAAAAGGTTTGATCAAGTATAGGGAATAAACATATAGGAGCCCTTTGTGAAAAGGCAAAATATGAATAGACAGTTAAGACTAAGAAGCCAAAAAAAAAAAAAAAAAAAAAAAGTGCAGCCAGGAGGACAAGCAGTCCTCAAAAAGAGATGTATCTATTTGAAGAAAAATATGACAGCCTTGGAGGTGATTACTTGGCTACATTCTAATAAGAAATACCATTCTCAGATAGCCCAAAGATTTATCCAGCTCAGTATTTTGTCTTATACAGTGGCCTTAAGCAATTTTTTTTCTGGAAGGATTTGACTTCTATGACTGCCAGCAAACTTAATTTTTTAAAAAAGAAAGAAAGAAAAAGCTTAGTGTGTACCTACACCTCCCTATTCCTTTACAAAGTGTGTAGAGTTATCCTACAATTTCTAATGGATCTCACAGGGAATTGTAGCTGGTGGGATGGTTCTTCACTGCATGTACCACATTCCAAGTCTGAAAGGAGAATCTGTCCTAGAAAGGAGGGATTCTCAATATTTTAGCTGATAGGTGGGTCAGAAAATGGACTATGGAACATCTAATTCACAGGAATAAAAACACAAAGTAGAACACAAAGTGTCTTCCATTTATCATTATCAGAGAATATCAGGAACCATGGACCTAATTCTTATTAAAATATTTGTAAGTTTTGTCATCTTCCCTGTGTCACTTTGTCTTCACTCTCTTTCTCAATACAAATCTAAAAAGACATAGGGGAACTTCTTGATCAATTTTTGTTTAAAAGTCTATAATCAGAAAGATAAGAATGTTGAAGTTTCAAAAGCTGCTTTTGTCTGAAAATCAAGCATTTAACTCTGCTTCCAGGTATGCCACAGAGATAGAAGAGTTCAGAGGTCCAGGTTCTGTCCGGAGTGGCTAGACTTGTAAGACAACGTCTCTCCCCTGATATGGAGACCCCAAGACCTACTGCTTCAGGGTTAGAGTAAAGACCTAGACTTGACCTACCTCTTCTCAACCCTGGTGGACTATGGAGAAGGCTGTCCTGGCAGCAGGTGCAACTGAAGAGGAAAAGGACAGGAAGAGGGAAAGAAGCTATCTCTGAAGGGGTGTGGCTTCAGAACAACCCTAGCATGACTCTGGACCTAGGGTATGTGAACAAAGATACTCAGAAACTCTGAAATTGGTTTGAGGCCACCCAAATAATAGAACCTCAGGAGCACAAATACAAAGGCAAATTCTAACTAAATTCACTCAAAAAAAAAAAAAATAGAAACTTAAAAAATGAATAATCAGTCATAAATATTTCCTCGAAGAAAATCCTATGCCTACATGATTTCATTAAAGAATGCTATCAATGCTATTCAAGGGGGATCAATTCCAGTTTTACCCAAACTCTTCCAAAGAGTGACATAATACTGATAACAAAACCAGATAAGCACAATGTGATACAGAAAGTTGGCAAGTCAATCTATTTCATGAAAATAAATGCACAAATTAAATAGATACAAAGACAGATAGATAAAGCAAATGAAATCCAGCAAAATCTAAAAGGAACAGTAATACCTCAATACTAATATGGTTCTTTTTTTAAATCCAGGAATGCAAAATCTGTTTAACATGCAAAAAAATCAAACAACATAAATTCCACATAAATAGAGTAGGAAGGGAAATTATATTATCATCTCAATAAATGAAGATAAAATATTTGATGAAGTTCAAAGTCCATTTATAATAAAAACTTCCAGTACACTAGGAACAGAGGAAACACCAGGGAGTTTTTTGTTTGTTTGTTTCTGGTTTTTTTTACTATAGTAATGCTGTATAATAACCAACTACAGAGTTTGGTGGCTTACAACAATGATTACAAGTCAATGGGTAGATTATAGCTCTGATGGGCTCAGCAATGATTGAGCCATCTTTAAGCAAACCTTAACCAAGGCTATGTCTTTATATTATATTCACTAAATATGAAAAGCAAATCTATAAAACTTTTAGAAGAAATTATAAGGGAATTATCTTTCAACTTTGGGGTACAGAAATATTTTTATATAACATCCTTAAGATATAAATAACATACCACAAAACCCATTCTTCTAAAGTGTACAAGTCAGTGACTTTTAGTATATACACAGAGTTGTGCAACCAACACCACGATCGAATTTTAAAATATTTTCAAACCTCACCCCAAAAGTCCCCTTTACCCACTAGCCATCACCCCACTCTCTCCTCCTGCCAGCCCCTGGCAGCCACTAATTTACTTTCTGTCTCTGTGATTTGATTATTCTGGACATCTCATTTAAAAGGATTCATAAAATATTTGGTCTTTTGTGACTGTTTTCTTTAAAGCAGCATGTTTTCAAGGTTCATCCACACTGTAAAAATCATGTGTCAGTAATTCATTCTTTGTTGTAACTGAAAAATATTTCACTGTATGGACATACGACTTTTGTTTATTCATTCATCAGCTGATGGAGATTTGGGTTGTTTCCACTTTGGCTATTAAGAATAATACTTCAGTGAACATTCATGTAGAACTTTTTGTGTGTACATGTTTTCATTTCTCTTATGTCTTCATTACCTATGAGCGGAATGGGTGTATTACTTGGTATCACCTTTAAACATTAGGAAGAACTACCAAATTGTTTTCCATAGTGGCTAAACCATTTTACAGTCCCACCAACAATATCTGAGAGTTTCACTTTTTCCATAAACTCCTCAACACTTGTTATTGTCCATCTTTTTTTTAACCACCTTAGTGATTGTGAAGTGGTAGGTCATTGTGGTGTTTTGTTTGTTTGTTTGTTTGTTTGAAGTAGGCTCCACACCCAGCATGGGGGCCCAAACTGGGGCTTGAATTCACAACCCTGAGATCAAGACCTGAATTGAGGTCAAGTGTCAGACGCTTAACAGACTGAACCACCCAGACGCCCCCACTGTGGTTTTGGTTTGCATTTTTTCTATTGACTAATAATGTGGAGCATTTTCATGTGCTTACTGGCTATTTGTATATCGTCTTTGGACAAATGTCTTATTCAAACCCTTTGCTCATATTTAAATTGGTCTTTTGTGTGTGTGTGTGTGTACTGTTGAGCTGTAAGAGTCCTTTATGTATTCTGGATATAAGTTTCTTATCAAATGTATAATTTGCAAATTTTTTTCTCCCATTCTGTGGGTTGTCTTTCCATTTTCATGATGGTGTCCTCTGAAACACAAGTTTTTAAAAAATTTTGATGAAATATAATATCCATCTTTTTTTGTCACTTGTGCTTTTGGTGTCATATCTAAGGAACCATTGTGTAATCCAAGGTAACAAAGATTTACCCTCATGCTTTCTTCTGAGAGTTTTAGAGTTTTAGTGCTTACACTCAGAACTGTGCTCTATTTTGAGCTCATTTTTATGTATAGTGTGAGGTAGGAATTCAAATACATTCTTTTGAATGTGAATATCCAGTTTCTCAGCACCACTTGTTGAAAAGTCCTTTCCTTATTAATTGGTCTTGGCATCCCTGCAGAAAACCAACTGAATATAAATGTAAGGATTTATTCCTGTACTCTCAATTCTATTCCAGTGATCTATATGTCTATTCTTATGGCACTGTAGTACTGTTTCGACTACTACAACTTTGCAATAGGGTTTGAAAATATGAAGTGTGAGGCCTCCAACCCTGTTCTTCTGTTTCACGATTATTTGACTGTTCTGGGTTCCTTGCAATTCCATATCAATTTTAAGACAAGTTTGTCAATTATTGCTAAAAATACAACTTGGATTTTGATGGGGATTATATTGAATATGTAGATCATTTTACAAAGTATTGCCATCTTAACAATATTAAGTCTTTAGATCCATGCACATGGAATGTTTTTCCATTTATGTATGTCTTATTTAACTTTTTTAAATATAGTTTTAAAGTAATACATTTTATTTTTCTTTTGTTAAATCTATTCCTAAGAATTTTATTTATTTATTTATTTTGGTGCTGTTGTGAGTGGAAACGTTTTCTTAATTTCATGTTCTTTGGTAGTGGTAGGAAAAAAAAAGTTTCATTTCTTTTTCTTGCCTAGTATTCCTGACTAGAACCTCTAATACAATGTTGAATAGAAGTGGCAAAAACAGATATCCTTGTCTTGTTCCTGGTCTTAGGGAGAAAGGATTCAGTCTTTCCCCATTCAAGATGATGTTAGGTATGGGTTTTGTGGATGCCTGCATTCCTAGTTGGTTGAAGATCTACAGAAGGATTCTTAACATAGACATTCATTTTAGTAGAGTAGGCGATTAATCAAATTGACCACATTAAAATGAAAACTTCTGTTCATTGCAAGACATCATATAGAAAGAATAAAAATAAGAAATATGGAGTTTAAAATATTTGAAACATATATTAACCAAAACATAGCTATTTTCCATAATATTTAAGGAATTCCTATAATTCAATTAGCAAAGCATAGACAATTCAGTAGAAAAATAAACAAATGACTTGGCCAGGCACTTCTCAAAAGAAGAACCCAAATAGCCAGTAACCAATGAAAAGATGCTAAACATTAGAAAAATAAAAATTAAAGTCATGAGAAGATACCATTACTCACCCATCAGATTGGAAAAGAATAAGTCTGACAGTGCTTAACGCAGGCAAAGACAGAAGCATCAGGAGCTATTTTACCGGGAGTAGTGTAAACTATTATGGCAACTTGAGAAAAATGTTTGTCATTACCTGGTAAAACTGAAGTATGCAAACACTATGATGCAGTAATTCCACTCTTACACCTAAAAGATATGTTAGCTTATGTATGTGACGATTCACATTTAAAAATGCTCATGGCAATACTGCTCGTAATTACCAACTTTTTGAAAGAACCTACATGTCCATCCTTAATAGAATTGATATAGAAGATGTTTTATGTTCTTAAAATGGCATACTACATTGAAAAGAGATGAATTAATTACAGATATGTAAACTTACAAATGTGTGTACAGGAAAAGCAAGTCATAAAACAGTAATTACATGATTCTATTTCCATATAGTTCAAGAGGAAGCAGTACTGATCTAATTTTTAAGAATGCATGGGGGGGCGGAGCAAGATGGCGGAGGAGTAGGAGACCTGGATTTCCTCTCCTCTCAGGAATTCAGCTGGATAGGGATCAAACCATTCTGAACACCTACAAACTCAACAGGAGATCGAAGAAAAGAATAGCAACAACTCTCTGAACAGAAAAGCGACCACTTTCTGGAAGGTAGGACGTGCGGAGAAGTGAATCCGAGGCGTTATTCGGGAGGATAGACGGCGGGGGAGGGGCCTCCGTCGGCCACTTCTGGCAAGTGACAGAGCCGCGGAGCACAAAATCGGAACTTTTATTTTTTTTTTTTATTTTTTATTTTTTTAAATTTTTTTTTTTTTTTTTTTTAAGATTTTATTTATTTGCGAGAGAGAGGATGAGAGACAGAGAGCATGAGAGGGAGGAGGGTCAGAGGGAGAAGAAGACTCCCTGCTGAGCAGGGAGCCTGATGTGGGACTAAAATCGGAACTTTTAGAAGTCTGCTCCGCTGAGGGACGTCACTCTGGTGGCGAAGTGGGGGGTGGAACCCTCGCGGGACAGTGTGGTCTCAGGACCCTCGGGGTCACAGAAAGACCGGGGGTGCCTGAGTGCGGCAGAGCTCCCAGGTATCGGAGCAGGGAAGCCGGCTGCAGAGACGGAGCCCAGGCGCGGGCTCTCAGCTCGGGGTTGCCATAAACCGTGATCCGCGGCACAGTCGGGCCACTGCTCCTCCAGCAGGGACCCAACAAGCGGCAGATCCGGGGAGACTCACCTTCTTCCCCCGGGAGGAGAGGTGCGGGAGCGCACCGCGGGGATCTGCTGGGTTTGGAGACTCCACCCGGGGTCGGGTGCCAGAGATAGAAACGCGCGGTCACAGGCGGGGTGAGCACGGAGTGCGGCCGGAGACCGGGGAGACGGGAGTGATTGACTGCTTTTCTCTGGGGGCTCGCTGAGGAGCGGGACCCCGAGTTCTCGGCTCCTCCGGGGCGGAGACTGGGAGGCCGCCATTTTCACTCTCCGCCTCCAAAGCTGTACGGAAACCTTGCAGGGAACAAAAGCTCCCGAGAGCAAACCCGAGCAGATTACTTAGCCCGGACCGGCAAGGGCGGGGCAATTTTGCCTCCGGCAAAGACATTTGGGAACCACGGCAACAGGCCCCTCCCCCAGAAGATCAGCGAGAACAGCCAGCCAAGACCAAGTTTACCGATCAATGAGAACGGCAGAACTCCAGCGCCAGGGGAATACTGCACATAGAATTCATGGCTTTTTTACCATGATTCTTTAGTCTTTCAAAGTTAATTATTTTTTTTAACTGTCTTTTTTTCTTTTTTCTTTTTTTTTTGAATTTTTCTTTTTCCCTTTTTCAACCAACATCTTATCAATCCCTTTTTTAAAAAAAAAATTTTTATTTTTCATTTTTAAAGTCATATTCTATCCCTTCATAGTAGTTACCCGTATTTTTGGCATATATATATAAGTTGTTCTCTCTTTAAAATCTTGAGATAGTTTCTTCTAACAGATCAAAATATACTCTAAATCTCTAGTGTATGGTTTTTTTCTACTCCCCTGCCTGATCACATTCTCTCCCTTTTTTCTTTCTTTTTTTTTTTTAATCCTCTTCTTTCTTTTTTCAAACAACTTATCAAATCCTTTTTTAAAATTTTTTATAATTTCCATCTTTACAGTCATATTCCATCCCTTCATCATATCAACCCTTATTTTTGTACATATATAAGTTTTTCTTTCTTTAAAATTTTGGGAGGGACTTTCTTTTAACAGACCAAAATACACCCAAAATCTAGTGTGTGGCACTGATCTATAATCCAGCCTGATCATATTTGATCACATTCTGTTTTTGTTTTGTTTTGTTTTGTTCTGCTTTTGTTTGTTTTTATCTTTATCTTTTTCTTTTTTCTTTTTTTCTTTCTTTTTCTTTTTTCTCTCTCTCCCTTTCTTTTCCCACTGCTTCAGGTCTTTTCTGATTTGTTTAGAGTATATTTTCTGGGGACGTTGTTACCCTGCTAGCATTTTGTTCTCTCATTAATCTATTCTCCTCTGCACAAAATGACAAGACGGAAAAAATCACCTCAACAAAAAGAACAAGAGGTAGTACCGACTGCCAGGGACCTACTCAATACGGACATTAGTACGATGTCAGATCTAGAGTTCAGAATCATCACTTTAAAGATACTAGCTGGGCTTGAAAAAAGCATGGAAGTTATTAGAGAAACCCTTTCTGGAGAAGTAAAAGAACTAAAATCTAACCAAGTAGAAATCAAAAAGGCTATTAATGAGGTGCAATCAAATATGGGGGCGCTAACTGCTAGGATAAATGAGGCAGAAGAAAGAATCAGTGAGATAGAAGACCAAATGATGGAAAATAAAGAAGCTGAGAAAAAGAGAGATAAACAACTACTGGATCACAAGGGCAGAATTCGAGAGATAAACGATACCATAAGACGAAACAACATTAGAATAATTGGGATCCCAGAAGAAGAAGAAAGAGAGAGAGGGGCAGAAGGTATAATGGAGCAAATTATAGCAGACAACTTCCCTAATTTGGGGAAGGAAACAGGCATCAAAATCCAGGAAGCACAGAGAACCCCTCTCAAAATCAATAAAAATAGGTCAACACCCCGACATCTAATAGTAAAACTTACGAGTCTCAGAGACAAAGAGAAAATCCTGAAAGCAGCTCGGGAGAAGAGATATGTAACCTACAATGGTAGAAACATTAGATTGGCAACAGACTTATCCACAGAGACCTGGCAGGCCAGAAAGGACTGGCAGGACATATTTAGAGCACTAAATGAGAAAAATATGCAGCCAAGAATACTATATCCAGCTAGGCTGTCATTGAAAATTGAAGGAGAGATAAAAAGCTTCCAGGACAAACAAAAACTAAAGGAATTTGCAAACACGAAACCAGCCCTACAACAAATATTGAAAGGGGTCCTCTAAGCAAAGAGAGAGCCTAAAAGCAACATAGACCAGAAAGGAACACAAACAATATACAGTAACAGTCACTTTACAGGCAATACAATGGCACTAAATTCAATCTTTCAATAGTTACCCTGAATGTAAATGGGCTAAATGCCCCAATCAAAAGACACAGGCTATCAGATTGGATTAAAAAACAAGACCCATTGATATGCTGTCTGCAAGAGACTCATTTTAGACCCAAAGACACCCCCAGATTGAAAGTGAGGGGGTGGAAAACCATTTACCATGCTAATGGACACCAAAAGAAAGCTGGGGTGGCAATCCTTATATCAGACAAATTAGATTTTAAACCAAAGACTGTAATAAGAGATGAGGAAGGACACTATATCATACTTAAAGGGTCTATCCAACAAGAAGATCTAACAATTGTAACTATCTATGCCCCTAACATGGGAGCAGCCAATTATATAAGGCAATTAATAACAAAAGCAAAGAAACACATCGACAACAATACAATAATAGTGGGGGACTTTAACACCCCCCTCACTGAAATGGACAGATCGTCTAAGCAAAAGATCAACAAGGAAATAAAGACTTTAAAAGACACACTGGACCAAATGGACTTCACAGACATATTCAGAACATTCCATCCCAAAGCAACGGAATACACATTCTTCTCTAGTGCCCATGGAACATTCTCCAGAATAGATCACATCCTAGGTCATAAATCAGGTCTCAACCGGTACCAGAAGATTGGGATCATCCCCTGCCTATTTTCAGACCACAATGCTTTGAAACTAGAACTCAATCACAAGAGGAAAGTCGGAAAGAACTCAAATACATGGAGGCTAAAGAGCATCCTACTGAAGAATGAATGGGTCAACCAGGAAATTAAAGAAGAATTAAAAAAAATTCATGGAAACCAATGAAAATGAAAACACAACTATTCAAAATCTTTGGGATACAGCAAAGGCAGTCCTAAGAGGAGAGTATATAGCAATACAAGCCTTTCTCAAGAAACAAGAAAGGTCTCAAGTACACAACCTAACCCTACACCTAAAGGAGTTGGAGAAAGAACGGCAAATAAAGCCTAAACCCAGCAGGAGAAGAGAAATAATAAAGATCAGAGCAGAAATCAATGAAATAGAAACCAAAAGAACAGTAGAACAGATCAACGAAACTAGGAGCTGGTTCTTTGAAAGAATTAACAAGATTGATAAGCCCCTGGCCAGACTTATCAAAAAGAAAAGAGAAATGACCCAAATCAACAAAATCATGAATGAAAGAGGAGAAATCACAACCAACACCAAAGAAATACAAACAATTTTAAGAACATATTATGAGCAACTCTATGCCAGCAAATTAGATAACCTGGAAGTAATGGATGCATTCCTAGAGATGTATCAACTACCAAAACTGAACCAGGAGGAAATAGAAAACCTGAACAGACCTATAACCACTAAGGAAATAGAAGCAGTCATCAAAAATCTCCCAAAACACAAAAGCCCAGGGCCAGATGGCTTCCCAGGGGAATTCTACCAAACATTTCAAGAAGAATTAATACCTATCCTTCTGAAACTGTTCCAAAAAATAGAAATGGAAGGAAAACTTCCAAACTCATTTTATGAGGCCAGCATTACCTTGATCCCAAAACCAGACAAAGACCCCATCAAAAAGGAGAATTACAGACCAATATCCCTGATGAACATGGATGCAAAAATTCTCACCAAAATACTAGCCAATAGGAGCCAACAGTACATTAAAAAGATTATTCACCACGACCAAGTGGGATTTATCCCTGGGCTGCAAGGTTGGTTCAACATCCGCAAATCAATCAACGTGATACAATACATTAACAAAAGAAAGAACAAGAATCATATGATCCTCTCAATAGATGCAGAAAAAGCATTTGACAAAGTACAGCATCCTTTCTTGATCAAAACTCTTCAGAGTATAGGGATAGAGGGTACATACCTCAATATCATAAAAGCCATCTATGAAAAACCTACAGCGAATATCATTCTCAATGGGGAAAAACTGAGAGCTTTCCCCCTAAGGTCAGGAACGCGGCAGGGATGTCCACTATCACCACTGCTATTCAACATAGTATTGGAAGTCCTAGCCACAGCAATCAGACAACAAAAAGAAATCAAAGGCATCCAAATTGGCAAAGAAGAAGTCAAACTCTCACTCTTTGCAGATGATATGATACTTTATGTGGAAAATCCCAAAGACTCCACCCCAAAACTGCTAGAACTCATACAGGAATTCAGTCAAGTGGCAGGATATAAAATCAATGCACAGAAGTCAGTGGCATTCCTATACACCAACAACAAGTCAGAAGAAAGAGAAATTAAGGAGTCGATCCCATTTACAATTGCACCCAAAACCATAAGATACCTAGGAATAAATCTAACCAAAGAGGCAAAGGATCTGTACTCAGAAAACTATAAAATACTCATGAAAGAAATTGAGGAAGACACAAAGAAATGGAAAAACGTTCGATGCTCATGGATTGGAAGAACAAATATTGTGAAGATGTCAATCCTACCTAGAGCAATCTACACATTCAATGCAATCCCCATCAAAATACCATCCACTTTCTTCAAAGAAATGGAACAAATAATCCTAAAATTTGTATGGAACCAGAAAAGACCCCGCATAGCCAGAGGAATGTTGAAAAAGAAAAGCAAAGCTGGCGGCATCACAATTCCGGACTTCCAGCTCTACTACAAAGCTGTCATCATCAAGACAGTATGGTACTGGCACAAAAACAGACACATAGATCAATGGAACAGAATAGAGAGCCCAGAAATGGACCCTCAACTCTATGGTCAACTAATCTTTGACAAAGCAGGAAAGAATGTCCAATGGAAAAAAGACAGTCTCTTCAACAAATGGTGTTGGGAAAATTGGACAGCCACATGCAGAAGAATGAAACTGGACCATTTCCTTACACCACACACAAAAATAGACTCCAAATGGTTGAAAGACCTCAACGTGAGACAGGAGTCCATCAAAATCCTAAAGGAGAACACAGGCAGCAACCTCTTCGACCTCAGCCGCAGCAACTTCTTCCTAGAAACATCGCCAAAGGCAAGGGAAGCAAGGGCAAAAATGAACTATTGGGACTTCATCAAGATAAAAAGCTTTTGCAAAGCAAAGGAAACAGTCAACAAAACCAAAAGACAACTGACAGAATGGGAGAAGATATTTGCAAATGACATATCAGATAAAGGGCTAGTATCCAAAATCTATAAAGAACTCATCAAACTCAACACCAAAAGAACAAAGAATCCAATCAAGAAATGGGCAGAAGACATGAACAGACATTTTTCCAAAGAAGACATCCAAACGGCCAACAGACACATGAAAAAGTGTTCAATATCGCTCGGCATCAGGGAAATCCAAATCAAAACCTCAATGAGATACCATCTCACACCAGTCAGAACGGCTAAAATTAACAAGTCAGGAAATGACAGATGTTGGCGGGATGCGGAGAAAGGGGAACCCTCCTACACTGTTGGTGGGAATGCAAGCTGGTGCAGCCACTCTGGAAAACAGTATGGAGGTTCCTCAAAAAGTTGAAAATAGAGCTACCATATGATCCAGCAATTGCACTCCTGGGTATTTACCCCAAAGATACAAAAGTAGGGACCCGAAAGGCTACGTGCACCCCGATGTTTATAGCAGCAATGTCCACAATAGCCAAACTGTGGAAAGAGCCAAGATGTCCATCAACAGATGAATGGATAAAGAAGATGTGGTATATATATACAATGGAATATTATGCAGCCATCAAAAGGAATGAGATCTTGCCATTTGCAACGACGTGGATGGAACTGGAGGGTATTATGCTGAGCGAAATAAGTCAAACAGAGAAAGACATGTATCATATGACCTCACTGATATGAGGAATTCTTAATCTCAGGAAACAAACTGAGGGTTGCTGGAGTGGGGGGTGGGGTGGGAGGGATGGGGTGACTGGGTGATGGACACTGGGGAGGGTATGTGTTCTGGTAAGCGCTGTGAATTGTGCAAGACTGTTGAATCTCAGATCTGTACCTCTGAAACAAATAATGCAATATATGTTAAGAAAGAAAAAAAGAAGAAGAATGTAGCAGGAGGGGAAGAATGAAGGGGGGGAAATCGGAGGGGGAGAAGAACCATGAGAGATGATGGAGTCTGAAAAACAAACTGAGGGTTCTAGAGGGGAGGGGGGTGGGAGGATGGGTTAGCCTGGTGATGGGTATTGAGGAGGGCACGTTCTGCATGGAGCACTGGGTGTTATGCACAAACAATGAATCATGGAACACTATATCTAAAACTAATGATGTAATGTATGGGCATTAACATAACAATAAAAAATTAAAAAAAAAAAGAATGCACATATAGGTGGTAAAAAAAAAATATAAAGAGAAAAAAGTACTAGAAAAGGAAGGGTCATAGTTACCTTAAGAGGCCATAAGTTATTTCATGGTGACACAGTGAAGACAGAGAGGTACAGAGTGTAGTTCCAGTAATGCTCTATTTCATGACTTGATGGAGTTGTATGGGTATCTGCTTTACAGACAAATGTTTCAATGCACCTACCACCTTACACAATTTTCTGGATGTCACATTTGATAATAAGAAGGTTTAAGCCAATAAACAAACACACTGCTCTCCCCTGATTACCTTTGACTACATTTGACTTAGCTAATCTTTCCTCGTATCAGAGAGAGATGTTCACAAAATTTGAAGCCTTCAAATGGGATTTTGACACTGAAATCTCACTTGGAAAACAGGTCAAACCTAGCTGTGCTGTTCGAGATAGAGGATGAGAGGCCTGGATCACAGTTTACTCAAATATCCTCCTTATACATCCCATTACCCATACCAGTAACACTTTCATGGAATCCTACAAGCCCAGGGCATGAAAAATTTGAAAGCCAAAAAAACCCAGATTTCATCTAACTTCAACTCTTCATTTTATAGACAGCTTTATGGTATACCCAAGGTCATCAGCCAATTAACAGTAAAGCTGGTTTAAAAGCCAGATTTGATTTTTAGGGAGCATTTATTTTCACAGCTTAGTTTTTCAGTGAAGTAGCATTGAGATTCACTCATCTGCACTTTCTAATGTCTTCTCAAGGCAACTAATTCTACTAGCAATGCTTTAGCAATAAATGAATTTTATGCATATATATATATGCATGTGTATGTGTGTATTAATATACATATACACTATATACCACACATATATAAATACATATTATAATGCATATTTATGTATATATGTATCCAAAAAAATAAGGTCACTGTATAAAATTAAAATCAGTTGGCCACTTTAACCTCAATGAGTAAAGCAAGCAAGGGGAAGCATTTATTACAGGGTGGGTGAAAATGAGCTGTTTCTTCTTTACTAAGTCAAACTGAGATGAAGTAAGTTGAACAGAGCAACATGAAAGATTTAAAACATTATCTATCTGAAGAATTTCCTCCTATTATGAGTGTTTTAAATGTAGAAGTAAAATGTATCACCTCTTTTAAGGAAAAGATTCTAAAATTCTTTTCTCTAATGGTCTGTAAAACAGGATAGATTTCTTTGGGACTTTCATAGTAACTGGAAGGACCAAACACTTCCTTCTGTGGCATTTTATGCATAACAATATAAGAATGAGGTTGCCATGGGGGTGTGGTCTCAGGGCCAGCCTCACCCTGCTCCCAGCCCTGTGTGGCAGCCAAGGAGGTGCACTGTCCACACCTGCTGGGATAATCAAGACTCATGGATGCTTACTCTTCTGAGAAATGGGACCATACTCTCTCTCATCTTAAACACTGTCATTGATAGTGGTTACCTATGAGTTGAACTCCCTTGCACAAGGCTTCCTCTTAACAAGCACACTTCTGGTTCCTGGTCTTTCAGTGCATTTGTCTGTTTTCTTTACCTCCCTGCTATCCCTGTCCCATGTGCTTGTCCCTCTGGTCTATTGTTTTGGTAGCTTTAATAGGGGTCACACCTCACTGTCTGGGATGAGGGTGACAGACAGCTTCTGCTTTTACAATTTGATAAGTGGCTGTGTGCTTACCTAGGCAGTCATCAGGTTTGGATGAGCACTGCTAAGTCATCTCCACTGACAAGGTTCAAATCAAACTCCACCTATCCCAACTCCGGCTCCACTGAAATTACACTGTCTTATACTTGGACAGGTTATGTCCTGCCTTACTCATTTGCCTCTCTCTACTTTCTGACTTTTATTTTTCACTTCTACGTATTAAAAAACCCCTGAGAGTTAAGGTTTATGACCCTAGGAGCTGTGAGTTTGATTTTGAACATCCATGGTCTACTCACCCATAGCTACTCTTATATCTACTTGTAGACATCTTGAAGTCAGGCTTAGCCTCAACTGTGGCTTTTTTTCTGGTGTCACTGGAATTGATAAAAGGGAGCCCACAGAGAAAAACAATGCAACAGTGATATCTCATTTTGCCTGGAAAAAATACTTACAGGATTCTTCAATCCTCTGGGTTTTGGAACTCCCCATGCCCCTTTCCCCTAACACACCACACATGTACAAACGTACACATGCATCCACGCACACACACATATCTTGGGCCCCCGTCTCTATTCCCAAAGCTCCCCACACCTGTTTGACTCTTCTACTGTCTTGTCTCTCTACCTAGGTGAACTCTAACCACTTTTAGAGTGATTATTATGGTCTTTTGTCTTACGCATTTTTGTACCACAGGCACCTATCTCAACAGCAGAATCATGGTAGGATAATTCTAGGGGAAAGGAAGAGATGGAGAACTAAATGAATCTAGGGTACATTTAAGGTTAAGATTTAACTAAACAAGTAAATATGCACAAGTAATTTGATGTTTCTAAACCTCAGTTTTCTCATCTGTAAAAGGGGAATATAATAATGCCTTTAGAATATTTATTTTCTAGTATATATAACTCTAGATAAAATCTAAAATTAGAATTGTTCTTAAATCAGAAAACAATTTGTTTTCAGCCCAAACAGGCTAAGCTTTCTACATTTTTTAAAAGTAAATATTAAATATCAATGTGTGTTAAGAGCAATCAGTTCTGTTTTAAAGGCTCCTGCTGTGAGAATCATGTTCTACAATGAAATTTCATTTAATTCTCACCCTTACACCTTAAGCACTCAGCTGAAGATTTTTATTTATATAATAAATGTTTGCATTTATGTTCACCATGACAGTCTGAGTTTTTTTCAGCTATTCATTCAGGTTGACTTGAAATACATCTAGATCTTTTGTGGATGAAGTAATTGCACTGACATTATAAAGTAAAATCTTCCATAAAGAGACTGTTTAGACTTGTGTATGTGACCTATTCATTGAATTCTCCTGGAAGGCTTTATGCCAGCAAGAACAATTTTTTTCTCCCTACAGATTAAATCAAATATATATTGCCAACACACAGACACACTGAGCCACCATCCAGTAGGTTGACTCACTTGAATTTATAGTTATGATAAAGTCATTTGGAAAAACAAACTCAAGCTGTGAACCAGTGAGAACTAATCCTGAATTCAAAATCCAGTCCCTGAATGGGGCTGCGCCACTGTGGCCGTGACCATTTGATCATGTAAATGTTCCCCTCAAGGCTCTGGGTAACAAGCCTGATGGCAAGGAAGGGGGAATGCTGGGCCTACAACACTGCTCACCAAATGTGCTGACTAAAGAGAACAAGCAATTCCGTCTGGGACCCAGAGCCTCTGGCAGCTTCTGAGGGTAGCTTCTGCCTTTGGTGGCAAAACAAAGTTTGGGCTTTTTTTTTTTTTTTTCATTGTTTTTTGAAAGGAGATGAGTATAATCATTTTTTAACATTGGCTCCTTTGTGTTACAGGCAGTCTGTTAGCACACATTTTCAGATTTACTTCAGAAAAGAAACGAAATAGAAGTGTGGATGCATGTTAATTACCCAAAAACATGGTGCACCAGATGGCCACCAAGGTCTGCTCCAGTCTAGTAGGTAAATAATGCTTCCCAATCCCTTTGTCCCTCTGAAAACCAAATTTTTGAATTATTTTCCTTTCTATTTCCTTTCCTTTCCTTTCTATTCCTAAATGCAGGAAGTAACCAAGGGCAATAGAAAGCCACATTTATGAGTGGACCGTAGGGGGGGTGAAGGTAAACAGTTTTTCTTTTTCCTTTTGCTAAATTAGGCAGAATTATTGGGTCCGGAAGAAGTCAAGAAAAATGCTTATAATGCCCCAAATCATAGAATGAGGACTTCTTCAGTCAAAGCACAAACACTAGAGAAAACAAGTTTGTTTTTTCAAAGCATGCATAATGTTTCAGACCTCGTCTACCTTATTGATACAGGTATAATGATTCTGACATCAAGATTCCCCTCACTAGGCTGTGTAATGAGCCCTCTTGTATTACTTAGGGGAGATTTTTAAATTAATTAGGTCAGTATATACAGTCACAGTCCATTCTAAGAAAAACAAAACTTGAACTTTTAAAATGTCTTTCTCCTGAGTTGGGTATACACAATAAATTCTGCATGACATTTCAAATACTATATTTCACCTCAGTGTGCTCCATGGCTGAAAGCATTAACTTCCATAATATGTCTGTAACTTAAGGGGCAGGGCGGTACATTTGAGATATTGGATTTTGGTCCCTCCCTCTCCTGTGGTCCCCTTCCTTTTTCCTTCACCAAGTAGGTAACTGGCTATGCATCCAGGGCTATAAACGATGGATATGCCAGGTGGAAAAACAGAAATCATCTGCAAGAGAACTTAGTGGCTCAGGGTATAGACCAAATAGCTGGTAGAAGCTGGGAAGAAAGCTTCCCCACTCTGGGGAAGAAGTCCCACAGCCTGGCACACATGCAATCGGGGAAGACATCGTACAAGATGACACCAAATACAGAACCATGACCTCCCAGTGGGACTAACGATGATGGAGGATCAGGGCCAAGCCAGAGCACAGACAATGCAGCCACTTCCTGCACACTGAAGGCCAAATGCCCCTTCAGAACAAACTTTGACATCTTGTCTGATTCCTACATTTACATAAAACCCCCGGGGAAAGGAGTGGGTAGAGGGGGAGGAGAGATCTTCAAATTGATGGAGGTTATTTCTACCCTCCCTGGCAGAATAAGGTCTCAAAATAAAAATCAGATTGAGTTTGAAAAAAATTAAAAATTCATTTTGCATAAGTGAGTTTGCTGATTGAGGGTTATGCCTGTAACTTTTATAAAGACAATCTTGAAGTTTGGGAGTAGGCAAGGAAGGAAAACAGAACGACATTTCCTAAATGTATTTGGGACAGATGTAGATGAACAGATTAACAATTCTACAGAGGGAATTCTCACGTTTAAGAGTACCGGCCATGTTATATAGGACAGTTTTCTGTATGCCAAGAGCTTTCCCTTCATTAACCTATCCACTCCTCCTAAAGCCTTATGAGGGTGGCAGGACTATTATCTCCAATTCACAGATTAGAAAAAGTAATGTTTATAGAAGTAAATGACCTGCTTTGGATTCAGAACTGGGCTCGGAGGAAGTTCAAGGTGCCAAACACAGTCCGTCAACCTCGGTGCTCTCACCCGGAATGTGCAGAACTGATACAAAGTAGAAGGGGTGATAAAGCACCCTCCTCTTACTTCCTCACCTGCCTTGGCACAGAATCCAAGCACAATTAAGAGCTAGGACCCTAGCCCTTCAGGATGCCATCTGAAACTACAAGTTCATCACGACCCATTTCCTACTCTCTCCATGGTATGCTTACAGCTAATTACTTTATTTCCCAATAAAACTGCCATCTTTCAGGGCCTTAAAGTAAAATGCTATGCAAGTGAAAAACAGGGCATATAATTAAACCCATCTCTCCCTTTGGAAATTTTCCACTTATTTGAAATGAAGCAGTTTTCATAAATATATTATATAAAAAAGACTCATCTCTCTTTCTTTTTTAAAGATTTTATTTATTTATTTTAGAGAGAGAGCACATGAGTGGGGAGACAGGCAGAGGGAGAAAGAAAGACTCTCAAGCAGACTCTGCACTGAGTGCAGAGCCTGACATGGGGCTCGATCTCATGATGCTGAGCTCATGAGCTGAGCTGAAATCAAGAGTCGGACGCTCAACCAACTGAGCCACCAATGCTCCCCAAGACTCATCTCTTTTTTATGAGGTCAGACAATCACCACTTTCTCCAAATATAAAATAAAAAGTGCCAGTTTTTATAAAAAAAATAAAATTGGGACGAGGGATGGGTGTCTATGGAATTATAATTCAAGAAATTCTTTTTTATTTTATTATGTTATGTTAGTCACCATGCAATACATCATTAGTTTTTGATGTAGTGATCCACATTGTTTTCGTATAACACCCAGTGCTCCATGCAGTACATGCCCTCCTTAAAATAATTTTTCTTGAAAAAAATTAAAGGTTATACATTGGCCAGAACTCTGAGTGAAGAGAATGAAATTTCCTTTCCTTGTACTTTTTTGTTTTCTTCTCTGACATCCGTGATATTTTTAAATTTTATATAAATTGACTAAGTTTTAAGTAGCACCTCCCTGAAAACAGAGAATCTCATAAGAAGTAATAGATTCAACTTCCAAGTGACCAATTGACTGGCTCTGTTTCCAGGACAGAAGCCAAGATTTGATTTAAAATAAAGAACCAGATAGTTTCTCAACAAAGATTATGCCTGATTATCCAAAGAGCCTGCTCAAGTCTCCAGTTTAGTTTACCCAAAGCACACTTTGTAGTTCTCCACGTATCATAGCTTGCAACAACATGCCATATCACTTGTGTGTTCTTCCAAATGTAACCACACCTTGCCCACATGGGCAGAGTTTTCTTCCTGCTTTATTGGCTGCCCCATTCTAAGGTTCCTTTGCTGACTCATTCTCCTCTACTTGATCTTCAGCAGTTGGCATTCCTCAAAGTTCAAACTTTGGCCCTTCCTTTACTCAACATTCTCTAGATGATTTCCTCAACTCCCCATGGCTCTCATTACTGTCAGAACATCCAGGATTACTAAAGGTATACCTCTAGACCAGACCTGTCTCTGACCTCTAGGTCTCTATGTCTACAGATACCTAACATTCATGGACTGTTCACCAAATATTATGCCAAGTGCTGTACATGCATATTTTTATTTAGTCTTTGATACATTTTCATATTTTACTATTTGCTTTGTTTCTAAGCATACATATAACATATATATTCTTATAAAACTTTAAGTGATAAAAAAAGATGAGTCATCTCAGCCCACCTACAGCTTCCCTTCCTACACCACCTCATCTCACACCCACAACCCCCAGTATCTACTGTTACTGTGATGCGTATTCTCACTCGATCTTCACAACAACTCGGTGGAGGCAGTGTTACTGTTATCTTCATTTTACAGATGAAGAAAGTGATGCATAAGACTTAAAAACGTGCCCAAGGTCTCTTGGAGTAAGTGACAGAAGAGGGATTACAAATTCAGGTTTGTGTCATTCAGCACCTCCTTTTTCATTTTTACTTTGCTGCTTCACCTGTGTGTCCCTCAGAGGGCATCCCAAGTTCAACTGTCCAAACTTGAACTCAGTTTTCCTGCCTCATACCCACTCATCAAGCGTGGTCCTTCTCTTGGGTCTTAATGTCAGTAAATGACACAACCAAATACCCATGTGTTCACTGAGAAACTTGGGGTTATCCTTATATCCCTTCCTCCTTCATAATTCACATCTAATTGGTCACCAAAACTTGCTCATGTGGTTCCTAAATCTCTCTTGGATCTGTGAGATTCTCTGTATCACTACCTCTGCATCTAGACTTGCTACCTTCCAAATCAACCTACACACAATCACCAAATGGACCTTTGTAGAATGCTCACATTGGAGCATGTCCCTCGCCTCTTTAAAGTCTTTGGTTTTCCCATTTTCTTAGAATCAAGTGAAATATCATTAGTATGGCTTCCAAGGCTCTCTTCAGTCCAACCCCTGCCTATATCCCTGCCTCCTATCCTAGGTCTCTATATTCCAGGCACACTGGTCTTCTCTTAATTCCCCAAACAAGTCACTCCCCTTTAAGCCACAGAGCCTTCACGCATGCTCTTCCCTCTACCGGGAGTTCTTTTCCCCTCCTTCTTAACCCACAGTATTCTGTTCAGTATGCAAGCCTCCAGTTGCCCAGAAGAGCCTTTGCTGCCCCTTTATCTATTTCTTGTTCCACTTTTCTATGTTCTCTTACCACTTGTTACTTTGCATCTATTGCTTCCATCACTAAATAATTAATCTACTAGTTTATACATGTTTTCCCTACTAGACAATGAGTTCCAAGAGGGTTAAGAACAGTGTCTCTCTCACTCATCCTGGGCTTGGAACACAGAAGGCTCACAGCAACTCATGAAATGAAATTTGGTACAACCCTCAGTGAGTAGCCTCCTTAATTGGCTCTCAAGTCTCCGTTCCTGGAAAACTGGGATGGCGGCACAAGCTTAGAGTCACATTACCTCTTTCAGGCAAGCTGGGTTCACGGCTAGCAGGGTGACTTCTGGTAAGAGTATTCAGAGACAGTTTAAATAGTTCAAGGAGTTAAGAATGTTGTCCAGTGGAAGTCCCTAGGGAGCAGAAATAGGGTACTTTAAATCTTGGCCTTCTCCCTTCCCTCTCCTCTCAACCCAAGAGTCATCAGAAGAAGGCTAAACATTACAAAGCAAGATTACTGGAAAATCTTTTGCAAACTTGCTTCTCTGTATATTTCCAAACAGTACTACTTTAATTGATTCAAGTTTGCGGGACTGGATTCTAATTTCAAGACAACTCCCCAAACAATTCACCACAGAACAGAACATTAGAATTATGGTAGGTATAATTAAAATGCCATTGCATTCTAATATTGTCTCTTCGTCCGTTGCTCCCACCCACAGTTGGTTTTGCATACCAACAAAGAAACAGCTGTATGATCAGCAGGCTTCCATCTGTGAGCTTCCATCTGCGGTCTCTTTAGCACTTGCACCAGGCAGATCTGGAAAAGCAAAACACGTTCTAGTCTCGATTTTACTATTTTCCATTATTTCACATGTGCAAAAAAAAAAGAAAAAAAAAAAGCTGAAAGATCCTTTGGGGCTTTCCCTAAAATTGGCAATTCTAAGAAGTTCAATGGTAATTAATGACATTCCTTTGGCCTTTCTGAGTAATGCTATTGTCAAGAGTAGAGGAGAAGTTGAGGAGGGATGAAGGACAGAAGGACAATCCTTATCCCATTACCTGGTAATGAACTGCCAATGTTCGGGGAAATGTCATTGTTATGACCATGCCTCATTTAACATAGAAAGAAATAGAATCTGAAAAAATAAAAGTGATGAGGCACCTAGTACTTCAGAACAGTTGTCAACTTCTTTATTCCCAGTCCTTCCTTCATTCCCCAGCATCAGATTCCTATCAAATCTTCATCAAGCAGGTTCACTTGTCACTTGTCATATCAGCAGACTTTAAAGCCTGGAGGATAGGAAATGTCCAGGAAGTCTTAGTGTTCTCTGATCCCTCGGTTATTCCCCTACTCATCCTTCAGTTCTCAGTTCAAATCACCTCCTCAGAAAGTTCCCTGACTTCTCCAGGAAGAGTAAAGTACTTAAATGGCCATTCTATTTTTCTCTTATTGTTGCATGTTTGTATCAATTATACCCCTGGTTACAATGCTATAACTTTTATTTATTTGTTTAGATCCTTAATTCACTGATTCTAATGTTTCCTGCTTTTGTTTATGTCTCTAGAGTCTAAAACATGAATGAATGAATGAATGAAATGAATGAATGAATGAATTTCTTGATTTTTATAAATTTCTCAATAGTACAGCAAAAAGCACCCAACAAGCAAAAACTCTATGAAGTACAGTATACCTATCCATTGTCCAGTGTACTCTCTATAATCCATGGATAGGAAGCAGGTTTGTTTTGAAGAAAGCAAATAAAAGGACAAACTCAAATTCTTAGTTTAACCCCTCATTTCTATCTTCTCTCTGATCTTATCTTTAAAATATAAATAAGAAACCAGCTATAATTACATAACTCTGACAGCTTACTTTACCTTGCCAAACTTTAATTTCTTCAACTAAGGTCTGTAGGGTAGGTGTGAGGATTTCATGGTGGTGACGCATAACGCACATCAGAGCCCCTACTATAGCACCTGACACATAGTGTGTGTGCAAATAGATTCTTAACTGGCATTTTTGTGAATATCAGGAACTTAGCATTGCATCTTGATTTTCCTCTATACTCCCCATATTCTTGCTCTTAGAAAGCTATTAGCCATAAAGAAATGATCAAAAGACAGGAAATGAGAGGGAAAATGTAAAATAAAAACGGCCTAAAACGCAGAAAATCCATCTTTGAAGAGTAACAATATAGTTTATTTATATCAGATCCACATGCAATCTATCTCAAGGAATTTTCACTACCCACGTGTCACTTCTTCTTTGATAATTAATGGTTTGACATATCTTTTGGCTCAAAAGACTTATCACCCTATAATGCAAGGGATGTGTTTACTGGGACAGCTGCCACAAAAGCAACTCTGCAGATAAACTTCGTTTAACTAGCTGCTTTCAGACATGAGGACACTGTCTTATATATATATAAAAGACATACATAACATATTATATATATCACATATATATATATCAAAGGCACTAAAGCCCTGGTTTCATAACTATAGTACTCTAGTTAAAATTAATAGACAAAAGACCATAATATATCAAAGGGTAACCACATTTAGATCTGCTTTTCTATCAGTGACTCCAAATGGTCCTCTTTTTTTTTTCTTTGCCTTATAATAAAAAATAATACACTAGATATCAAAGGCCAAATTTTGAACTTAAAAAACAAAACAAAGTTATTCCTAATATTTGCATCATGTATATCAGGATCTCTCTCTCATTTGCCACCCAAGGAAACACAATCAGTATAAACATATTGAGGACCTGGAAGATACCAGTTTCTCTGCAGTTATTTGAGGATTCTTAGGTAAACAAAACACAGTCCCTGCTTTCAAGAAATTTATGTTCTAGTGGACAAGAAAGACTAATAAACTAAAATTTTCATACTTTGTAACAAGTAACATTATAAAGTTAATGATATGGCACAGAGCCCAGGAGGGACAGATAATTGGAAAAGGCTTCCTGAAAGAAGTGGCATAAGCTGAATTGTAAACCGAGAACAGGAAACATTAGTCACAGAAGAAGGAAAAGGGGCAACCAGGGGGAGGGACTGTTTGTGCAAAGGTGTGAATGACAATAGTATAACTTGTCCAGTGGGCTACAAACAGATCACTAGGGTGCCAACTGGGGTAATCTAGAGACCATGGAGAGAAGACAGGGCTTGGAAAAGAGCTTAAGATCTCAAAGGGCCTTGCATGTAAGGAACTTAAACATTTTCATGAAAGCTACTGACAGCCATTTATGAATAAATAAGAAAGTGACATAAGCAGATCTGCATCGCAGTAGATCACTCCAGCTGACTTGTAGAGAATGGATCATATGCAGAGATCTATCAAACTCTGTCACCCATGGTAAATGCTCTTATGTAACAATCTAGCACACTTAAACACAGAAAAAGAACTAAAGAATAGCTTCACAAAACAGAGTTGGACAGCCTGTGATGCACTCATATTTTCTATTCTGGTTCAAGGTTTAAAATTCTGGCCTTGGCCTACTAAACTGATTTCACAACGCTCTAATGGGATGTGGCTCACGGTTTGAAGAACCACTGATAAGAAGAAACAGACTACATACAGTCAGGAAAATCAGACAGAAGCTTACTGTAGTAATTCAAGTAGTAAGAGCGGCAAACTCGACTAAGGCAACACAATGAAAAGGAGCTGGTAACTTCTGCCTTATTAATAAAGCTCTACTGATTTCCCTTGCTATAACCTAGTTAAATAAACTTGGCAGTGTTAGTGCACCTCTGGGATAATCATCATCTGAGTCCCTGCCATGTTTCACACTGTGCCAAGGGCTTCACATGTAATATTAACTCTAATTCTGATTGCCACACTGGAGTGTAGATACTGCTCTCTCCATTCTATAGAGAGGAACACTGAAAGCCCAGGAAAATTAAATAGCTCTGCCAAAGTCACATTGATAGACATTAGCAGATTCGTATACAGCCAATCTTTTCGTGCTAGTTAATTCATACTAACTACAACAGTCTAATGAATGAAAATATTTCTGTACCTCTTGATGACTATTTAGCTTATTTCCAGCTTTTTGCTATTGTAAACAACAGTATCGTAGACAGTTTGGGTCTATGTTCCTGTAGAGTAGAACTCCCGGATCATAAGATAGGATTATGTTATAGATATATTATATTCTTATTAGGAAGTATCCATCAATTCCTTTTTATTGAGTGTAATGAACATCAATAGTTGGATTTTTCCCTAGGCCTCTTCTGCATCTATGGAGATGATCGTATGATCTTGCAATGCAGCGCTATTTGTATGATAGTTTTAAGGTTTTTTCTTTTTTTTTTTTTTTAAAGATTTTATTTATTTATTTGACAGAGAGAGACACAGTGAGAGAGGGAACACAAGCAGGGGGAGTGGGAGAGGGAGAAGCAGGCTTCCTGCGGAGCAAGGAGCCCGATGCGGGACTCGATCCCAGGACCCTGGGATCATGACCTGAGCTGAAGGCAGATGCTTAACGACTGAGCCACCCAGGAGCCCCTTAAGGTTTTTTCTAACATTAAATCATCTTTGCATAATGCTACTTGTTCATATTTCTATTTTAATGTAGCAATGGAGTCTAAAAACCCTTGATAAGAAGAAACCAGTGGGAGTCAGGAAGATCAGACAGAAGGTTACTGTAGTAATTCAAGCAGTAAGACACGTGGACTCCACTAAGGCAACATAATAAAAAGGATCTGGTAACATAATGACAAGTATTAATATACTAATATCCATTTAGTTGAGACCTCTGCATCAACATTCATAAGATTAGTCTGTTGTTTCTTCTCTGGTATAATCTTGTATTAGTTTTTAAAACATGGTATCTATTTCATAAAAATAAACTTGAATTTGTTCTTCCTTTTTAGAGTAAAAACTCAAATAATTAAGTAGCATTATAGTCATGTCATCATAAAAGTCTCAGTTGAATTCTCCAATGAAACCATTGGAAGATGGTGTCTTTTGTGGGGGTGGACTTAGCCACTTTCTCTAGTTAATTTGTCTGTGTAGACTCTTCTTGAGTCAATTTTGGTACTTTTCATTTATTCTAAAAATTAATCCACTTAGTTTAGATATTCAGAGTATTTCCACAAAGTTGTGTAGTCTCTTAAAATATTTAAAAATTTTCTTTTTTCAGGGTGCCTGGGTGGCTCAGTTGGTTAAGGCGTCTGCCTTCAGCTCAGGTCATGATCCCAGGGTCCTGGAATGGAGCCTCATATAGGGCTCCTTGCCCAGTGGGGAGCCTACTTCTCCCTCTCCCTCTGTCTGCCGCTCTGCCTACTTGTGCTCGCTCTCTCTCACTCTCTAATAAATAAATCTTAAGAAAAAAAAAAGGAAAACTATCAGGGTACACGCATCCCTTTGCTGGGTCATAGGGTAGCTCTATTTTTAACTGTTTGAGGAACCTCCATACTGTTTTTCAGAGTGGCTGCACTGGTTTGCATTCCCACCAACAGTGTAGGAGGGTTCCCTTTTCTCCACATCCTTGCCCATACCTGTTGTTTCCTGTTGTTAATTTTAGCCATTCTGACAGGTGTGAGGTGATATCTCATTGTAGTTTTGATTTGTATTTCCCTGATGATGAGTGATGTTGAGCATCTTTGCATGTGGCTGTTGGCCATCTGTGTGTCTTCTTTGGAAAAATGTCTATTCATGTCTTCTGCATGGTTTTTTTAACTGGATTGTTTCTTTTTTGGGGAGTTGAGTTTGATAAATTCTTTATATATTTTGGATATTAACCCTTTATCAGATATGTCATTTCAGAGTATCTTCTCCCATCGCTTCTCGGCCTTTTGGCTAAGATCAAGTGTAGAATATCTTCTCCCATTCCAAAGGTTGTCTGTTAGTTTTGTTGATTGTTTCCTTCCCTGTGCAGAAGTTTTTTTTATCTTGATGAAGGCCCAATGTTTATTTTTGCTTTTGTTTCCCTTGCCTCTTTCAAAGTGTCTAGTAAGAAGGTACTACAGCCAATGTCAAAGAGGTTGCTGCCTGTGTTCTTCTCTAGGATTTTGATGGATTCCTGTCTCACATTTAGGTCTTTCATCCATTTTGAATTTATTTTTGTGTATGGTATAAGAAAGAACTCTGTCTTATCATTATTTTTCAGTTTAAAATTTACCTTGTCAGATATCAATATTCTGACCATTGATTTATTTACTAGATATGTCCTTGACAATAATTTTATTTTCAACCATTCTGAATCTCTTTCCTTTGGGCATGTCTTATATATAATGTAATTTCGATGTTGCTTTGTTCACCAGTCAGAAAAAATTTTAATAGGTCAATTAACCCCTTTAATTTTTTATATGATCTGTATTTTGGCTCCAACTCTGCCATACTATTTTATGTTATCCAAAACACTTAGTACCTTTCCATTTTTTGGTTATTTTCTATTTGAAAATAGAACAACATTATAAGATAATAACGTTTTTTTTCTTTTCCCTGCATCTCCTTGAACATATAGCTTAAAACAATATTAGTGTACTCTCAATAATAACTATGAAATAATCAGTAAGCTTTTTAAACTTTTCATGTTTTTCTTATTCTCCCCTAATATTTTGATAGTTACAGTATATTATCATTTTTGGAGTTTACAGCTATTACGCACTATACGTTTTCTTCTATAACTACTATTTGGTTTTAGTTTTATGTGCGAATGTATGTTTAATATTCATTACCAGTACTTACTTAAATTTTCTTTTGTTTTTTATCATTGCCTAAAGCTCACTCTTTGGTAAATTCCTCAGAAAAAAATATTCCTTGAATTATTGCATATTGATGACTTTGTGTGCAACTGTTCTACCAGAAAGTCATTTTAGCTGGTTATAAAGTAAATGGCTCATTTTTTTTTTTTCTGAGTAAAGACTATTAATTTTTAGCATTAACCATGATTATCAAGAAGTTTGATGACATCAAATTTTCTTTTTTGGATAAATGTCTTGGTCTTTTTTCTCAGTGCTCAATTTATTTTTCTGTTTCTTTAAAGTCCAGTAATTTTACTGTAATACAACTTTGCAGTTCTGTGCATATTTTAAGTGACATAATTTTATGACAAATTTCAACAGATAAATGGTGAGTTCTTTCAATGTACAGTGTTGTCTCCTTTTTAATTTCAAAAACATTTTCTTGAGTTACAGTTTTCATATTTGTTCTTTTCCAATGGTTTAGTTTTCTTATTCCCTAATTATACACATATTGGACCTTCTTTGCCTATCTTCATCTTGTACTTTTTTGAACTATTTTCTCATCCTTCATTTTTTCTTTTTGCTTACTATTTACTTTCAGGTGTCATTGGTGGTATCTATTTACTCTCATGTTTATTGTAGACCGTATTTCTGAAACGATTTTTTTCTTTGATTATCAATTCTTGTTTTAGTCTCATTTATGATGTTCTTTCGTATCACCTATAACTTTCTTAATTTTTAGCTCCTTTTGAAATGTTACATGATCAGGTTATACTTTTTGTTTTATGGGCATGTCTTCCTGGCTTCAGTTCTCTGTGGGAACATTATAATGTTCCTTATTCTTGCTTTCTTTTTTTCCTCATAATTACTTGCCATGGAATCCAATTTAGTTTTCCTTAACTTACAGGAGAGATGGACGGGTTGTAGGAGTTTTCTAGCATCACTTATCTACAACTCTGCTTTGTAGTTTTTTTCTTTAATCTTTTATTTACTTATCTGAGAAAGAGAAACAGAGATAGCAAGAGAGAGCACAAGCCCGGAGAGGGAGAAGCAGGCTCACCGCTGAGCAGGGTACCTGACACCGACGCCAGGGCTTGATCCCAGGACGCTGGGATCATGACCTGAGCAGAAGGCAGACGCTCAACTGGCTGAGCCACCCAGGCGCCCCTCTGCTTTGTAGTTTTAACGAAGTGTTAAAAACTATAGCTTCTTACTTTCTGACAATCTCTTGGCTCTGTGCCTCTCCTCCACTTCTTTGTAAACGTCTTTCTGCTCCTACTGACACTGTTCTGCCTAATTTACACTGTATTCCTGTCAGTTTCCCATAGATTTGTGTTTTGTTTTGAGAGTGAATAGCGCTGCTCTGGACATTTTAGACCTTATCATATCCCTTGCACTCATCCTCAAGCTGGTATATATAAAACCTTTTCCATTTTTAGCTGCTGTTTTCAAATTGGCCTACAGTGTTTTCTAGTGAGTACCTGTTGATTATTTTTAAATACTCCTGGGTTTTTGCTTCTTTCTGTTTGCCTACCCCTAGATTATATAATGTCATGATTTGTCCTTACCTTCTCTAAAGTGTGGTTTTAGGAATACCTTGTCTGCTAGTTTTATTGTAGGTAGTGTTTTTATTCCAAAGTGACATCCTAATTGTTTGCCTACATTTGTAGAGAGATTCAAAAGGATTAAAAATTATACTACTTTCATCATTTTCCCAAAATCCTTATCTAACTTTTTAAAGTGATATTTAAAAGGCTAATATATAATGATAACTAACACTTGTAATTCTGACCTTTTACATTCATTATTCCCCAGATTATTACTAAATCTGCATTATGTTTTTTTCTCCTTAAAAAAATTAATCTGTTAGGTAACTTCTATAACAATAGGTTTCACAGGTAAAACTCCTATTTCTAAGTGTTTTTAAATTGTTATTATCAATTATCTGGTCGTAGACCTTATACTGAAATCTTCCCAAGGCAACCATGTCATCACATATACTTACCAATTTGGCTTTCTTTTTTTTTCCCCCTATAATTTTGATTCCTACATATTTTCTTCCTGGATATATTTTGAATCATTTTTTTTTTCTTTCTTAAAGATGGGTGGCGGGGAGGCAGAGAGGGAGAGAGAGAATCCCAAGCAGGCTCCACACCCAGCATGGAGCCCAATGTGGGGCTTAATCCTTGGACCCTGAGATCATGACCTGAGCTGAAATCAAGAGTCAGATGCTAAACCGACTGAGCCACCCAGGTATTCCCTGAATGTTTTCTATTTATAAGAGCAGGGACCCTCAGAAATTCAAACTTTAATGCTGCTGGACCCAGAGGACAAACTTATTCTTTTTTTAACATACATGTAGTATATAGTTAAATATAATGTCCTACTAAGTGAGCATTTAGATTGCTTTCAAATTATATCTATGACTTACAGTATTTACTAACATCCTTAAGTACTTCTGTATTTCCATAGAATATATTCTTTAGTCTTCAATGTGGAATTGCTCTGTGCATATTTCAAATTTTGGCATAAATTTTCAAATTGCTCTTGAAAGAAGCTATAAGAAAGATGTATATTTTCATTCTCAGGCTAGCACTGCTAGTTTTTTCTGAGAATTGGAAAAGTCCAACAAACATAGAGTACTCCCTGTTGTAGAATGGAAGTGAGTCAAAGATTAACCCATGAACAAGTCCCAAGATTTTCCTCAAAAATCAGTTTGAGGGCTTCTCCAGTTCATGGACAGACAGACAACTGGTTACTTAAAATAATCCTAAATCATAAGCCAAGGGTACAATAATTTTAACTTGATAAAATGTCATATGAATATCAGCAAGCATGCCCTTGGCCAGATGATTTCACCCTCCTTTCAACTTTAACCTTCCAGTCTTCCCTGTTTGGTGTGTGGGTCTGCTCCACTGCTACCATGCTTTGAATGCTACTTCTTGTTTGCTATTTAGAAAATAAGTCACACTTCCCTCAAGAAAAAGGAAGTAAAAATAAAGCAACAGAATAGAGAAAAGGTAGAGGAGTAAGAGGATTAAGTCTTAAAACCAAGAAAAAGCATACACACTAGCACAATAAAACATTTTGGGAGGAAAAATAATATAAGGAAGCAAAACAAAATTTAAGATAAAGGATAAAAACTAACAATATATTCAAAACACAAAACCAGAAAGAAGGAAAGGACTGCCATTGAAATTAATAACATCAGGTAAAGTAAAAAGAAATCTAAAAGAAAAAGAAAAAAGAAAAATGTTAATGACAGTAGAGCTTTAAGGTAATGAGAAAAAAAAACAACAATTAAAGGATACAAAGAAATTTAACTGGAGAAGTAAACTAAAGCCAACATTTTAAAGTATTACACAGCCTATATCATATTAAGAGTGTGGATTGAGATTCTAGTCACTATATTGAAAACAATAGAGAGGAAGGATGAGTATCTCATCAGTGGACTTCTTCCACTTTTTACCATTAGCTGCAACCAGTGAAGGAAAATTCCTCTTTATCTGAGAAGAATGTAATTTTCTTTGGTGGCTGTTTCTTTTTCTTTTCTTTTCTTTTTTTCTTTTCTTTTTTTTGAGAGAGAGAGACTGCATGAGTGAGTGGGGGGAGGGGCAGAGGAAGAGGGAAAGAAAATCTATAAATCAACTGAATTTTTATTTTGAACCGCATATCAGATGACAGAAGCTAATTTCCACCAGTAAGCTGTGCCCTTTCTCCCTCTCATCTTCGGCACTGGGTCTAAGTTCTAGGGGGCTGACCAAGTATGAAGGTGTGGTAGAGTATGCAACATTCTTCTGATTCTTGAAGACTTCTGTCTACACAGGTATGTACTGATCTATTATCTTCTTGGATACTCACTTTGATCCTTGAAGTACTTTAGGCAACCCTCTTTTCTGTCTGTTTGGCTTTTTTTAAGACTGGGTCTTCTCCACTACTTCCAAAGAATCTTTACTCTAAGACATGTGGACCATTCTGGTGCTTCTGTGCAGAAGCAGCCATTTAGAATCTTACTGGAATGTCACCATAATGGATTTCAAACTCTTCTCTCATGTCTCCTAGTCCATCTGATATTTCATTACCTTCATGGGTCTATCCAGGAAGCAGGATCCAGGACCTACTCTGTCTAGGATGCAGAGTCTCTCTCTTCCTTAGCCCAAGGAAATCGTTTCTGTTTTCCAAAGAAAGCTCCATTCTCCTCAAATCCACACCACCTGTTTACCTTAAATCTTGGGCCTTTGGAATTTTCAATCGAAAAAGTGTCTAGAAAACAATGAGTCCTGGCCAACTATCAAACTGAAAAAAAGGATAGAAATATTTGGAGAAAAAATATTGGATACTAATTTCAGAAATATGTTCCTACTATGTAGTCCTTTTTCTCACTATGTCTTATTCATTTCAAAAATTTTTGAACTAAATTCAAAAGGTTGCTTTTAATTTTGATTTTTTATTTTTAAGATTTTTAGAAATGCATTTTCTTCTTTTAATTTATAATAATACTCTTTTTCTATTAAAATATTAACAAAGTCAGATTAACACTGCATTATTAATGCTTCTCGCTAACTAAACATTGGCCCTACCCATTGTGAGCTTCTGTACTAAAAGGCGGGGGGTTGGCTTTTTAAGCTTAATTTAAAAAGAAGACATGAGCCTACAATTTTGGTGAAAACGCAGTTTTCATTGCCTCCCTTTGATATTAAAATAATCTTAAATTTTAGAACTTTCTTTTTATCTTGAATTGAGACCAGCTTTAGAAAAATGATGAGAGGAAGGGGAGGGGAATCTTTTCCCTTACTATCACGTCTACAGATGTGGAATCAAAGCTTGTGTCTATAAGACAATTTCCAACGATATTATATTGTGTTGTTTAGGTCTCTCTTATTTCTCCCACATCACATGGATGGAAAAGAATGAGGTGTTACTCACAGCCAATTAAGAGCTCTTTGTCTAAAAATCCCACAGAAGAGCTGGACAAGGGGGCTTGAAATATATCTTTCGATGTAGTTTCAGAGGGAGTGGCAACTTTACTTAAAAACAAAATGTATATAATTTGAGGGGCACCTGGGTGGCTCAGTCATTAAGTGTCTGCCTTCGGCTCAGGTTGTGATCCCAGGATCCTGGGATCGAGCCCCGCATCGGGCTCCCTGCTCGTCAGGAAGCCTGCTTCTCCCTCTCCCGCTCCCCCTGCTTGTGTTCCCTCTCTCGCTGTCTCTCTCTCTGTCAAATAAATAAATAAAACCTTAAAAAAAAATTTATATAATTTGAAATCTTCATCCCATATACCATTCTTAACATATTTTTTTCACATTAACAATCCAGAGCTTGAGTTCCTGCAAATCCTTCTGATGATTCTAATTTCAACATTCAAAAGTATCCTTATAAAGAAATACAATGTATACTATCTACTTTTGTTCAAGAAGAATTATACATAAACCACCCTACTAGGAGGAATATTGAGACCTATACTGATAGGTAATGCAAAACAGAAGTGGGCCTTTGGCTTTTTCTGTATCATCTTATTTCTACAAATAACTCCCAGTTTCCCCAATCAAGGTTCACAAACAAAATGACTGCGAATTGCTTTACTAAAACGACTTCGTTAAATTTTCCCATGCCATTCCTTTAACACAAAATCTATACATCAGGTGAAGGATTCTAATGATACATTCTCATTCATAAGAGCATAAAGTGTCTGTCTATAACAGTTTTCATAAGGAATATAATCAAAATTAACTAAAAGAGGAAAAAAATCATACAAACTAAAAAAGCACCTGAAATAGAAAATAAGAAAGGATGTAAAAGCAAAGAAATAAACAATGAGGCTCCCAAAAATCTACAGTGTGGGGTGTTTTTATTTTACTGTATGCTTCCCAAAATGGGTTAAAATACATTCTTTCCGATAAGGAATAGCAAATTATGTAAATCTGTACTCTTAACACAGAACACTAACTGAGGCCAGGATAAAGAATGAGCAGATGGAGAGACCCTTGGGAGAGCTGGTGTAAATAAAAACTCCTGAGGTAGAAAGAATCCTTTCACTCGAGGGAAAAATCTAAGCTTTTTCAAACTGAAACAATTTTCTCTTTGTGCACTTAGCTATTTAAATAAAGAGGGCAATACAAATGTGCAATAATGAGTTGGATCCATCGTGACATTCAACCTTCCAAAACAATGCCCAGTTCTGCTGTTAATAATTTAGTATGGCTGATCATCTTGTAGAAAAGAAGATTCTCCTTCCAGAGGGCCATTTTTATCAACTATGTTCATCTTTGCATTCACAGTTCAAACTCACTTCAAAGCTCGTCATAGGCGAGAGATCTCAGTCACTTTCTCATGGGCCTTACCAAGCTCAGCAGTTGGCAGTAATACAACGAGGCTCATTTGGATGTGATCGTGACGGTGGTAATGTATCTCACTGCTAATATTCACATCATTCTCTATGGAGTGGGAGGAAGAAAAAGAGGTGGGTGGGATTTTATCTTACATGTTATTTTTTTCATAGACAGCTTTTATCCTGCAGTCTTTTATTTTTTTTTTTTTTTCCTTTCCCTTCTCTCTGCCCTTTGTCTCTTTACCCTGTATAACCTCTCCATTACCTTTTCACCTCACCTCTCATGAACTAATTAAGCAACCTGGTGGATGTTCTTCCTTACACTTCTCCTTGGTCACTGAGACTACTGAAAGGAGGACTTGTCTATCAAAAATAATAGCACAGGAATAGACAAGTAAGTTAGTGGAATAAAAGAGAGTGAAGAGAAAGAAAACCTAATATAAACTGGAGTTTAATTCATGACTAAAGTGATATTTCATTCAGTCAGAAGAGGTCATTTATTTCATAAATGGCGCTTGAACAACTGGTTATCCATCTGGAAAAAAAATTAAGTTGGACCCTTAAGTCATGTCAAATGCAAAAATAAATTCCAGATGGATTAAAGACTTATATATAAAAATTAAAACAATGAAAACCGTTCAAAATTCTTAATGTACAATCCTAGAGGCAGGAGAGACTGTTTCACCAATTCTGGAGACCCAGACACATAAAAAAAAAAAAAAAAAAGGACAAATGTATTTAAATACTCAAAATTTAAAATTTTGTTTGAAAAAGGGACCACACTGGAAAAAATATTTACAACATATGTGATGGGTAAATGCTTAATACCTTTAGTATACAAATAGGCCTTATAAATTAACAAAAGAAAGGCAAACATCCCAATAGATGTTGGGGTAATAGATATAAAAGAGTCAGTTGAAAGCAAAATACCAAACAGCATTCAACCCTGTTAAGGTAACAGTGAGGTAATTTACAGCCATCAGATTGTCAAAAATAAAGACTTAGGATACCTATTTCTGGTAAGGGTTCAGGAAAAATTCTACTATATTGCTTGTGAAAATGCGAATTAGTGGAGGGTTTTTTTGGAAAGCAATTTGCAATATTCATTAAGTTGAAAATATATATACTATGATCCACATAATCCCAATGCTATGAATTTATTCTATAGAAATTATAGCACTAAGATATAAAAGAATCTATTTATGAAGTATTTAAAGAATCATTTTAGTGAGAAAAAATGGAAATAAAGTGAATGTTTATCAAAAGAGGAATTCTTGAAAATGTCCTTACATTCATAAAATGCATTTGACAGCATTAAAAGAAATACATTGGATATATGCCAGTTAATTTGAAGGTATTTCTCCAGTGAGTGGTTCAGTAAGGAAATCAAGATTCAGAGAAGCTTATGTGATATGACCTTTTCATTTTTTTTTTAAGACTTTATTTATTTATTTGACAGAGAGAGACAGTGAGAGAGGGAACACAAGCAGGGGGAGTGGGAGAGGGAGAAGCAGGCTTCCCTCAGAGCAGGGAGCCCGATGCGGGGCTCGATTCCAGGACCTGGGGATCATGACCTGAGCCGGAGGCAGATGCCTAACCCACTGAGCCACCCAGGTGCCCCAACCTTTTCATTTTTAATCAGAAAAAACACTACTGTGTGTGGTTTTTTTTTTTTTTCTTTTTAAAAATAACACCTTTAACTGACATAATTCACTGTCTCATAGGGTACAATTCTGCAAGTCATTTATTTTTATGTTCATTTTAAACTGTCATGGAAAAGGACCAAAGGAAGCCTAGAGCACAGACTGTCTACCCAGGCAGAGTATAGAAACACAGAAGCAACAGGAGCTTCTCCTCGAAGCACAGGCAGAGTTGAAAGATTAAACACAAAACATCCGTGGTTTCTGGTGCCAAGTAGAAGCATTCTTGGCGAAGAAAGCCAAAGAACAGAGTCAAAATATATTTCACCTAGAGTTTCTTGGGGCTTATCAACTTGAATGAAACTCTTTCCTGATTATTATCCCATTACAAGAGCAAACACTATTAAAAAACCACGGTGAAGAATTTGATTGACACCTCATTCTAGAAAGACTTTCTACCTCCCAGCATCCTCTTCTTTCACTTCCAGCTCCACCACAGATGGACACACGCATTTAAAGTAAGAACAGATGACAGTGACATGTAGCACTGTTCCAGGGAACAGCAATCTCAACCCCCAGGAGATGTGCAGTGTGGCAGTCCTGGCCATGTGAGGTTTAAATATTGAAAATATTTCTGCAAATATTAAACTGATGATTTTTACTTTCTCTTTTAATGTGCATTTCATGGCACTTTCTCATCATGGAGGTCAAGCTTTTGAGAAATATCACTCCATGACAAGAGACAGCTGGAATCTCATTCCTTAGGGAGATTTTAGGCTTTAAAACCAGGCCTTGTGGAAAGACAAGCATTGCTAAATTCCTCTGTCTACTCGTTAGCATATTAAAAGCAATCCTGGAGGGTCCAGCTAATTGACTTCTGTGGTATTATGGAGATGAGATCCCAAGGGCCCTAGTTTAAGGCTCAACAAAAGTAAAGAGGAAGAAGGAGGTAAAAGAAAAGCCTATTCCTTCATCTCTTTCCTGAGGAAAATAGAAACCAAGGTGGGAAAGAGCTGCAAGTGGACATGTGTTTCTTGACTGTTCCTCCCTGGGCTTTATTCCCAAGGGTGGGAAACCTGAGAGGGACCCTAGAAGTCAAAGTGTCTCTCAGGCTGCCAGACAGCCACCTTGGCTGGACCTCAACAACGTAGGGCATCACGAAGAAGCCTTGAGCCTTGTTCTCAAGCTAATCTCAACCCCCAGAGGACACACAAGCTAAAGTGGGAGAGAGTGGGCCAGGCATGTCACTAGAGCAAGGCTAGCTGACCCTGAAAAGGCAGAGAAGGCTGACCCAGGACAGTGATGCTCTGCAGCCAGGGAGAGCTACGGGAAGGCCAAATCCACAAGGAGAAGGCAGCTGAGGCCTTGTGGGGACATCCTAAGCCAAAAGAAGCCACACACTTGGGGGGAAAGATGGCGGAAGAGTAGGGGACCCTATTTCAACTGGTCCCCGGAATTGAGCTGGATATCTACCAGACCACTCTGAGCACCCACGAAACCAGCCTGAGATGTAAGAAGATCTGGATCTCTACAAACAGAATATCGCAGGTGGTTGGTTTTGAGGTACGAAGCGGGGAGCCGTGATTCCGCGAGCAGATATCGGAGGATACACGGCAGCGGGAGGGTGTCTGGCCGTGGGGATCCTACACCGCCGGTGAGCGACAGCCTCACGCACTGGGGACAGGCACACACTTGCAGACCGGTAGTGGAGAGGAAAGGAGTTTAGGGCAGCCCCCGGGGCAGAAACCCGGAGCAGCGGGGTCACACCTGCGAACTGCAGCCCCCGGGACGGAAACCCAGAGCGGCGGAGTCGCCCGTGCGCAAACTGGGAGCGGCTGGCAGTTTTAGAAGCACAAAGGGCAGAGATGTGCCCCGACCTGGAGGCAGGACTGGGGGCGCTGCGGAGGGGCGCACAACCCAGGACGCTGCAGTTTATAGCAGCACAGACAGAAACGGAGATGGTGTGGCCTGGAGAGCTCACTGAAGAACAGACTGCGGTCTCTGCTCTGAGGCAGAGGGTTGGAAACCATCTCTTCTGCTCTGACTCAAGGAAGAGACGCGGAAAGCCGCCAGGGAAAGCCGCCAGAGAACAAAAGCCCCAAAGACTGATTCCCGCTGAGCCCATCCCCCACCACAGGGGCGCAGGGCAACTCCGCCCAAACAGGGTTACCTGAGTAACAGTGCGGCAGGGCCCTCCCGCAGAAGACAGGCTGGGAAAACAAGAGGCCAGCAACCCTAAGGTCCCAAGAAAACAGGTGCATCTTGCTTGGGTTCTGTTCAATAATTTGGACTCTATACATTCCCTCAAACACCCATCAACAGAATGACTAGGAGGAGGAGCCCCCAAAATAGAAAAGACTCAGAGATTATGACTTATGCTGCAGATTTACAAATGGATGCAGATATAACCAAGATGTCAGAGATGGAATTCAGGCTAGCAATTGTGAAGACAATGGCTAGAATGGAGAAATCAATTAATGGCAACATAGAGTCTCTAAGGGCAGAAATAAAAGGTGAATTGGCAGAACTTAAAAATGCTATCAATGAGATCCAAGCCAATCTAGATAATCTAACAGCTAGGGTAACTGAGGCAGAAGAGCAAATAAGCAACCTGGAAGGCAATATAATAGATAAAAAGGGAAAAGAGGAGGCCAGGGAAAAACAACTCAGAATCCATGAAAATAGAATCAGAGAAATAAGTGGCACCATGAAGCGTTCCAATGTCAGAATAATTGGAATCCCGGAGGGAGTGGAGAGAGAGAGAGGACTAGAAGATGTATTTGAGCAAATCGTAGCTGAGAACTTCCCTAATCTGGGGAATGAAACAAACATTTGTGTCCTAGAGGCAGAGCAGACCCCTCCTAAGATCAAGGAAAACAGGCCAACACCCTGGCATGTAATAGTAAAGCTTGCAAATCTTAGAACCAAGGAAACCATCTTAAGGGCAGTTAGGAGGAAGAGATTCCTTACGTAAAGAGGGAGGAACATCAGAATAACATCAGACCTATCCCACAGAGACCTGGCAAGCCAGAAAGGCCTGGCAAGACATATTCAGGGCACTAAATGAGAAGAACATGCAGCCAAGAATACTTTATCCAGCCAGGCTTTCATTTAGAATGGATGGAGGGATGCAGAGCTTCCACGACCGGCAGAAACTGAAAGAATATGTGACCACTAATCCAGCCCTGCAAGAAATATTAAGGCGGGTTCTATAAAAGGAGAAAGATCTCAAGAGTGATATACAACAGAAATTTACAGGGACAATCTATAAAGACAACATCTTCACAGGCAACATGATGACAATTAATTCATATCTTTCAATAATCACTCTCAATGTGAATGGCCTAAACGCTCCCATAAAACAGCACAGGGTTGCAGATTTGGATAAAAAGACAGGACCCATCCATATGCTGTCTAAAAGAGACTCATTTTGAACCTAAAGATACATCCAGACTGAAAGTGAAGGGATGGAAATTCATCTTCCATGCCAGCGGACCTGAAAAGAAAGCTGGGGTAGCAATTCTTGTATCAGACAAATTAGATTTTAAACTAAAATCTGTAATAAGAGACACAGAAGGACACTATATCATTTTTAAAGGGTCTATCCAACAAGAAGATCTAACAATTGTAAATATCTATGCCCCCAACATGGGAGCAGCCATCTACATAAGCCAACTGTTAACCAAAATAAAGAGTCATATTGATAACAATACGTTAATTGTAGGAGACCTCAATACTCCACTCTCAGCAATGGACAGATCATCTAAGCAGAAAATCAACAAGGAAACAAGAGCCTTGAATGATACATTGGACCTCATAGATATTTACAGAACATTCTACCCTAAAACAACAGAATACTCATTCTTCTCGAGTGCACATGGAACTTTCTCCAGAATAGACCATATACTGGGTCACAAATCAGGTCTCAACTGATACCAAAAGATCGAGATTATTCCCTGCATATTCTCAGACCACAATGCTCTAAAACTGGAACTCAATCACAAGAAAAAATTTGGCAGAAATTCAAACACTTGGAAGCTAAAGACCACTCTGCTCAAGAATGTTTGGGTCAACCAGGAAATCAAAGAAGAACTTAAACAATTCATGGAAATCAATGAGAACGAAAACACATTGGTCCAAAACCTATGCGATACTGCAAAGGCGGTCCTAAGGGGGAAATACATAGCCATCCAAGCCTCACTCAAAAAAATAGAAAAATCTCAAATTCACCAACTAACTCTACACCTTAAAGAACTAGAGAAAAAGCAACAAATGATGCCTAAGCCATGCATTAGAAGAGAAATAATTAAAATTAGAGCAGAAATCAATGAATTAGAAACCAGAAACATAGTAGATCAGATCAACGAAACTAGAAGTTGGTTCTTTGAAAGAATTAATAAGATCGATAAACCACTGGCCAGACTTACCCAAAAGAAAAGAGAAAGGACCCAAATTAATAAAATTATGAATGAAAGGAGAGAGATCACAACTAACACCAAGGAAATAGAAACAATTATTAGAAATTATTATCAACAACTATATGCCAATAAACTGAGCAATCTGGATGAAATGGAGGCGTTCCTGGAAACCTATAAGCTGCCAAGACTGAAACAGGAAGAAATTGACAACCTGAATAGGCCAATAACCAGTAACGAGATTGAAGCAGTGATCCAAAACCTCCCAAAAAACAAGAGTCCAGGGCCTGATGGATTCCCTGGGGAATTCTACCAAACATTCAACGAAGAAATAATACCTATTCTACTGAAGCTGTTTCAAAAAATAGAAACAGAAGGAAAACTTCCAAACTCATTCTATGAGGCCAGCATTACCTTAATCCCCAAACGAGGCAAAGACCCCATCAAAAAGGAGAATTTCAGACCGATATCCCTGATGAATATGGATTCCAAAATCCTCAACAAAATCCTAGCTAATAGGATCCAACAGTACATTAAAAGGATCATCCACCACGACCAAGTGGGATTTATCCCCGGGATGCAAGGGTGGTTCAACATTCGCAAATCAATCAATGTGATAGAACACATTAATAAGAGGAGGGAGAAGAACCATATGGTCCTCTCAATTGATGCAGAAAAAGCACGTGACAAAATACAACATCCTTTCCTGATTAAAACTCTTCAGAGTATAGGGATAGAGGGAACATTCCTCAAGTTCATAAAATCCATCTATGAAAAACTCAAAGCGAATATCCTCCTCAATGGGGAAAAGCTGAGAGCCTTTCCCTTAAGATCAGGAACACGTCAAGGATGCCCACTCTCGCCACTATTGTTCAACATAGTACTAGAAGTCCTGGCAACAGCAATCAGACAACAAAAAGAAATAAAAGGTATTCAAACTGGCAAAGAAGAAGTCAAACTCTCTCTTTTCGCAGATGACATGATACTTTATGTGGAAGACCCAAAAGATTCCACCCCCAAATTACTAGAACTCATACAGCAATTCAGTAATGTGGCAGGATACAAAATCAATGCACAGAAATCAGTTGCTTTCTTATACACTAACAATGCAACTGTAGAAAGAGAAATTAGAGAAACGATTCCATTTACAATAGCACCAAAAACCATAAGATACCTCGGAATAAACCTAACCAAAGAGGTAAAGGATCTATACTCTAGGAACTACAAAACACTCATGAAAGAAATTGAAGAAGACACAAAAAGATGGAAAAATATTCCATGCTCATGGATCGGAAGAATAAACATTGTTAAAATGTCTATGCTACCCAGGGCAATCTATACCTTCAATGCCATCCCGATCAAAATTCCAATGACATTTTTCAAAGTGCTGGAACAAACAATCCTAAAATTTGTATGGAATCAGAAAAGACCCCGAATCGCCAAGGAGATGTTGAAAAAGAAAAACAAAGCTGGGGGCATCACATTGCCCGATTTCAAGCTATGTTACAAAGCTGTGATCGCCAAGACAGCATGGTACTGGCACAAAAACAGACATATAGACCAATGGAACAGAATAGAGAACCCAGATATGGACCCTCAACTCTATGGTCAAATAATCTTTGACAAAGCAGGAAAAAACATGCAATGGAAAAAAGACAGTCTGTTCAATAAATGGTGCTGGGAAAATTGGACAGCCACATGCAGAAGAATGAAACTCGACCATTCTCTAACACCATTCACAAAGATAAACTCAAAGTGGATGAAAGACCTCAACGTGAGACAGGAATCCATCAAAATCCTAGAGGAGAACATAGGCAGTAACCTCTATGACATCGCCCACAGCAACTTCTTTCAAGATACATCTCCAAAAGCTAGTGAAACAAAAGCAAAAATGAACTTTTGGGACTTCATCAAGATAAAAAGCTTCTGCACAGCAAAGGAAACAGTCAACAAAACAAAGAGGCAACCCACAGAATGGGAGAAGATATTTGCAAATGACATTACAGATAAAGGGCTGGTATCCAAGATCTATAAAGAACTTCTCAAACTCAACACCCCAAAAACAAATAATCAAGTCAAAAAGTGGGCAGAAGATATGAAAAGACACTTCTCTGAAGAAGACATACAAATGGCTAACAGACACATGAAAAAATGTTCATCATCATTAGCCATCAGGGAAATCCAAATCAAAACCACACTGAGATACCACCTTACACCAGTTAGAATGGCAAAAATGGACAGGGAGAGAAACAACAAATGTTGGAGAGGTTGTGGAGAAAGGGGAACCCTCTTACACTGTTGGTGGGAATGCAAGTTGGTACAGCCACTTTGGAAAACAGTGTGGAGGTTCCTCAAAAATTTAAAAATAGAGCTACCCTATGACCCAGCAATTGCACTGCTGGGTATTTACCACAAAGACACAGATGTAGTGAAAAGAAGGGCCACATGCACCCCAATGTTCATAGCAGCAATGTCCGCAATAGCCAAACTGTGGAAAGAGCCGAGATGCCCTTCAACAGATGAATGGATAAAGAAGATGTGGTCCATATATACAATGGAATATTACTCAGCCATCAGAAAGGATGAATACCCAACTTTTACATCAACATGGATGGGACTGGAGGAGATTATGCTACGTGAAATAAGTCAAGCAGAGAAAGTCAATTATCACATGGTTTCACTTATTTGTGGAACATAAGGAATAGCATGGAGGACATTAGGAGAAGGAAGGGAAAAATGAAGGGGGGGAGATCGGAAGGAGAGATGAACCATGAGAGACTATGGACTCTGAGAAACAAACTGAGGGTTTTAGAGGGGAGGTGGGAGGGGGGATGGGTTAACCTGGTGATGGGTATTAAGGAGGGCACGTACTGCATGGAGCACTGGGTGTTATACAAAAACAATGGATCATGGATCACCACATCAAAAACTAATGATGTATTGTATGGTGACTAACATAACATAATAAAATTAAAAAAAAAAAAAGAAGCTACACATTTACCAGCTGCAGATACAGAGCCAGTAAGAACACCACCAACCAGGACACCTGGCTGGCTCAGTCGGTTAAGCATCTGCCTTCGGCTCAGGTCATGATCTCGGGGTCCTGGGATCGAGCCCTGCATTGGGCTCCCTGCTCAGCAGGGAGTCTGCTTTCCCTCTGCCTGTCGCTCCCCATGCTTGTACGCTCGCTCTGTCTCTCTCTCTCTAATAAATAAATATTTAAAAAAAAGAACACCACCATCCAGGGGGCAAGGGGACAGTGCCTAGGAGATGGCTGCTAGCAGCCACTACACTCCAGGGCAAGCCAGAGGCCACAGGTCCATGTCCTCCCTATGGCGGCACAACCAGAGGCCACTGAAAGGAGAGAAACGGGAAGGAAAAACTTTTGAAAGACTGAGCATTTTTATTCTTTTTAATTAATTCATTTATTTTTTTAAGTAGGTTCCATGCCCAGCACGGGGCCCAACTCAGGGCTCGAACTCACGACCCTGAGATCAAGACCTGAGCTGAGATCAAGACTCAGACACTCAACCAAATGAGCCACCCAGGCGCCCCAGACATATTTTTCTTTAAAAGACATTTATTCTCCTGAAAAGAGCGATGAAATGATGGGGATTAAAGTAAAACATTAAACTATATTGGGCATTTAGGTTAACTTTTGTTTTCCTACTAAACAGCCAGTGACGGCACACCGAAATGCCCCTAAATCACAAACAAAAGTAGTCCATTTTCTCTGCCAAACCAAGCGATGATGCAAGTTAAGCGCTCTCCTCTGGCGTGCGTCCCTCGAGGCAATCCTGTTCCCCTGCTCTGCTGGTGGACACAGGATCCCTGTGGGCCTCCAAACCTCTGCCTGGGAGGCTCTGCTCCCTTCCCCCCTTCACAACTGACAAAGACATGTCCAGAAGCAGCTCCAGCACTCCCCAGAATCCCTCTGACACATTCAAAAACGTGAAAACACAGGGCTAATTAACTATTGTCAAAAGGCATATTCTTCCCAGCCCATTCCCCAGAGAAATTCAGGTACAGAAAAGGACACTTCTAAAAAATTCCCCTATGGGCCAGTTATGAGCCTCCAGCTTCGGACAGCACGGGAGGAAAAGTCTTCTCCCCGCGCTCGCACACTGCCTTCTCTAGCCTGCTCTCGCTTCTCCCGGGTTAGGCACCGGGTCTTGGCTAAACCAAGATGTTCCGATTTTTTTCTTTGCTTCTTCTTTTCAAACCACAGTAACTCACACGTGAGCCAAACCCCTTAACTACAGGATAGTTTATGACAGCGCCACTAGCACTTGAAGCAAAACTGTTTTGGGGACGGGGGTAGAAAAGCCAGGAGGTCAGAAGTTGACTCCTGGGTAAGGTGTGCCGGTGGCCTCCTCCCGGGGCCGGGGCGCTGGGATTATCACATTACACAAACGGCCTGTGCCAAGGCCAGTAACAATGCCGCCCGGATTCTATTCATTCCCTCTGTGGCCTCAGCACAGCGTGCAGAGCAGGGGAGCTCCCGGCTCCGAGGACACAGGCCCTGCGGAAGGGCTTGTTTTTCACCACTGGGAGAGTTCGTGAAATGTAAGAGGTTCGGCTGCCTCGGTGAAGAGAGGCCATGTTGCTTGGATATGGGCTCCTTAAGCATGTCACGTGCTCCCACTGAAGGCAACACCACCCACCAACAAAAGCTCTAAGTGGTGCTTAGCAAGACAAGGCCCAACGAGCACAACAGAAAAGGACTCTGTACACACATGCTGGGCATGTCCTCTCCACTCACAAATCACACACAGGACCTGTAGATCAAGACACCGAAGGCCAGTCCGAGGTTACCCTGTTCAAGGCCCAGGTGTCGGACCCAGATGTGAATAACTCAGAGCTGGCATGCAGCCTCCAATAGGGAACAGACACGATCCTAGCTGGGAAGAGCTTCTGGGGTGGGATTTCCAGATCTACGTGGCAGGCGTCACGGGAGGCAAAGGACGAGCCAGGACTGGCAAAGCTGCTTCTCTTTTTTTCTATCACAGAGAACTCTTCAACTTCTGTATAGAAACTAAGACATCTGAGTAAAAGCCCCCTGGGAGACCAGCATTAAGGGTAGGAACACAGTGTCCGGGTACTCGCTCAAGCAAGAGTGGGTGGTTTGGACATGTGCAGGTGGAGAGAGGGGCTGCTGTGTTGGAAAAGCCATGTCTCTAGTGAGGACCCTCGTTCCTGCTGCCTTTTTGGGGTCACTGACCAGAGAGAGCTGTCCATGTCGGCATGTGCAGAGACCCGCTGGTGCCGTCTTATAGATAATCATGCTGCCCTGCTTCCAGAACCCTGTGTGCCTGGGGTGAGACTGCGATCTGGGAGCTCAGGCGGCTGCTCTGGTCTACACAGGGGCCTCCTTCGGGATCGACCGGACTGCCAAAGAGCACACAGGCTCATGAACACTTCCGTGGAGCGGTCCAATGCGGCTTCCTTGGCCAGGCTACCCTGTGTACAAATCAACTATGCAAGTGTCACCCAGTCAACTCAACAAATACTTCCAGCAGATTTTCTCAAAGGGCTTATTAAAAGTACATATTTTGTGTTTCGAGAGCCAGCTTCCTCTTGGAAGATTAGGAAGTATACCAGTAATCATATAAAATTCCCCATATCACATATGCTATTTATTATGGCTAGAACTGCCTAACATCTAATAACTTTTCTCCCAGATAAAGAAAATTAATTTAATCTGCTCATTTTCCATTTACTATCTGTTCAGTTTCAACAGGGAAAGAAAAGCAAAAGTGGACACCAAAGTATTTTTTTAATGTAGCTAAGGAAGTATGCCCTGCTAGACCAGTAATGATAGGCCCCTGCCTGGCTCCAACAGAGGATACGGTTTCAAACAGAGCATTTTGCTGATGAACATGACCCACTGAATTTCTAACCATTCATTTTCTAAATTGTACTTTTTAAAACTTGACAAGACTTGTTTAGTTACTTTATTATATCCTCTTCTGAATTCCTTCCCTCTGAAAGGTTCCCCCCCACCCCTTAAAGGGCTATTATCCCTGCTTTGTACAACTCTATCTTACTAGTCAGACGTTCTCAAAGTACTTCACAGCTCCCTCCTTTTCCACTTGTTAATTTTTACATCTGAATAGTGGATAGAAAAGGCCAATTTCACAATCCGAAGGGTTTCCTTAGTAACAATTTACCCAAGGAGGAAAGGGAATAGGATGTCAGAGCAGGTCTCATCTAGGCTCTGCATTTTGTCTGTTTCCAATCCCTTGATTTCTCTTAAAAAGGCCCAGATCAGATACAAACCCCAAGGCCACAGATCCATCTCCTGAGACTTGACTGTTTATGCTCAGCAGAGAGGACCTCACATTCCAGGGATTGTTGCATCCAATCCCTATTGATCTAGATAGGAATCCAAATAGGGAAGCTATCTTCCAGGATGAGAAAGAGGAAGAGTTTTTTTTGGTTTTTTTGTTTTTTAATATAGAACTGCATAGCCAACCTTTACTAGGATATATGTCATTTTTATTGTTATATTCCGGATACCCACAAATCACAAAGTGTGTTCCATGTCAAGATTCTGGCTGCTATTAATAAGACCACAACTTTGGAAGGGAAAGGCCTGCCTTCTCTCAAGAAACAAGATAAAGAATGATAAAAAGCAACAGAAGCCTAAAATATATTATGGATGCTAATCTTATTAATAGTTTATACTAACCTTTAATAAAGAGCTTCAGATTTTTTTTTAACTATTTCTTATTATGGGAAAATCTTATGCCATAAAGAAAACAATCAGTTGACTCTCTTCTATCTGGTCTATTAATTGCTTTTCCTAAAAATCAGGAGGTTCCAAATTTCATGACCCCCCACTCCTAGGATTCTTAACTTAGGGTTCACTTGGATGGGAAAAAGAATTAGCAGTGGTATCTGTGACTCTGTCAACAGTATAAATTATCATATATCATATTATAACCAGACATAGAGATGAATTATTTATTACTCATCGCTGTGTTTGAATCAGGTAATTTTTATAAAAATCTGCTGGTAGATATTTTTTTAGTGTACCTATAAAGAAGCAAATTTACTACTATATTATAAATTAAAAAAATATTTGGGTAACTGCATGTCACAATATTCCTATGTATTTTACTTAATGCATTTAATTTTTTTTCTGACAAATGAAACACATTAGTTTTATTATAATAAAGAATCCACAGGCGTTCCACATTGCTGAAGGAGACTGTGGCATGCACACACACACACACACACACAAGCTAAGAAATCACATACCAACTCTCTATGACTGGTGGTGCCACCCACATGATACATAGGGAAGGATTCAAAGAAACCAGAGAAAAGAACGTCATGCTTAGTTATCAAGGTTGGCTGTGTGGGGAGCAGTACAGGAACGTGCACCGTGTGTGTATTTGCTATTCCCAACTCCAACACCTTCGGGCGATATTTACATTTTTGGGGGGAGGGGAACAGTAAGCTGAAGCGTGGTCCAGTCATTGTAAGAAAACGCTGACGCCTTTGGAGTCCACTAGTGCTGAATATTCTACAGGCAAAACTCATGCAGATAATTCCATTGTAAGGATAGTTTTAAAACCCTACAAAGTGCCTTCTCTGTTTTGAGGCCAATCTAGGAATAACAATTTGAAACAAACCGTTTCTCTCCTTCCATAGAAATGTGAATTATTAAAAAAAAAATCTCACCTAAGGCCTTATTGAGACCCCATCTTTAGATGAGCTGCTTCCAATCTTGCCAAATATTTCTGCAGCTTTGTGCTGCCAGTGTTCATAGTCTCACAGTCATTTCAAATACAAAGTCTTCTCTCATAAAATTTGTTTCAAAATCCCTCTAGTGGAGAAGTCACCTATTAAATCACTCCCTCAGAGGACAGAGTGTTGGCTATGTGGTCTGGAATGGAGTACTTAACATTCCCAGGGAGTGGCTAAGGAGAATGCAGGTAATTGAAGTAATTAGTGGCACTTGAACACGGAAAGCATTTTGCTCTATTTCCTAACCCAGCAGAGGCCCGTTTCCTGATATTAAAAAAAAAAAAAAGTTAAGTATTTAAAAATGCAATGTATAGAAAAATGAAAAGGAACAGGTTACGGAGTGGTTCATACTGGAAGGGACTGTCAAGAATTGGGAGCAGCATTTGCCAGAAATTTGGGGCCCAAAGAGAAATTACTTTCAAAATTTATGGTAGCAATTTTTTCCATCTGATTTGTCCTACTTCCCTATTCCCTCCCTTCTCCTCGCTCTACTCTTTTCCCCTTTTAGATTTCCAGATCCTCCCTCTCTTCCTTCTTCCTCTTCTCCATTTTTCCCCTTTCTCTTCAGACTATTTTCTAGTCCTTCTCCCACCTTTTATTTTGTTTTCTCCTTTAATTTCTGTTTCTCCTTCCCCTTCCTGAAGCCCAGTGAGGAAATCCCACCTTTGGAAATCTAGAATGGTCACAGGACCCCTCAAGTGTCATGCCTGACATATTATTTCCCAGTCTTTTACTTTCAACACTCTTATCCTTTATTTGTGAAGTATAGCTCTCATAAATAGCATATATATGCATGTGTGCACACATGCACATGTGTGTGTGAACACTCTATAGGCAAGATTCATGCAGCTAATTCCATTGTAAGGACAGTTTTAAAACCCTACAAAGTGTCTCACTATTTTGAGGCCAATCCAGAGAGAGCATGTGTGCATGTGTCTTAGTCCATTCTGATAATCTCTTTTAACTGGGATGTTTAGCCCATTTACATCAAATGTAATTACTGACATAGTTGAGATTAGCTCTACCATTTGCTATTTGTTTTCTAATCGTCTAATCTGTTCTTTAATCTTTTGCTCTTCTCTTCCTTACTTCTTTTGAATCAAACAAATATTTATTATTATTCACTATATTTCTTCAACTAGATTTTTAGCTGTATCTTCTTGTACTATTTTTAATGGTTACATTGGTTACGTGCACCCACAATTAATCATAGTTTACCTTGAATATTTTATGATCTCAGAAATATTACTTTTTTTTTTTTAAAGATTTTTTTTTAAAGATTTTATTTATTTATTTGACAGAGACACCGAGAGCAGGAACACAAGCAGGGGGAGTGGGAGAGGGAGAAGCAGGCTTCCCGTGGAGCAGGGAGCCCGATGTGGGGCTCGATCCCAGGACTCTGGGATCATAACCTGAGCCGAAGGCAGACGCTTAACGACTGAGCCACCCAGGCGCCCCTCAGAAATACTACTTTTACCACTCACTCTGCCTTTTGTTATTGTTGTCACATATTTTACTTCTACATATGTTATAAACCCCACGATGCACTGTTACTTTGCTGTTTGTCTTTTTTTTTTTTTTAGCTTCCTTTTATGTCCACCCTCCTGTATATCCTTTCTGGTGCTCTTCCTTTCTCCTTGAAAAATCTGTGCTTCAATATGTGATCATTTCCCACCATTTGAAGAAATTCTTTTTGAGTTCTTATAGGGTAGGCTTACCACAAAGAATTCTCCTGGTTTTTGATTGTCTAAAAAAGGATTGATTTATACTTTATTTTTCAAAGGCATAATTTACTTGGCATAGAACTACATTGGCAGTTGTGTGGAGCCTGAGAAAAAGACTGAGATGGAGATTAGTGTGTAGGTACTTGAACCCCCCAGACCAACACCTCTGGGAGGATGAAGGGATGCAGGTTGGGCAGAAGGAGAAGCTGAGCTGTAATTCAGTCACAATATCATGACAAAGGCCTCACATGATCCCTATGGGGACTCAGAAGCTGAGACTGTCCAGCAAAGCTGTTTTCCATCAGGAGAGAGGGACGGGCCCTTATACCCCAGTATCATCACCAGATTTCTGAAAAGAGTTGTTTCCACTGGCTGCCTCCTCTTCTTCCCTTCCCTGCATTCCTATAATCTGGCTTCAGACTTCGTTTCTGCGGAAATACTCTAGCCAAGGTCAAAGATAAAATCCACAGCTAAATCTACTCAGTGCAGAAAATACACTTGACAGTATCTGTACAAATTTAAAATATTTATATCACTGACCCAGTGATTCCACTTTTAGGAATATGTTTAATGGAAAAAGTTGCACAGACAAGCAAAGATTATACACTCACAGACACATACAAATGCCTTTTGCAATTTGTTTGTAATAATAAAAAATTGGAAACAACTTAAATATCCATCAATAGAAGACTGGTTATATAAAAATGTTATTTAATAAAAGTATAGACCATATTTGTTAACTGAGTGGCTGAATGAACAGCTACCATGACATATACCCTTTAAACTTGAGGCTTTGATGATCTCCCAAAATATTTCTACTAAATGTGAAAATAAAATCTTATTTTTACTATTTCTATTTAAATAAGTTTGGTATTTACTAAAGGAAATTTCTTAAGAAAATCAGGGGGAAACAGAGTCCATTAGAAATGGAAATGGTTAAGAAATAAAGCACAGATTTCCTACCCTAACGTAACTTAAATCTGCCCACAAATTTGCTAATCTGGCATAGTTTATTGGTTATAAAGACCTCTCCTCAACTCTATTTGTAACAGGATTGAGCCCCAAGAGCTCTTGAGTCTCATCTCAATTAAGATTACTTCTACATCTATCTCTGAGCTAATTAGAGAGGCAGAAACTTGTCTTATGTGTCTCTGTCTTATGTACGTTACAGGTACATGAAAGATAGCAAGTACACTTGACAGGTAGCAGGTAATGTGAAGCAATGTTTGGAGGATACCCCAAAAGCTCTTTATCAGTCTTCAGTGAGTTTCCCAGCTTCAGTCAGTTATCATGTCCTGCCTCCTATGTGGGGAAATAGAATGAGAGAGAGGAAATCACAGTCTAAATAAACACTGGATGCTAGGTTGTTAAATGCACCCTTGCAGTGGGGGTGGGGGGTGGGGGGTGGGAGTGGGAGCGGAGAATGAAATCTCTTCACTTCTCCAAGAATACCAAAGCATAAAAGAGCTACTACCCTCCTTTGATAAAAGTTAGTTCTGCTACCTGAATCCCACTCTCTCTTCTCCACCAACCCTGTATTATGAGGTGACATAACATTATTTCATCCTTATATACTCACACTGCCATTCCCCAATCGTTATGCTTCTGAAATATCAAGTCTCTTACAGAGTCACACATGTAGTGTGGACCCATATCCCAAAGTGGGGCCAAAAATATGCCCAAGTTTCCTTTTTTGAAAAAAAAAAAAATTCTCAGCTTCCTTACAGTATAATTGATGCACAATACATTGCAAATATTTAAAGTGTACAGCTTGGTAAGTTTTGACATTATCACACACCAGTCAAGACAATGAATATATACATGCCCCAGAGTGTTGCTGTGCTCCTTTATAATCAATCCCTGCTACTTCTCCCTGCTTTCCAAGTTCTGAGGAAACAACTGATTTGCTTGCTTGTCGCTAGTCTGTTTTCTAGAATTTTATTTATAAAAAAAACATATAGCATAGAGTCTTTTTGTGTCTGGATTCTTTTACTCAGCCTTATTATTTTGAGATTCATCCATGTGGTTACATGATCAATAGTCCCTTTGTTTTCCTGCTGTGGAGCTTTCCAGAGTATAGATATGCTACATGTGTTTACCCATTCCCCTGTTGTTGAACCTGTGGGATTGTTTCTACTTTTGGCTACTACAAATAAAGCTGCCGTGAACATTTGTGTACGAGTCTTTGCATGGACATATGTGTTCTCTTCTCTTGGATAAATACCTACTTGTGAAATGGATGGATCATATATACCGTATGGTAGGTATATATTTAACTTTTTAAGAAACTGTCAATCCGTAAACCTAATTGGCTAGAGCATTTTACATTCTCACTAGGAGTATATGAGAATCCCAGCTCTTCTTCATCCTTGTCAACATTTACTATGATCCGACTTTTTAATTTTAGCCATTGTAATAAACACGTAGAGGTATCTTGTTGTGGCATTTTCCTAATGACTAACGATGGTTAACATCTTTTCATGTGTTTATTTGCCATCTCTATATCTTCTTTGGTAAAGTATCTGTGAATATCTTTTGCTTATTTTTTTAATTGAGCTGTTTGCTTTCTCATGTTGCTTTTTGACAGTTCTTTAGATATCCCTTAGTAACTTCCTTCATGCTTGTCTGGTTACTTTTAATTCCTTTACAACAGAGCTCCTCTCACTGTTAGGATGTAGAAGGTGTTGAAAGACTACTGTTCCTGCCATAATACCTTGGAAAAAAAGAATGCATTAAAATAAATATATATTTTGTTAAAGACATAGGAGAACCATGGGCACAAAGTCAGGTAAAGAAACAGTTCTGGAGAGATACAAGATATTTCTACATGAGCAAAAACAGGTGACTACTTTCTTTTCCCAGAAATGAATGGGTGTGGGAAGGGTCAGACCTGGTATAGGCACAGAGACTCTACATTAAGTGAAGAAATGAGGGGAACTTTTATTGACCTCCTGGGTTTGCATGATAGATTAGAATCTATAGGGGCCCCAAATACAGATTAGTTCTACCTATCCACTAATTCGACCTCACAAAACTTACGCGGAGAATGCAGTAGCACTGGAAATTGTGGATATGCACTGAATTTTGCCAAATACTTTTCTTCAATCATATGGTTTTTGGTTTTTAGTTTATTAATATAGTGCATCACGCTGATGGATTTTTTCCATATTTAATTATTTATGTTTTCTTTTTTAGCTTTTGACCCCCTTCACCCAATTCTCCCAACCCCAACTTGTTTCTGGCAACCACGAATCGGTGGTGCTCTTTGTATCTATGAGCGTTTTTCTCTCTTTGTTTTTGTTTTTTGAGTTTTCAATGTTAACCAACTTCACAGTCCTGGAATCAACCCTTCCTGGTCACTGTGCATCATTCTTTTTATATATGGTTAGATTCAATTAGCTAAAATTGTGTTAAGAACTTTGGCAGCTCTGTTCATTAAGCATATTGGTCTGTAGTTTTCTTGCGACATCTGTTTTGTTTTGTTATCAAGGTGATGCTAGCTTCACAGCAGGAGTTTGCTATGATTTCCTCCTCTTCAATTGTTTGGAAGAGTTTGCACAGAATCAATGTTATTTATTCCTTAGGTGTTTGGTAGAATTCGCCAGTGAAGCCATATAGCCTGGAATTTTCTTTGTGAGAAGGTTCCTAACTAAAAATTCGGTTTCTTTAGTTGATAAATAGCTCTTGATACTCTGTTTCTTTTGGAGTGTGCCTGGGTATTTAGTGCCTTTCAGGGTATTTGACCATTTCATGCTGTTTTCAAATTTACTGGCATAAAGTTTTGTGGGTTTTTTTTTAAAGATTTATTTATTTGAGAGAGAGAGAACGAGCAAGAGGGGCAGAGAGAGAGGGAGAGAAAATCTCAAGCAGACTCCCCGCTGAGTGTGGAGTCCAAAGCAGGGCTTTATCTCCTGACCACAAGATCACAAACTGAGCCAAAACCAAGAATCTGACACTTAACCGATTGTGCTACCCAGGAACCCAGGCATAAAGATTTTTTATAGTAGTCCCTTATATATATATTTTTTTTACTAAGTAGAATCTGTAATGATCTTCCTTTTTTCATTCCTGATACTGGCAGTTTGAATCTTTTCTTGACTTCTTGAATCTTTTCTTTTCTTCTTGCTTAGTTGTCCAGAGTTTTAGTGAATTTATTGATTTTCTTAAAAAATCACCTTTTGGGTTTATTGATTTTCTATATTATATTTCTCTTCTATTTCATTGATTTTTGTTTTGATCTATTTTATTTCTTTCCGCTGCTTACTTTGCATTTAATATATTCCCTTTTTTCAGTTGAAAATAATTTCTAGTTTCCTTTCTGATTTTTTATTTGATCCATGGGTTCAAATGGATCTGAGAATTGTGTTATTTCATCGTTACATATCAGGATATTTTGGATAGCTCTCTGTTATTGATTTCTAATTTAATTCCTTTGTACATATAATGTACACCATGAATCCTTTTAAATGTATTTAGAGTTGTTCTGTGGCACAAAATAATAAGTATCTTATTAAATGTATTGTGTACACTTAAAGAGACTGTATTTTGCTAATGGTGAAAGTATCATGTTCTAAAGAATTTATTAGATTGATAGCGTTTAAGTCTTCTCTATCTGATTTTCTCATTTACTAAGATGGGAGTATCAAAATATCTAATTCCCACTGTGGACTTGTCTCTTTATCCTTGCAATTCTATCAGGTTTTGTTTTGTGTATTTTGAAACTATATTCACAAGTAAATACATGTTTCTGATTTTTTATGTCCTCTTAATGAATTAACCTTTTAATTCTAGTAAAATGACTTTATTCCCAGTAATAGTCTTGCTCTGAAATATACTTTGTCTAATATTAACAGCCACTCCAACTGCCTTTTGATTAGTGTTAGCATGGTATATCTTTGCCCAAGCTTCTTGCTTTAAATCAATTTAGTTTTTATGTTTGTTTTACATTTAAAGTGGGTTTCTTTGGGCACCTGGGTGGCTCAGTTGGTTAAGCATCTGATCTCCAGGTCCTGGAATGGAGCCCCACATCCAGCTTCCTGCTCAGCAGGGAGTCTGCCACACCCTTTCCTTCTACCCCTCCCCCAACTCGTGCTCATGCGCACACACACACTCTCTCAATTAAATAAAATTTTTTTTTAAGTGGGTTTCTTTAAAATAGACAGCATATAGTTGGGTCTTTTATTTTTTTCATTTAATCCGACAATCTCTGCCTACTAAATGCAGTGTCTAGATCATACAGATTTAGTAAGATTACTTATATTTTTATTATATTTTTATTTAAATCTACCACCATGATATTTGTTTTATATTTATCTCATCTCTTTGCTCCTTTACCCTTCTTTTCTGTTTACTTTTGGATGTTTTTAAAAGACTTCATTTTTCTCTGTTGTATTATTAGCAAGAATTTTTTTTAACTTAAGTTTATAATATGCATCTTTAACTTATCATAGTCTGCTTTCATTTGATATTATATCACTTTATGTACAGTCCAAGAACTTTATCACCATGTACTTTAATTTCTCCTCTTCCAATCTCTGTGCCACTTTTTTTTTCCACACACATTACTAATACATATCTTATAAGTCCCATACATTATCATTATTACTGTCTGAACTGTCAATTATCTTGTAAAGATATTTAAGTAATAACAAAAATTCCTAAATATTTACTCGCATACCCTTTGGAGATCTTCAGTCCAATAAAAATACATACATATGTGCATCAAAAAACAAGTACAAGAATGTTATTAATTGCAATGGCCCTGAACTGTGAAATACCAAATGTTCATTAACAGTAGAAAGAATAACAAATTTTGGAATATTCGAGGCAATTATATATTTCATTGCAATGAAAAGTAAAAGAATAAACTACTGTTATTAGTTACAATAAGGATGTCTTTTACGAACTTCATGTTGAGTGAAATATTCTAGACACAAAAGAGCATATGTAGTTTTACTCCATTGGTTTGAATCTAATATCAAGAAAACTAGTTTACTGTGATGGAAAATCAGAATCTGGTTACCTTTAGGAGTTAGGAGATACCTGAATGAAAGCACAAGAGATGATTCTAAGAGCTCTAGTGATGTATATATCTTGATCTAGCTGACAACGGTTACAGAAATGCATGAACAAAACAAACAAAGAGAATGGCTGCATTAAAACTATCAACAATAAAAAATAAATGGGTATTTTTCACAGGTGAAAAACAGTAACAAAAATCTCTGGCCTTTTTCAGGCAGCATAAAGTTTAAAACAACAACAACAAACTTTTGTATTGGATGCCATAAAAATGTTAACTTCTACATTTAAAAAAATACTCTGAAAACTCAGACAGGCAAGTGATGCACTGGTTTTAAAAATATTACAACATATCCAGGGGCGCCTGGGTGGCTCAGTTGGCTGGGCGACTGCCTTCGGCTCAGGTCATGATCCTGGAGTCCCTGGATCGAGTCCCGCATCGGGCTCCCTGCTCGGCGGGGAGCCTGCTTCTCCCTCTGACCCTCCCCCCTCTCATTTGCTGTCTCTCTCATTCTCTCTCTCTCAAATAAATAAATAAAATCTTTAAAAAAAAAAAAAAAAAAATTACAACATATCCTTAAGATATAATGACTTTCCTACAAATAAAGAAAAAAAATGAATATGATAATAGAAAAACAGACATTAGCTATGGCCAGACAATTCAGAATATAAAAAATATGAATGGTCGACCAACCTATGAAAATTGTGTTTATAGAAAAAGGAATGCATTAGAAAACATAATGGGCACCATTTGTAGCTCATCAAAAATGCTGAAGATATTTTAAAGATAACAATATCTTTAAGAGTGAGGGAATAGGGGGACCTGGGTGGCTCAGTCGGTTAAGCATCCAACTCTTAGTTTCGGTTCAGGTCATGATCTCGTGGGTGGTGGGATGGAGCTTTGACGTGGCTCCAACGCTAGGGGAGTCTGCTTGAAAGATTCTCTCCTTCTGCCCCTCCCACTGTGTCCCTGCATGCATGAGCTTCCCCCCTCCCTCCAAAATAAATAAATAAATAAATCTTTAGGGAAAAAAAAAGAGTGAGGGAATAAAGTACTCTTCCTGTTGATCAGAGAATAAACTGGTACAACTTTCTGGAAATTAATTCACAAAAGCCTTTAAAAAGATCTACTCATTTTAATATATGAATCCTTTTTATAGGAATTTATCTAAAAAAAATAAATACACTCATCAATATTTACTATAGTGACCTTAGAAGTGAAAAGGGGAGCAAAGCAATACATGCAGAAAATCCCATTTTCAGAAAAAAGCCTTTTTTTTTTTAAGATTTTTACTTATTTATTCATGAGAGACAGAGACAGAGAGAGAGAGAGGCAGAGGCAGAGGGAGAAGCAGGCTTCCCACCAAGCAAGGAGCCCGATGTGGGGCTTAATCCCAGAACCCTGGGACCATGACCTGAGACGAAGGCAGAGCCTAATTGACTGAGCCACCCAGGGGCCCCCCAAAAATGCATTTATATACATATGAAAAATATCTGAAGAGATCAAACTAAAATGTAAATAAAGATAATACCTGGGGTAGGGAGGATATGCATACGTTATAATGTTCTTCATTTTTTTTCTATTTATTTGTTTTACTTTTTAAAAATAACTTGACTTCTTTAAAATTCTGTAACATGGCCCTTAATTTATATTTTTGAAAGTTATAAATATATTTAAACGAGCATATATAATGAGAAAATTTTTGCAATAACTATTGCAATAACGAATGATTCCATGATTCCAGTGCCAACCTAGAGGACTGCTAACCAGGCCATTTATTTGCCTAATCCAACTAAGTCCAGTTAGTTGACAATATTTAGAAAGCTGAAAAAAAAAATCTTCAGGGTTGCAGCTGTTTCTCTCTCAGAAGTGAAGGAAAGAAACCCTATCATCCTTTCCTTGAGGAGACTGCTGTTTTCTTGAGACTCAGCTAGCCAAGGCATGTAGACCAGAACTAGTTCAGTCTTTGAGCTCTCAGCAATAATTTGTCTTCTGCATCTTTTACTACTGAAAGATTTGAGGCAGAATTCTGGCTATTTTATAACCAAATCGGCAAAACTAACCAAATTCTCCAGTTTGTGTTTGTGAGAAAAGCCTGCAATAACTTTCTCATGACACATCTTTGATTTTAGAATCCATTTAGAACGTGATGACGTTCAGACTGAAAGAACCAATTTCTTTCCTCTCTTAACTTTACCCCAATATGTGATGAAATGTGGCCAAGAGAAATGGCTTATCTAACCTCTGGATGAATGAAAACTATTTTGTCCTGTGGCGACTTGAGAGCTGTTTTACATTTAGAGTTTATTTCAGAGAGTGGCAGTTAGCAAAAGCTCTACACACACAATAGGCCTTTATCTTGTTTCTCTAGATCAATAGTTTTCAAAGTGTGATCCCTGGAGCAGCGGCACTGTTAGAAATGCAAATTCTTGGGCTCTACTCTACTACTGAATCAGAAATTTCAGGATCAGGGCACAGCAGTCAGTTAGATAACAAGCCACCTAGAAGATTCCAATGCATACAAAGTTTGAGTATGACTGCTCTAGATGGTCTTTGATGCAGATTCTCAAAGAACAGAATGACAGCATGGCTAATATCTAAAGGAAGAATTTTCTTGCAGGATGAATTTGTATAAATTTTAAAGCACTGTTGGCTATTTATTATCTCTGAAAGGTGAAAATTCTGACATTAATCAGAATTCTTAGGATAAATAAACAACATATTGACATTTCGGAAGCAAAACCATACGTCAATGTGTTCCTATTTAGCACGGAGCATGTTGAAGACAGCAAAATCCTATTAAAAGAAACTTGGTCTTGTTTATCTTCTATTACACACTGTCACATAATATCCCTATGTACATTCATTAATTTGGACTCACCCTAATACCTAAGCCCTGAAACCTTGGCATTCACCAACACTAACATAATCAGAATGTTCTCCTATCATTACCATACAGCTCAAAAATTAGAGTTTAAGATTATCACATTAAGCAACTCAGAAATAGAGGATAGAGGTGAAGAATATGGAGGCACTCATTGCCAAAGATAATAGAAATCTTCAAATTATCAATTTAGCTGTACTGAGTCTACATTCTACAGCAAGGATGTTTTCTGGAAAGGAGTAAAATTTGACAAGAGATTTGTATCAATTTAATCACACAGGAAAAATATATCAGCAGGAATGATGAATAGAGCCATTTCTGTTCCAGAGTAATCTCTGGGCTCTTTAAACAAAATATGAATACATCCTCTCTTTAATCTTTAATGCTTCAGTTATCTGTTGCAACTATCTATTTATTTTCCTCAGAAATCAGCAATTTGGACAAGACTCTGTGGGGCCAGCTCATCTCTGTTCTACACGGGATCAGCTAGAATGGCTTGAATCCTGAGAGCTGGAGTGAGTGCAGAGCTCATTTACTCATCTAATCTAATTAAGACTGATCCTCACTGTTGGTTGAGGATTTAACTGCGATTGTTGGTCCAATACTTACCCATGTCTTCTAAAGTGGCTTGGGCGAGCAATGTGAGAAAGAGCCAGGTAGAAATCCCTACTATCTTTTGAAGCCCAGCCTCTGAAGTCAAAGGCTGGCAAGACTTCTGCTATATCCTATTAATCAGAGAATTCACCATCCTCCCTAGGATCAAGGGAAGAGGAAAGAGTCTCCACTTCTTGTTGGTGAGCGCCAAGGTTCTGGAGAGAATGGAAGACAAGATACATAGCTAGCTGTGACCACTTTTGCAAAATCCAGTGTGTCACAGTCCTCTGGCCACAATAATTCACATTCCTTCCTGAGATGTTAGACTGAGCCCCCAGATGATTCTTTTTTTTTTATTATTAAAGACTGTATTTGTTTATTTATTTGAGAGAGAAAAAGAAAGAGAGAGAGAGAGCGATCAGGGGGAGGAGCAGAGGGAGGAGACAAGCAGATTCTGTGCTGAGCACAGAGCCCAACATGGGGCTCCCTCTCATGACCCTGAGATCATGAACTGAGCCAAAATCAAGAGTTGGATGCTTAACCAACTAAGGCACCCAGGCGCCCCAAGTCCTCAGATGATTCTAGTCTCTAGTCTTAGAGCTGACACAGCTGATTCTAAGTGGGACAAAAGAAAGCTATCCCCAGTGAGTCCTGCCCAAGCTGCACATTTATTACCAAAGTAAATGTTGTTTTTGTTTTAAGCCATACAGTTTGGATTGGTTTCTTATGTAGCAGTGGACAAGTAGAGATGACACAGATTCTCAACTTTTTCCCTGGCTAAACGCAGGTGAGAAACCCAATGACACAAGAGACACTGTTCAACTCAACCAGATGTTTAAAGACAGACAGACTGGTTCTCCAGCTCTATCTAATTCATTTGGGTTTTTTCCAGAAAGCATTTTACAATAAAGGCAAGTGAGAGTTATATCATTATTGTGGTAACCCTGAATTCATCTAAATTTATACAAAAATAATGCTACAAATTTTGTCACCTTCCCTATCATTTGGGACATACCTCATGATTGATCACACTCTACAACAAGAAGTAGACTGGAAGCCACTGTCCTATATACATTCTTAGGGGTGAAAGTTGCTTCAAAAAAGTTTAACAAATGGTTACAAAATTAACAAACAGAAAACCCGACTTTTGTTATTTCTGTCTTTCAAGAATGGTTAACCTACCGTAACTCGCTACTGGCTGATCACGTTCATATAAAAGGAATGGGAAATGGAAGGATTATCAATAAGCAACTTTTGCTGTTCATGCTGAGAGGATGTGGAGAAATTATCAGTCACTCTCTCTTGTCATTAGACACCTGGCCCAGCGGGCAAGTTCTTCATAATACAGTGATCACACTTCTCACTGTGCTCAACAGAATCTCACCATTCCATCTGATTTCACATTCTTCCCACAACAGAATTTTGAATGATAACTGACATGGTCATTATATTCTTAAGTAATGTGCTCAGAAAATAACTTGTGGGTTTTTCGATGGGGTATGTTTTCCGATGTCTCTGGACAAGTCTCTGGAACAATTTCTAAGAGAATGGATCTGGATAATGTATTTTATGTCCTAACAAGATAGTCCCAATCTGGAATCAAGACATGGGAATCATGTTTGCCCTGGATTCATCATGTTACACCCTGTTAGCTGTCCTCTTAACAATCTGATTCCCTGCCAGTTATAACACTACATCTGTTGGTTACAGCTGGGCAGTAAGTAGAATTTTCACTAAAAGCACTCAGCATAGTTTTCCAATGGTCTCCACTGGCACTTTAAATTCAGTTTCTAAGTTCTTGTAAAATTAATTTGCTTGCTCAGGATTTCATACTTCCTTTATCCCAGTATGCAGGGAAGCTGTAGCAAGAAAGTCTATGCCCAAGTTTCTGCTGATTGAGAAACTCTACCTTCCACCTAGCCCAGCTGCCTTGCAAAAGAGCCCTAACTATGCCACTTCCATTAAAACACCTTACCCGACTGCCTATTAAGTCATCTCCACAATCAAAACATTTTTGAGTTTTCTATCAGGAACATAGGTTCTGATCATTAAGTCATCACACTTGAAGCTTTCATACCATTCATAAAATTTTTCTTGGTCTAAAAACAAAGCCCCAAACAGGTTACGATCACTGTAAAATGGAAAATCTGAAACATTAAAATAAGGAACATAGTACACACAGTTCTCAAAACAAAGCCAGGGTCCTGGTTTTAACCTGCAAAGTATACATACTTTGCACAAATGAAAAGGCACAGGATCCCCAGTGCTCTGGTCTAGGGCCATAAATAAAGGCTGTATTACATAGATAAAAGCAGAGCCTGGTTTCCCTATCCACCTGGAATACCCAAAAGATCAGAAGGTCAGTTCTGGTCTCTGAGGTCCAAAATCATCAATTATGAAAAGTCTCTCACTTTAGGATAACTTTTTTTTTCATCAATCTCCACAAACCTGGAAGCACTGAATATCAAAGTTTATAAGATACATATCTCTGAGTTGCTCACAAATATATAAAGCATACTTGTATGTGCAAATATGTATGCACAGGTATTTGATAATACCTAACACCATCTCTCAATATTTTGTGAAACAAAACCAAGCCATCATTTGCATTCATAATGGAGCTCCTCTCTTTCTCACAAAAATAGGGCTTTTCAAATAAAAGGTACAACATTCCCAGGAAGTAGACCCCTGCCAATCACCTAGTACATTTGTCCTTTTAAGCACACTTCCAACTGAGAGAGTTGAGTTTGAGCATTAATGGAATGTTCTTCTACAAGCTTTATCATCTATTTGCCTCAGAAGACTGTAGCCCTAAGGATCATTTATTGTAAATGGCCTCTTCCTCATTACCTAGCACAAAATGAAGAGATGTAAGTTTGGAACATCTGTCTGAGTGACCAGAATGGAAGTTTATAAAGTAAACTGGGTAAAAAGCTTTCAAGGCTGGGCCACAGGTATCCAGAAAGCCTGTTATGGCTGGGATGGCCTGCCTTGTATTCTCATAGCCCTGCACCCTGTTCCTTAAATTTATGTATAGGATTCCCTAACGTGCTCTCAAGTGCTAATTGTTTAACCAATATTTTTATTATCATCTGTAGGGAAACCATCACAGGGTCTTAGGACTCCCCTCCACCTGTAAATGATCTCTTCTTCTTGTCTTGTCATTCTTAGTACAACAGCAAAGAGCTAGAAGCACAGAAAAAGGCTTTTCTCCTGGGAGAGCAGAATTAAAATATAAGTTACAGTTCTTGCCCAGCAGCTGTGGGGATGAAAGAAAGCTGCTGTTGAAGAAGAAACAGCACAGACACAATACTAGGGAGATCTGCTGTTCCCAAAGATAGTCTTTTCAGAAGCATTTTATCACAGTCCTTCCTTTCTCACATCTCAGTGATAAATAAATACCAGATGCCACAGGTGTGATAAAGACATTAGAGTCCAGAAAACAATCAGTGAAGTGACATGCAATATTGTCTATGCAGCTCCCACCAAATGCAGCTGCAGGAGACAGAGGAATCATAAAACTGATCAAAAAAATCCCTTTAAAAAGAATGTAATGCACCACTTCTTAGAGGAGAACTGAGACCTTTTGGGCCCAGGACCCAAGAAGCTAGAGAGAAAGCATGACCTAGGGAAATGATTCCTAGAACAGCTCGAGAAGAGAGTCCTGGTTAGCAAAGCACAGGAAGCTGAGCCTGTCACTGATCACTGAACGTAAATTGTCTGACAAAGGATTATCATGTCTTTTTCAAACTATCCAAGATGTTGTCTATTTTATATCCAATATACAAATGTATGAGATGGAAACAGGAAGAGGAATGATGTGAACAGTAGTCAGACTCAAGCAGCCACAGTAGCCAAGACTAAAGGCACTGACCTGAAAAGCTCCAATCATCATCATCTTCATTGAAGAGACATCACTATAAGAGAGCCATCCTAGTGAGGACCAGCGAGGCGAAGGATGCCCCAGAGCACAATCAGCACCGAAGCTGGCATGCTGCTTCTCAAGAACTATGGGTTGAGGATTTTGCCAATCCATGGAGAGAAATCCAAATTGAAAGAGAACACATATGCATAATGGGCTTATGCATGTGTCCATTCATTTATGGTCATTTTTAATTTATTAGAAAAAAACACAAAATAAACTGGATCTGCATATGTGTGTGTATAGATAGCTCCTAAATACTGGCCTGTGTGTGTGTGTGTGTGTGTGTGTGTGTGTGTGTGTGTGTGTGACAGAGAGAGAGACAGACAAAGAGACAGAGAGAGTGATAGCTCCTAAATACTGGCTTAAGGGCTCTTCTGGATTTCTCTGAAAAGAGTGAGTTTGTTGACTAGGACAAGTGTCTCCAACTTTACATATATATTCCTCTCATCTAGCAAATCACATCACCTCAGAGAGACCACTCATGGTCTGCACAAGCTCAAGAAATGCCCAAGGACACAACAATTTCACAGGTTTTCCATTTTTACTGCCTTGGAAAACGCCAAGCACAGAATCTTTTTCAAGACTCAGGGGCCTTGCTTTGCCCTCAGTGCCTCTCAGGCCCATTTACCCACTTCTACTGGGTATGAGCACAACTAGTGGGTAGATCAGGGCATGGCTAAAAACACTCAATGCCTTCAAATCAATTATGTTTTATTTAATCACATACTTCCATCCATTCCAGAACAGTGTTGGGTATAGTCTTTCTAGACTGAAAAATACCACCTAATCTTCTTATTTTCTGAAAGAACTCCCAGAGAATGACTTTATTTCCAGGGCTTTAAATTTCATAATACTGTAACATTAGATAGAAAAAAATAGTCAGGGGAACTACATAAATTATTGATTATTTTGCTAAGGAAGCACATTTAAAATTTCCCAGCTTTATTATTCTCTCTTCATTTTATTATTTTTCAAAATGATTTTTTTTTAACTAAAAGAAAGGTATAATCTGAACATACAAACAAGAAAATAATTTAGGATTAGAAAGACTTACTGTATTTCCTTAACTTAACTCCATTTGTCATTTAAGTCCCTTTAAGCCACGTTGACACTCATCGGCCAAACTGAAGTGAGCGAGTTCCCTCACAGGTCAAGTACAAAAGCACGAAGCTAGGAAGACATTGGTGTGGACAGACTATTGTATTTTCCTGAAGATTCTGATGGATAAGAGATGAGAATGAGAAACAAACATCAGACATCTGAGAACTGTCTGGACAACTGAGAACCAACAGAGAGATGTGCCTTTTTTCTGTTGTTTTGCTTAAGGCATTTACAGTGGTCTTTAAAACAACACAAACAAAACATCCATATTACCAAGCACGTACTAATTTGACCCAGAAATACTCTCATACAAGTATACACACAAGATATTGATACTGAAAACCTAAACCTTTCCCAGGGCTGTTTCTATATTTAAAATAAGACTCATATTTAACAAATAAAATTTTCAACTCATTCACAGTTGCCCCATTTCACATTCCCAGTTGCACATGCGACAGAAAAGAACATTGTGTTCTTCACAAGATCATTTCAAATTGTTAGGCACGCACTGGAATTGAGTTATCATGCTGACTTGATTTACTTCTACAACTCCTGCATCCATCAAGCCAGAGGGTATAATTAGAAGGAAGATATTCTTAAGTATTAAAAGTGTTATCATTGCAAACCAGGTAGAGGGGAAGTGATTAGCAGGGCTGGACAGCTCTATCAAGGAGGCATCAGTGCAAATTCCCAGGATGCCAAAACATGAGGCAGAATTTTTAGAGACGACTAACATTTACTTTCCATACTTCCTGAGAAAAGTACAAAAGACACGGGTACCTAAAATGTCCTCAAATTATCTTCTGAGGGAAGTTATTCCTGGTTATAGCCAATTTCTTTCCTCTTCTGGTGCTTATGCTTACTTCAGGTAAACTAATTCTATGTTTGTTTCCAGATTGTATTATTCTTGATTTGGGGGAAAAAAGCATTACTTTTTGTGAGATGTTCAGCTAGAGTTTTCCCTTCATTTTAGCTCAATGGTTTTCCTCATCTTTATTAGATTAGAAAATTCACTAGCTACATGCCATCAGCCACACTTTACAAATTCAAGCCCCCTGAAACTTCAAGGAAGTCCTGGATCCACCTACCAACCCAGTGCCATGAAGAAGTAGGGTAACCTTCTGTTCAACCAAACCACGAGATCATAGAGTTGCCAACATTCACAGGGATCAGTAACAGAATACCAGCATCTGACCTTTACTTCCAGCTCCAATCCAAAGCCCAGCAGAGAACTTCTAGCCGAGATGGGCAGAAAGTCAGCCCTCTGATACAAACCTCCTGCTTCCAACACATAGCAACAATAGGGAAAACAGACAAAGAAACGCCCCCCCCAAACACATAGGCAGACTAAAAATGTAGCTAAGTTCTGCTTATAAAAAGAAATGCTGAAAGCAAAGCTATACCAAAGTTCTATTGGGCAAACAGCTGCTATGGCAAAATAATGGGAGACAGAGTAGTATTTTGGGAAAATTATTAATAGAGATAAGGAGGAATACTTTCTAATAAAAATGACTTATTCCACCAATGAGTTCTAAAAAGTATGAACTTACTTGCCACAAGGAAAAAATAGAATCTCAACATAAATAGAAAAAAATCTGACAGAATAATAAGGAAGAATTAACTAATCCACACTATCAATATTTTTTTTATTATGTTATATTAATCACCATCCATTACAACATTAGTTTTTGATGTAGTGTTCCATGATTCATTATTTGCATATAACACCCAGTGCTCCATGCAGAACGTGCCCTCTTTAATACCCATCACCAGGCTAACCAATCCTCCCACTCCCCTCCCCTCTAGAACCCTCAGTTTGTTTTTCAGAGTCCATTGTCTCTCATGGTTCATCTCCCCCTCCAATATCCCCCCCTTCATTCTTCCCCTCTTGCTATCTTCTTCTTCTTCTTCTTCTTCTTTTTTTAACATATAATGTATTATTTGTTTCAGACGTACAGATCTGTGATTCAACAGTCTTGCACAATTCACAGCACTCACCATAGCACATACCCTCCCCAATGTCTATCACCCAGCCACCTGATCCCTCCCACCCCCCACCACTCCAGCAACCCTCAGTTTGTCTCCTGAGATTAAGAATTCCTCATATCAGAGAATCACGTCTTTCTCTGACTGACTTATTTCACTCAGCATAACACTCTCCAGTTGCATCCACGTTGTTGCAAATGGCAAGATTTCATTCCTTTTGATGGCTGCATAATATTCCATTGTGTATATACACCACATCTTCTTTATCCATTCATCTGTCGATGGACATCTTGGCTCTTTCCACAGTTTGGCTATTGTGGACATTGCTGCTATAAACATCGGGGTGCACGTACCCCTTCGGATCCCTACATTTGTATCTTTGGGGTAAATACCCAGTAGTGCAATTGCTGGATGCTATGGTAGCTCTACTTTCAAATTTTTGAAGAACCTCCATACTGTTTTCCAGAGTGGCTGCACCAGCTTGCATTCCCACCAACAGTGTAGGAGGGTTCCCCTTTCTCCGCATCCCCGCCAACATCTGTCGTTTCCTGATTTGTTAATTTTAGCCATTCTGACTGGTGTGAGCTAGTATCTCATTGAGGTTTTGATTCGGATTTCCCTGATGCTGAGCGATGTTGAGCACTTTTTCATGTGTCTGTTGGCCATTTGGATGTCTTCTTTGGAAAAATGTCTGTTCATGTCTTCTGCCCATTTCTTGATTGGATCATTTGTTCTTTGGGTGTTGAATTTAGGATACTAGCCCTTTGTCTGATATGTCATTTGCAAATATCTTCTCCCATTCTGTCTGTTGTCTTTTGGTTTTGTTGACTCTTTCTTTTGCTGTGCAAAAGTGCTTTATCTTGATCAGGTCCCAATAGTTCATTTTTGCCCTTGCATCCCTTGCCTTTGGCAATGTTTCTAGGAAGAAGTTGCAGTGGCTGAAGTTGAAGAGGTTGCTGCCTGTTTCTCCTTTAGGATTTTGATGGACTCCTGTCTCACATTTAGGTCTTTCAACCATTTTGAGTCTGTTTTTGTGTGTGGTGTAAGGAAATGGTCATTTCATTCTTCTGCATGTGGCTGTCCAATTTTCCCAACACCATTTGTTGAAGAGACTGTCTTTTTTCCATTGGACATTCTTTCCTGCTTTGTCAAAGATTAGTTGACCATATAGTTGAGGGTCCATTTCTGGGCTCTCTATTCTGTTCCTTTGATCTATGTGTCTGTTTTTGTGCCAGTACCAGACTGTCTTGATGATGACAGATTTGTAATAGAGCTGGAAGTCCAGAATTGTGATGCCACCAGCTTTGCTTTTCTTTTTCAACATTCCTCTGGCCATTCGGGGTCTTTTCTGGTTCCATACAAATTTTAGGATTATTTGTTCCAGCTCTGTGAAAAAAGTGGATGGTATTTTGATGGGGATTGCATTGAATGTGTAGATTGCTCTAGGTAGCATTGACATCTTTACAATATTTGTTCTTCCAATCCATGAGCACAGAACATTTTTCCATTTCTTTGTATCTTCCTCAATTTCTTTCATGAGTATTTTATAGTTTTCTGAGTACAGATCCTTTGCCTCTTTGGTTAGATTTATTCCTAGGTATCTTATGGTTTTGGGTGCAATTGTAAATGGGATCGACTCCTTAATTTCTCTTTCTTCTGTCTTGTTGTTGGTGTATAGGAGTGCCATTGATTTCTGTGCATTGATTTTATATCCTGCCACTTTACTGAATTCCTGTATGAGTTCTAGCAGTTTTCGGGTGGAGTCTTTTGGGTTTTCCACATAAAGTATCATATCATCTGCAAAGAATGAGAGTTTGACTTCCTCTTTGCCGATTTGGATGCCTTTCATTTCTTTTTGTTGTCTGATTGCTGTGGGTAGGACTTCTAATACTATGTTGAATAGCAGTGGTGATAGTGGACATCCCTGTCACGTTCCTGACCTTAGGAGGAAGCTCTCAGTTTTTCCCCATTGAGAATGATATTCGCTGTGGGTTTTTCATAGATGGCTTTTATGATATTGAGGTATGTACCCTCTATCCCTATACTCTGAAGAGTTTTGATCAAGAAAGGATGCTGTACTTTGTCAGATGCTTTTTCTGCATCTATTGAGAGGATCATATGGTTCTTGTTCTTTCTTTTATTAAGGTATTGTATCATATTGATTGATTTGCAGATGTTGAACCAACCTTGCAGCCCAGGGATAAATCCCACTTGGTCATGGTGAATAATCCTTTTAATGTACTGTTGGCTCCTATTGGCTAGTATTTTGGTGAGAATTTTTGCATCCATGTTCGTCAAGGATATTGGTCTGTAATTCTCCTTTTTGATGGGGTCTTTGTCTGGTTTGAGGATCAAGAAAATGGTGGCCTCATAAAACGAGTTTGGAAGTTTTCCTTCCATTTCTATTTTTTGGAACAGTTTCAGAAGAATAGGTATTAATTCTTCTTTAAATGTTTGGTAGAATTCCCCTGGGAAGCCATCTGGCCCTGGGCTCTTGTTTGTTGTGAGATTTTTGATGACTGCTTCAATTTCCTTAGTGGTTATAGGCCTGTTCAGGTTTTCTATTTCCTCCTGGTTCAGTTTTGGTAGTTGATACATCTCTAGGAATGCATCCATTTCTTCCAGATTATCTAATTTCCTGGCACAGAGTTGCTCATAATATGTTCTTATAATTGTTTGTATTTCTTTGGTGTTGGTTGTGACCTCTTTCATTCATGATTTCATTTATTTGAGTCATTTCTCTTTTCTTTTTGATAAGTCTGGCCAGGGGTTTATCAATCTTACTAATTCTTTCAAAGAACCAGCTCCTAGCCTCATTGATCTGTTCTACTGTTCTTTTGGTTTCTATTTCATTGATTTCTGCTCTAATCTTTATTATTTCTCTTCTCCTGCTGGGTTTAGGCTTTATTTGCTGTTCTTTCTCCAGCTCCTTTAGATGTAGGGTTAGGTTGTGTATTTGAGACCTTTCCTGTTTCTTGAGAAAGGCTTGTATTGCTATATACTTTTCTCTTAGGACCGCCTTCGCTGCATCCCAAAGATTTTGAACAGTTGTGTTTTCATTTTCATTTGTTTCCATGAGTTCTTTTAATTCTTCTTTAATTTCCTGGTTGACTCATTCATTCTTCAGTAGGATGCTCTTTAGCCTCCATGTATTTGAGTTCTTTCCAGCTTTCCTCTTGTGATTAAGTTCTAGTTTCAAAGCATTGTGGTCTGAAAATATGCAGGGAATGATCCCAATCTTTTGGTACCAGTTGAGACCTGATTTGTGACCTAGGATGTGATGTATTCTGGAGAATGTTCCATGGGCACTAGAGAAGAATGTGTATTCTGTTGCTTTGGGATGGAATGTTCTGAATATATCTGTGAAGTCCATTTGGTCCAGTGTGTCATTTAAAATCTTTATTTCTTGTTGACCTTTTGCTTAGATGATCTGTCCATTTCAGTGAGGGGGGTGTTAAAGTCCCCCACTATTATTGTATTGCTGTCGATGTGTTTCTTTGCTTTTGTTATTAATTGCCTTATATAATTGGCTGCTCCCATGTTAGGGGCATAGATATTTACAATTGTTAGATCTTCTTGTTGGACAGACCCTTTAAATAGGATATAGTGTCCTTCCTCATCTCTTATTACAGTCTTTGGTTTAAAATCTAGTATGTCTGATATAAGGATTGCCACCCCAGCTTTTTTTGGTGTCCATTAGCATGGTAAATGGTTTTCCACCCCGTCAGTTTCAATCTGGGCGTGTCTTTGGGTCTAAAATGAGTCTCTTGCAGACAGCATATCGATGGGTCTTGTTTTTTAATCCAATCTGATAGCCTGTGTCTTTTGATTGGGCCATTTCGCCCATTTACATTCAGGGTAACTATTGAAAGATATGAATTTAGTGCCATTGTATTGCCTGTAAGGTGACTGTTACTATATATTGTCTGTGTTCCTTTCTGGTCTATGTTGCTTTTAGGCTCTCTCTTTGCTTAGAGGACCCCTTTCAAGATTTCTTGTAGGGCTGGTTTTGTGTTTGCAAATTCCTTTAGTTTTTGTTTGTCCTGGAAGCTTTTTATCTCTCCTTCTATTTTCAATGACAGCCTAGCTGGATATAGTATTCTTGGCTGCATATTTTTCTCATTTAGTGCTCTGAATATATCATGCCAGTCCTTTCTGGTGTGCCAGCTCTCTGTGGATAGGTCTGCTGCCAATCTAATGTTTCTACCATTGTAGGTTACATATCTCTTGTCCTGAGCTGCTTTCAGGATTTCCTCTTTGTCTCTGAGACTTGTGAGTTTTACTATTAGATGTGGGGGTCTTGACCCATTTTTACTGATTTTGAGGGGGGTCTCTGTGCCTCCTGGATTTTGATGCCTCTTTCCTTCCCCAAATTAGGGAAGTTCTCTGCTATAACTTGCTCCAATATACCTACTGCCCCTCTCTCGTTCTTCTTCTTCTGGGATCCCAATTATTCTAATGTTGTTTCATCTTATGGTATCGCTTATCTCTCGAATTCTGCCCTCATGATCCAGTAGTTGTTTATCTTTTTCTCAGCTTCTTTATTTTCCATCATTTGGTCTTCTATATCACTAATTCTCTCTTCTGCCTCATTTATCCTAGCAGTTAGAGCCTCCATTTTTTATTGCACCTCATTAATAGCCTTTTTGATTTCAACTTGGCTAGATTTTAGTTCTTTTATTTCTCCAGAAAGGGTTTCTCTAATAACTTCCATGCTTTCTTCAAGCCCAGCTAGTATCTTTAAAATCATCATTCTCAACTCTAGTTCTGACATTGTACTAATGTCTGTATTGATTAGGTCCCTGGCAGTCAGGACTGCCTCTTGTTCTTTTCGTTGAGGTGATTTTTTCCGTCTTGTCATTTTGTCCAGAGTAGAATAGATGAATGAGAGAACAAAATGCTAACAGGGTAACAACGTCCCCAGAAAATATACACTAAACAAATCAGAAAAGACCTGAAACCGGGGGAAAAGAAAGGGAAAGAAAGAAAAAAGAAAAAGAAAAAAAGAAGAAGAAGATAAAAACAAACAAAAAACGGAATATGATCAAATATGATCAGGCTGGTGCATAGATTAGTGTCACACACTAGATTTTGGGCGTATTTTGTCTGTTAGAAGAAAGTGCCTCCCAAAATTTTAAAGAAAGAAAAGCTTGTATATGTACAAAAATAAGGGTTAATACGATGAAGAGATGGAATATGACTGTAAAGATGAAAATTGTAAAAGATTTTATAAAAAGAATTGATAAGATAAGAAGTTGGTTGAAAAAAGAAAGAAGAGGATTTAAAAAAAAGGGAGAGAATGTGATCAGGCAGGAGACTAGAACAAAGCCATACACTAGAGATTTAGGGTATATTTTGATCTGTTAGAGAAACTGTATCCCAAAATTTTAAAGAGAGAACAACATATATATATCAAAAATAAGGGTAACTACTATGAAGGGATAGAGTATGACTCTAAAAATGAAAAATAAAAAATATTTTTTAAAAAAGGGATTGATAAGATGTTGGTTAAAAAAGGATAAAAGAAAAATTTAAAAAAAAGACAGTTAAAAAAAAATTAACTTGGAAAGACTAAAGTATCAGGGGGAAAAATATCATGAATTCTATGTGCAGTATTCCCCTAGCGCTTGAGTTCTGCCGTTCTCATTGATCGGTAAACTTGGTCTTGGCTGGCTGCTCTTGCTGATCTTCTGGGGGAGGGGCCTGTTGCCGTGGTTCCCAAATGTCTTTGCTGGAGGCGGAATTGCCACGCCCTTGCCCGGTCCGGGCTAAGTAATCTGCTTGGGTTTGCTCTCGGGAGCTTCTGTTCCCTGCAAGCTTTCCATCCAGCTTTGGAGGACGAGAGTGAAAATGGCGGCCTCCCAATCTCCGACCCGGAGGAGCTGTGTACTCGGGCCCCACTCCTCAGTGCGCCCCCAGAGAAAAGCAGTCAGTCACTCCCATCTCCCCGGTCTCCGGTGGCACTCCGTGCTCACCCGGCCTGTGACCGAGCGTTTCTATCTCTGGCATCCGACCCCGTGTGGAGTCTCCAAACCCAGCAGATCCATGCAGTGCGCTCCTGCGCCGCTCCTCCCGGGGGAGGAAGGGGAGTCTCCCTGGATCTGCTGCTTGTTGGGCCCCTACTGGAAGCTGATCTGTGGCCCGATCCACGGAAGCACAGTGGCCCGACTGAGTCACAGATCACGGTTCATGGCAACCCTGGGCTGAGAGCCCGCCCCTCGGCTCCGTCTCTGTAGCCGGCTTCCCCGCTCCGATACCTGGGAGCTCTGCCACACTCAGGCATCCCCAGTCTTCCTGTGACCCCGAGGGTCCGGAGACCACACTGTCCCAGAGAGGGTTCCACCCCCCACTTACCCACTGGAGCAATGTCCCTCAGTGGAGCAGACTTCTAAAAGTTCCGATTTTGTGCTCTACTGCTCTATCACTTGCCGGTAGCGGCTGACGGAGGCCCCCTCCCCCGCCATCTATCTCCCAAATATCGCCTCGGATTCACTTCTCCGCACGTCCTACCTTCCAGAAAGTGGTCGCTTTTTTGTTCAGAGAGTTGTTGCTATTCTTTTCTTTGATCTCCTGTTGAGTTCGTAAGTGTTCAGAATGGTTTGATCCCTATCCAGCTGAATTCTTGGGACCAGACAAAATCCAGGTCTCCTACACCTCTGCCATCTTGCTCCACCCCCTCCAGTCCACACTATCAGAGTAGGATATTTTAATAGTCCTCTATCAAACCAAGAAATAGCTAGGACTGTGCAAGATTTAAATAAAACAATAACTATATATATATATATATATATATTTATTTATTTATTTATCTTTCTTTAGGACAGTACACCCAATAAACACAATACTCTTTTTCCAGTTCTTATGGAACCCTTACAAAAATTGATCCCATACTAGGCCACAAAACAAATGTCAAATAACCTATTATAATAAAGACTATAATTGACAATGCAATTTAGATAAAAATCAATTAAAAGAAATTTATAAGTATCTTTGAAAACCCAAAATGCACTCCTAAATAACTCCCTGATTAAAGAAAAAATTAAAATGGAAGAAAATGACAGTAAACATTCCACTCAAAACTGTGGATGGAGGGGTACATAGAAAGAAATTACTAACTTCTTTCTAAGGACAAAGCTCTCATGAGGTAGAGTTTAGCTAGACAATTAAGAATTATAAAAATTCATACATTCTTAGAGACTAATAATAACATTTGAACTCCTACATGTCTGATGTCCTATCAGACATTTGCATCCACTTTGTCATGTTTTATTAAGCACCTTTGTGTTACATTTTTGCAAACTAAAAAAGGTTTATAAGTTAAAAGGTTTATCCTTCAAGAGTCAGATCAGGAACACAGAAGTTCGATGGCACAGGTTTGAATTCCTGCACTTCTAGTTGTATGATGACAGGCAAGTTATTTAGCTTCTTAAGCCTCAGATTGTTCACCTAAAAAAATTCACACACTAATAATCTCTACCATGTAAACTCCTCACCATGTTAAATGATTTGAAACACATGAAACATAGTTCATAGTAATAGTTCAGTAACTGTGTACTGGTATTTTTACATATACCCAGTAGTCATTTGGCTATTTGTTCCATCACTTGCACATGATTATATGCCTTCTTGAAGCGAGAAAGAACACTGTTTATCTTTGACCACTGAAGAACATATACCAGTGCCAAGTACAGAGTTGGTGCTAAATAAATTTGTTGTATTAATGAATGAAATTTATTTAAACTTGTCCAAGCTACTCTGGTGCTCAATACCAAAATTATCTAACCAACAAAATAAAGCAATAAATATGAAGATAGTGTTAGTGATTTGTAATCATATTTAAGTCTGACTATTTAATCATCACTTGACACCTGAAGTAGAGTCAAGTCAATTTTGTTGCATCAAATCTGACATTTTCAAATATTCATTAAGAATTAAAACTGGTCAATAATAAGATATTATTATTGGGTGAGGCTGGGTTTGGAGCCTGGTTTGGTTTTCTAATTCTAGACATGTGATGGTAATGGAAAACATCCCCCTCACAAACAAGACACACAAAGACAAGGGAAAAACTGCAAAGAGCACAGACTACACAAAACATGTTGTTATATGGGAAAAATACATTTATGTAAAGCTAGGACAGGATCCTTTGTATTCTCACAAAAAAATTAAAATTCTATAGTTTACAGAATCAAGTGTTTCTATAAAATTTGATTAAATTAAAATACTAATTTCATCTTGATTGCAGCACATTTATTTTCTTTGAACCCATTATTTATATCTAGTAATGCTCTGCAGGGTTCTTTTTTTTTTCCAGTAATACCTGTGTAGTTTAACTTTTATTAAACCCTATGGTATCTTAACATGGGGTGTGCTTGGCTGAGTCCAATAAAAGGCCACAATAGATACCGGAGAGTTAATTTACTTTAATGCTGGTGCAAACACCTCTAGCATTCTTCTCATAAAGCTAATGCTGAGGCAGAATGAGCATCTTTCCTTCTCTTACTGTGTGGGTCTTCCGACACTGGAACAGATTACTCAGGAATGAAAGTTTTACTGGAGACTGTTAAGAAAAGAAAGAGAGAGGGAGGGAGGGAAAAGGGAGAGAGGCTATTTCAGTGTAATGGTAATATTGTCCTGACCTATTGGCAGTTGGGACAAGAAACTAATTGGCATGGTGATGGTCTTTTTAATCCTTGGATTTAACTTTTCAAATTGTTGAGGCTTTAATTGAAAATAAAAATCATGCAAACACACATATACACATACACACAAACACAAAGAGGACCTGAAATGAAAAACTTTAAATATAGCATTGGTTTCCATGACAGCACATCCCAAGAATGGAGATTCATTTTAGCTCACCATGGAATACAAATGTATCCAGGAATTTCATATGCATCAGCTTCAACCCTACCAAATCTTTTTTCTATCTACTTGAATCCTAAATTTTTAAATGCCATGATGTCAGTGTCAATTCTAAAAATGACTGCCTTTTATGGATCCATTTTCTCCCTTACAGATAACCCACTTTTCTTCTTTATTGCTTTTGCTTTCTACTACATGAGAGCAAAGTAACTCAATATTTCTTGTTGGAGCACAGAATCTACCCAATGTTCTACAGAAACATCTTTGAAAGAAGTGAATTAACTAGTGAATATTTTGGAGAGGAGGGAAAGATAGGATACATCTTAGCTTAGGAGCTATGCATGATGATTGCATTTTTAACTGTCCTTAACAATATGACATCTCTCAGAAATACATTTCTTTCATTACAGAATTGCCTCAAGATTTTCATAGTGTGTGCATGTGTGGAAGGGAGAGATTGAAATGTACCTCTTCTCAGGAAAATTTTCAAAGACACAAATGCCTCTTTTCTAAAATACCACTGCATCCAGATGCCTCTATTCACCCTATCTTTAGCAAAGCTTTCTGTCTCCCAAATGAAAAACATCTGCACCTGCTACACACATGGAGTTTCAATCACTCTGTGCCCCTAGGTGACCCAGCCTGCCTTAATTATCCATCCATTGCCCTCCCAAGATCATTTTTTTGGTTCTTTATAAACTCCGTTTCATATAAACTAAATGCTGTACTGTAAGATACTAAAGTAGATGTGATATTATTAAACTAAATCCCTATGGACCAAAGGGAGAATTAATATATAATAAAAACCTGGGAAAAGAAGCTGCGGAGATCTGGAGGTAGACGCAGGGCTACTTGAACTCTCCCTGACAGACACTCCATTTGTTAATGGAATGGTGAATCTACTCTAAGAATCAAGTCTAAGCCCACATTCTTGGACAAAGAAAAAGGAAAAACAATTTTACATAATTCCAATGTTTGCTTACAGAAATTAACATTTCTATAGCTAAATGCCATTTAAGAGAAAAGAAATGGAGAGAATTCATGGAAATAGGAAAAAAGGCATTCACTGCTTAGAGAACCCTGTTCCTCTGGAGATCTCCCATCTTTTGTTTCTAAAGAGCACTCAGTGAGATTCCGCTACTGAGAACTTGAATTCCTCTGAAAAAACACCTCTGTTGGTTCTTTTCTGGTGACATCTTTCTTTGCTAATTCATGAAATCCCTTTAAAAGTCCTCAATGTACACCAAAAAATAAGTTTAGTAAGGTTGCAAGATATGAGGTAAAGACACAAAAATCCATTGTATTTCTATATACAAGCAGTGAAAAATCAGAAACCAAAATCTAGTTACATTACCATTTGCAATAGAACCAAAATAAAAAAATACTTAAATATGAAACTTAAAAAACATGTACAGGGTCTGCATATTCAAAACCACAAATACTGAGTAAAGAAATCATCAAGGAAGACCAAAGTAAATGGAAAGGCATACCATGTTCATGAACTAGAAATCTTAACATAATAAAGATGTAAGTTTTCCCCAAAGTGATCTTTGGATTTAATGCAATTCCATCAAAATCCCAGCAAGATTTTATGTAGATTTAGATAAGCTGATTCTAAAATTTATATAAACAGCAAAGAAACTAGAATAGCTAAAACAATTCTGAAAAATAAGAACAAAGTTGTAGAAATCCCACTATCCAATATTAAAGCTTGTTAGCTATAATAACAAAGGAAATATGGTATTGGTGAAGGGATAAACACATAGATCAATGGAAGAGAATAACAGAGAGTCCAGGAATAGATTCACACAAAAAATGGCCAATTGATTTTGACAAAGATATAAAGCAATTCAATGGATAAAGAATAGTTTTTCTCAACAAATATTAGAACAGTTGGTTATCCATTAGGAAAAACTGAACCTAGACCTAAACCTCACACCTTATACACAGATTAACTTAAAATGCACATAGATCTAATTTGTAAAACTGTAACACTTCTAGAGAAACACAGGAAAAATCATCCTGACCTGTGGTTAGACACAGAATTCTTAGAAATAATACCAAAAGCACAGCCCATAAGAATGGAAATTGATAAATAAGACTTTATCAAAATTAAAAACTGTTGCTCTGCCAAGGACATGGTTAAGAGAATAAAGAGATAAGCTGCAGACTGGTATAAAATATATGCAAATCACATATCTGACAAAGGACTTGTATCTAGAATATAAAGAATTTTCAAAATCCAACAATAAGAAAATAAACAACCCAATTTAAAATGAGCCAAGGACCAGAGAAGATATAAAGTTGGCAATAAAGCACATGGGAAGAGGTGCAACATCACTGGCCATCGGGAAATGCAATTAAAATCACAATGAGATATGACTACACATTTGTTAGAATGACTAAAATAAAAGATACCAATAAGACCAAGTCTAGCAAGATTCATGACAACTGCAACTCTCATACACTGCTCATACGTATTGGTATACCCACTCTGGGAAAGAATTTGGCGGTTAAACATACACTTGGTATATATATAACATAGCAATGCTATATCCGGGTATTTAACTAAAAAAAGAAAGAAAGAAAGAAAGAAAACTATGCTCACACAAAAACATGTACATGATTGTTCATAGCAGCTTTATATGTGATAGCAAAAACTGGAAACTCAGACGTCCTTCAACAAGGGAATGGATATAAAATGTAATACATCTATAAAATGGAATACTATTCACAATAAAAAAGAATGAATTACTGACATATACAATAAAATGGATAATAATAAAATGGATAAAATAGGCCAGGGGTTGCTAGGAGTCTTGGTTGGAGTGGGGGAGGGTGTATAAGGCAGGGATGGTATTGGGGGCACTTTTGTTGGGTTAATGGAACTGTTCTGTATTCTCATTACAGTGGTGTCTATATAAATCTATACAGGTGTTAAAATCAACAATATTGCACACCAAAAAGGTCCGTTTTACTGTATGGTATATTTAAAAATAAATATGAAACCCTACATTTGGCATTGCAAATTCAGAAACTGTTTCAGTCATCCCTGGAACTTATCATGCTGCCCCTATTATTCAAAATCTTTATTATTCAAAAGTTTTAAATCTATAATTCAAGATGAAGGCAACAGCTCCACTCCACAGGGTGTACTGAATGGGGTGAATTCTCCAAGCACCATGTCCCTTGTAGCTAGCAGCCATCAGAGCTGCAACTACTACGTAAAAGACTGTTTTCAGGTATTGCTTCATTCTCTTCTTGGGCAGGACTTGGGCCAACTGCCATAATGGCTTCACCAGAAATAATAGAAGAGAGGACTGACTGTTAGTTACTACAACCATTATCAAGAAGACTGGAAAAAGAGAGAAGCAGCCATTTTATAGACCATGGTAATATTGCTTAAGGCAAGAGGGGAAGGGCTGTCATGGTTGCAAAGATGTTAAAAGAAAAGAAAGAAAAAGCATGTTCCCTTGCTCTGAAGGCTTCATAGAACCTCATGTACACACAATCCCAGCTCAGTTTTTCTAGATGTTTCTAACACCTCAACATCACCCTTAACTTTCACCTGATTATTGTCTCTTATAACCCTTTCCTTTGTATATATTTTGTCTTCTTTATGGAAAAGAGACAAGTGATAAGCCAATATCAGAGATTTATTTCAAAATAATGCCCAGGGGTATGTCCTGGGTTTCCTACAGGCTCAATTTCCCTTCCCATACCTTCCACATATGTGGTCCTGCATAATAATTTCTAGGTGGTTTTTGTTTTTATGTTTTAGTTTGGAAGTTCCTGAAGTATCTACAGATTCAAATCAGATTAAATAACTTCTGGGATGGTGTTACTGCTACGTGTATTGTATTAAATTCAAATTTATATACCAAAATTCTCAACTAATCAGAATATTCATTCAACTATAGTCAATCTCATTGAATAAAAAAAAACGCTTCACAAAATGAGAAAAGTCCAGTGGTGCTAAACCACAAAGAATATATAATGATGTCATCAATACTTGGTCAGCCACATAATTGAAAAAAATTTTAATGGGTATTTATGAACCAAAAAGAAGGAAGGCTGATGGGTTGCAATTCTTTAGCTTAAGGTCCTATATTTTGTTTCATTCCTCAAAGGACATTTTATAACCTTCTAGGAAAAAGACTCAAATGGCTAGTACTCCCAACCACCTGCTATTTATCACCCCAATTTCTGTGAAGGGCCTACATAATGAATGCTCTTTATATTTTATCTTCTGAAAATAAAAAAAAAAGTCTTGACTCTTTAGACAGTAACTGTGACTTTTTTAAAAGTATGATTTTCCAGTATTTTGTAGGTAGAAAGTGATTATTAAGTAATTGTTGAATGAATTAATGAAAGAAAATGCAAGGACAAACTCCTGTGAACAAAAGCAATGTAACAATTCTACCCAGTTATGCCATGGAAGATGCTAATCACAAACAGCATTCCACAGTGTTAAGGGTATGTACACAGACCCCACCTTCTTCAGTACCTTTCCTCTGGGATAAAAAGATGAAGCTATGGTCTCTGAGCCCTCTCATCACGAGTAATAATAATTATTATTATTATCACCACCATTATTGTGGACTGTACCTTATTTCTCCACCTAATTAAAGCATTCCTTCTGAAAACCAACACTAAGTTAAAGATGCTTCAGATCAGATGTGTGTGGCATGCAGAAGCATTCTGGCCCAAGCACACTGCAGCCTCCTCATCTGGGTGACGTAAGCACTAGCCTTGGCTGTACCCAATTTAGACCTCAAAACTTGTCCATTTGTACTATGCTATTTACCCATTACACTCATTCAATTTTCCCACATACCTTGTCCAATTATCTACCAATTTAATCCATTTAAGCTATCTCAACTACAGTAAATATGTTCCCCTTTAGCATTTACTAGCACTTGGGCCGGCTTTTCAAGGGCCTCTCACAGGCTTTATGATTCATTTATTTTTCCTCTTCCTGTTCAATTTTGTACTTATGACTCCTCACAAAATGGATGCTGCTGCTGTAGACAAACGCACTGGCAAGAACCTACCTACACAATTGGCCATTTAGTCCTGAAACTAAATGAAACAGAATAATGACTACAAAATTGATCTGCACCACAGGGCAGAAACCATACTTAAACTTCATCCAGCACAGAGCACCTGCTACAGAGCTAATGCCTGCATGCCATTTACTGTCCTTTCCATTATTGTTGATAATAGCAGTGCTTTCAAATGGAACATTCCTCCTGCTGCAGATCAAAAGGATTTAGAAAAATATCCCATCAGCCTATTTGAGGGATGAATAAAGTAATAATTCGATTTCCTCAGTTTTGCTGCAACCTTGGCAGCTAATATAAATTATTATCTCTAGCCACTGGGCACTAGTGAAACTATGACTTCTAAATTAAAATAAACAGCCTTTGTCTATTTTTGTTTGTAGGAGAATGAGCCCATTCTGACTTCTGGCCCCATGTGGCTCATGGGACTCACAGACACTTGTCTCAGGTACTTTAAAGCCCTGAACTTTCTCCTTCAACATTAACCAATTGGCATAAAGATCCTGCAGGCTGATCTGTAATCAGTTTACCTTTGCCTCACCCACAATCTCCCACACACCATCTCTCTATTAGGGAGGCTTCTCTGCCTCCATATGTTTCTTTGCACTTCACAAAAGCTATTTCTCCTGCGTGCCAAAAAAGATCTCAACACTACAGAAGAGAAGCACACATGGTACCTGAAGAACTCCGGCATCGGCGGCTCTGAGTATTCTGTGGTGGAAAGGGGATCAGTTGCTATAAGCAAAAAATTGATCATGGGGATTATCAAATTCCTAAGAACTTCATAAGAAGACAAATTCTTGGGAAACGTAGTTATTTATTCGGCAGCCTTATTGAATAGGGTCTTTCTTTGATATGGACAATTTTGGGGGTCAAGGGTATTCTGTGCCTAATGGGTGAATTGACAGTTCGCCTCCCATGAATTAGGAAAAAAAAAGGGGGGGGAAACATAATCACCTAGTTGACAACAGCCATATCCACCTTCACAAGCCTGAGATCACCAATAAATGGATCATAGCAAAGATGGCTGTTGAATCACGCAGCTTGCATTTCTCCCACTTCCTTATTTACAGAATCTGACTGCTTTCAGGGAGGCAGTACGCCCAGCTAACTGTGTATTTCCTACTCTTTCTGCAACTAGTAATAACTAGTGAGACTTAAGTGGAAATAATTGGGTGGGGCTTCTGAGAAAGCTCTTTAAAAGGAGCTGATTCTCCAGGAGGGGCTCACGTACAGCTCTCTCCACCACTACACACCCATCTTTCTGACTGGAATATGAACATGATGGAAAGAGCACTCTGGCTATCATTCTGGACCATTCTGAAGGTGAATGAGAGGTGTGAAAGATGACGAGGCAGAAAGAAGAGGATCCTGGGTCCCTGATAACAATGGCCCTGATTTGCCAGCCCTGGGCATCCTACGGCTCATAGGAGAAAGCAGAAAAGGAAACCCAGGTCTTTTTAATGTCAGTTATTTAGATTTCCTGTTCCAGGATTCTGCCAAGCCTAAAACTAAAAAACTCATCAATCAATCATCTAAGTTTATGGAGCACTATCTGTGATCTAACATTGGGTGGGGTGCTTACATTTATATAGCAGACATTGAGGATGTTATACTTGCCTCCTCATTTAAAACTTAGGGACCAACCGACATTGAGCAAGATGAAGTTTCAAAATTTATGTCAGAAATGCATATGAACTCACATAACACTCTGTACTTGTTACAATGCCACTTTCCATAGGATTTTTTTCCTTCTTTTTCCTTCCTTTCCTTCTATTAAGACTGAATAATGCTTAAAAGAAAAGCTGTTTCTAATTCATGAACTGAGTCATCAATAAGAACATTGCAACTATGACACAATGATAACAATGAATGTGGGCTTTCCTGGCATTCTACTTACGTCTCACAGCTAGAGATGATTCCAGGTTGGCCTACCCTGTGTCTTGTACATCTCTCGAATTCAAGAAGCTCCCGCTTAACCACCTAAGTGCACAGACTTGTTAAATTAATTAAACAAGGAGGCTAGTAGACTAAGGTGGCTTTAATGCCCAGGCATTAAAAGGAGCAATACAAAATCTAAGCCGGTAGTGCCTCAACATTAGGAAATCAAAACCTAAGGACAACCAATCACAGGCTGCCATCGAGGCTTTAAGCTACAGCCAATCACCAGCTTCCTTACTTATTTCTACCGCTTCCTTATTAAAGTCCCTCTCAGCCCCTGCCCTTAGCCCTTCAACCCATTTTAGTTTGGTGCTACCTAATTTGAAGAAATTAACTCAAATAAACTCTTAAAATTTTTAATATGCTTCCGTTTGTTTTTTTTATCAGACTTTTGCAACAGAGGATGAAAAATAAAGGAAAGAATAGTAGTTCAATAAGGCAAGGGACGCACAGTGGCCAAGGCTGGAGGAATGTTCTCTTCTTAATGTTCCAATGGCTTTTTCCAAAGGTTTAAAATCCAATTCCCTCTGTCAACTTGTAAGTTGATTTAACTTTTTCATAAACTGCCGGACTATTTTCCCAAGTGGTGTTTCCATGTTATAGTACCAGCAGCAATGAATGAGGGACACCCTTGGTACTGCCAGTTTGGTTTTTAGCCATTCTGATGTTAAACAGCCGTTATCTCACAGTGGTTTTAATTTACATTACATGACTAATAACAGTATCTTTTCATATCTAATTGGCCATTTGTAGATCTTATTTTGTAAAATATTCAAACTTTTGCCCATTTTTAATAGATTTGCTTAACTTACTATTGAATTATAAGTGTCTGACACAGTAAGCCTATCTCGTGAATTTTTCAATTCATGTATTTAATTTTTTTAATTTAATTTTTCAGCTCTGCAAGTTCCATATAGCTCTTTTTTATATATCTTCCATTTTTCATGTTTCAGGTTTACTTTAAATTATGAAATATTTACAAGAGACTTTAAAAGTCTCTTAAAGTTTTTGTCTGCTAATTCCATCATCTCTGTTATTTCTGGGTCTATTTATTATGCCTGAATCTTCTCTTGGTTCAGGTAACATGTCTGTACCTCTTCTGATCTCTAACAATTTTGAATTGGATGCTGCATTATGAATCTATGTTGCTGAGTATCTAAATTATGCTGTCTTCCTTTAAAGAATGCTGCCTTTCATTTGTCAGGCAGTTAAATTGAGAGGATCAACTTGGTCTTTTAAAGGTTTGTTCCTAGGCTTTGTAAGGGCAGATATAATTTGGCCACCCTTACGAAATTTGACCTTTTAGGAGTCTCTACTGAATGATGTGTGTCCACTGAGTCTCTCCACTCTGCCTGGTTAAAACTAAAATATTGCCCAACCCAACATGACCTCTTAGAATTGTTTGGTTTATAGATTCTTGGTCATCCCATGTCCTCCTGCAGTTTCACCCTGTACATATACAGTTTAGTTTTCATTTTAAAACTCAAGAGGCAGCCCCTTCCCACCCTCCTCACCCTCCAGCCCCAAGCAGGGTTTTGGAGCATTCCTCTGAGAAGTTTCCTCTATTCTGATGCTCTGCCTCACCACTTCCGGCTGCCTCCATTTCCATGAACTCTGATCTCTGCCACATCAATTCAGTGAAACCACTGGATGCTCTACTTGAGTTTTCTCTCTCTGGGACAGGAATCATTGAAGACCTACAAGCCGAAAGCTGGGTAAGTCATAGGTTCACCTTGTTTGGTTCTCTTCTCTGATGAGACACAATCCTGTCTGCCTATTGTCTGATGTCTGAAACCAGCTGCTTTGTATTTTTTCCCCAGATTCCTACTTACTTATAGCAGAAGAAAAGTCTGCTACTAATTACTCTGCCATGCCCAGAAGCACATTTATCCTAGATGATTATTTCTGTGTGTGGCTATGTAATGGAAGAGCCTCTGAGAAGACAGACATCGAGCAATTGTGTATGAGGGTGCAAGAAAACAGTGAATGGGAAGATGAGCTGGTAACTGCATGCTCCTTTCAAATAAAAGACTTTTCTAGACTGTGTACATTTGCCTGTGACATCATCTGGAATCAACCATGTGCATGATGACTTTATAAACATTATGTAATAATGGCAATATACATTCAAGTATAAAAATAGTGAGATACTGACTATTTAGGAGACCAGAAATGAGAAAGAGAAATGGACTGGGAAAAAAACAGGAGTATTTATTTTGAGGTTAGCCTTGAACTGAACCCTGAAAAAGTGATGGGACTGATAGAAGCTCAAAAAGGGTGGACAGGAAGGTAACTTGCAAGTCTTCTAGCTGCTTCCAAAAGGAAAAAGTATCAAGGCCTAACTCAAAAAGCTGCTTGAATCTGCTCATGTTGAGTAGTTAAGTTCCTTATGGATGCTTGGTACCCACTACTTCCCTAATTAGCATTACATATCCACCCACTTTATGAGAGACCCGTTAAAGTCCTTTGAAAACAATAATGCCAATTTTTACCAATATTGTTATTAATGTGTCTATATGGGGTGGAGGTCAAGTAGCATTCCTCTCTAAATACTCGATAACTATTATTAGAACAATTCTGTTACTCAAATGAGCAGAATCCAAGTAAAGGCATAAGTATCACATGTTTCAAACATAACCTTTCCCCAAATTAAACATGCCTGACCAACCCAAGGATGATATCCAATGATACCACTTTTTACTTAGATCTGCTATTTTAATAAGACATCAACAGGTTTAGCAGATGTTGCAATGAACAAGTAAATATGTTCCAGGCAATAAATCTGCACATAGACATTTAGGATAGCACTAAAAAAATGTGCTCCATTCTTTCCAATGATCACAACAGGTAATATTTTATGACTAATTACAGATGCATACAAATACCCATGATCTATTGGAAGAAGTGTCTCCATGTGGTATGACTTGGCGAAGACCTTACACATATTGTGAATTAGTATATAATTAAAAGAACGTTTAGGCAATGTGAATATTTTGTATTTCACCTATCAGATGGTTATGTGACTTGGTGAAAAAAATCACCACCTATTCTGGTCACAGCTGGGTCACAAATTGAGTGTACTAGCTTGAGGATGTCATTTAATACCTCTCTAGGCCTGAGTTTCTCCATTTCCAAATTGAATTATTATCTAAACTACCAAACAACTTGGCGGAATGAAGAAAGAACAGAAAGTTGTTCTGACAAAGCAAATATTCTACGTACATTTAAAGAAAAATAATTTTTATACTTTGAAATTACTGCTGCACAAATTTCCCCCTTGGACACTAGAACGAAAAATTAAAGCTGAAACCAGAAGCAATTCTGGCATTAATTCTTTTAATTTTTAAGATAAATAGGAGTCATCAATCATTCTCCCTTTTATCCTTTCCTCTAGCAAAAGAAAAATCCTTATGGCTTATGAGAAGGCAATAAAATTATGCAGAGAAGCTGTACTTAGCAAGATAATTTAGTACAACATTGAAGATCAGGACTATAAAAACACATGGTTAAAGAAAGGTATTTATTGCAAAATATAAAAGATCCATTCCTTAGACCAAGGAAATATTTGGACAAATTTTGTTCACATTCTTAGTTTACCAAATAATCAACAATTGCCTTAATTTTTCAAAGTGGTTAAGCCAATCCTTCCAATGAGGCTATTTCCCTAATAGTTATAAGGTAAAGCAATAATTAATTGCATATAAATACAAAAAGTTAACATATTATTTAATACTTTGTGCTAATAAATGGAAACAGGTTATTCACTTTGAGTAATATTGCTGTTGTTTGGGTGGCATATAACAGGTTCTCAATAAAGAATGGTTGAATAAATAACTGCATAGTGTTGGGAATTTCTTATAAGATTAGTTATAGAAAAGTAAGTAAATCCAAGAAATTTATAACTCACATTGGCAAAACATGCAACTTATTTAAAAAGTTATTTTCAGGTACTCCAATATATTGACTATTTCAGCGCTGTATAGTAATTTTCTTTGTTCTCAGCTACCAAAAACTAAAAGAGAAAAGTAAGACTCATACTCTAATGCCCAATTTAAGCCTAAGAATTAACTCACAAAATAAGGAAACAATCTGTATGACCAAGAGTCCCAAGATTATTTTTCTGTGGTCCTACAGGCAGTTACTTTAAACACCATCCTGAACTTCAAATACTGTCAGTGCTGGGCAGAGTCAAAATGTATATTAACCTTCTCCATCCTACTTACACGACTCCCAGCCTTAAGCACTCTTACTCTAAGGCATAGCTATTCTGCTTGGGTATTCAGTTTCACAGCTGTCCTTAAAACAGTACCTTCAACAATGCCTTAAAACATTATGCCTAAATAATATCAAGCCTATACTGGCAAGGTGCATTCTCAGATCATATTAAAAAGGCATTTTCTGATGCCAAATGGAGCCATAAGGAAGCACTGGGCTCAGCTAATTATGGGCCGGCATCCATCTGAAGAGAGGTTGGGGCAGTTACCTAGCCACTCAGCTGTATGCACTGTCATCTTCATTACCACAAACCAGCCACTTCTCTTTGTGTTTTAGTCTCCATGGCGGCAAGATAGAATCAATAATAATGAGTTCAGTGTTAGAATTATTCACAATAAAGAAAAAAAAGTCTACCAAGTGCTTCGCTCTCCTGGGAAACTGTGTAAACACAGTTTATCATTTGTATTCTGAAACCTTGTCCTTGTTGGAATCATGTGGTTCCTAGTGCCATGTTGCCTGTGCATTCTTTCCACATGGGCGGCAGCTTTTTCTGTTTGATGTTTGGACATGCCAGTCCAAGGTTTCACAATTTCCAGCCAAACTTTTTTTTTTCTTTTTTTTGGTTTAAAAGAACATTTTCCTATGCCCATAATCATGCATTTTTCCTTTTCTTTGAAAAAGCAAGGTTCTTGTCGTTTCAATACTAGCTGTTAATTTGGAAGTCAGAAGATAAGTTCCAGACACTGTGATTTTTTTAGATGGCATTTATCACTAATCTGGGTTCAGTTTCCATTACCATCAAAATGAGAATGACAGACCACGCAATCTTTGGGCACACTTCTCCAAATGTAGCCTATGGGCAAGAACATCTGCATCAGAAATACTGAGGGGACTCAATAGGCCTCGCTAAGCAGAAATATTTACTTAGAGACATTTTTAATAAGCACCCCAGTCATAACTATCCATGATAAAGTTTGAGAGCCAGGGCTCTAAGATCAGCAATTGATGATCCCCTGGTTTCCACAGCTTTAAAGAAGAGCTTCAAGTTTTGTCCTTCTTCTTAACTAATGGCTCTGCAGAAGACACCCTTAGTGGGGCCAACTCAGCCTTATATAACACTTTGCCTCAGTACATGTGGGGCAGAGCCATGGTGAGCTTCCCTCTGCAGTCCAGGGTGGCACAGTGTAAAGAGGCATTTACAGTGGTAAGTATCATCCCATCTACCAAACTTGGATCTTGAAGAAAGAAAGGCCTGGGCATTTTCCTGTATATCCTGGAACAGCTTTTCCCAGGTGCTAACTACAATAAATATGATGAGAATGCATGGTCTCAGAGGAACTGAAACCCCACCAACTAGAATTTAGTTAATTATCCAGGAGAGACTGGCATGTTCTTTTACTTTGTGGAAGTTTACAGAAGCATTTCTGATGCCAAGTCAACACAAAAGTTTTTATTAAAGTCCTGCTGTAAAAACCATCTGCTTTTTAACTTTTTACCTTTAGGTAAAGAATTTCCAAAAATGTCTTTTCTTTTTGTCCTCAAAGAAGAATGAGCCTTTAAAACACTCTTTGGTCTATCCATAATATATAATAAGAAGGATGAAATGTTGGAATATCAATTTCAACTCTATAAACAAGAAAAATATTACATGGTTTCGTCAAAAGCCTCATCCAATAGGACGGGACAGAAAAGCTTTCATTATATTTGACACAGCATCTTCTTATCCCTTATAAACCTATCACTCACACCTGTAAACAATGGAGCTTTATACCTGTCAAAGAGTTTCTTTACCATTGTTCAAGAATAATATTAGGAATATGAGCTTTATCATATCATGGACCATATGATATATATCACCTAAGCTATATAATTACATTATAGAAAGTTTCATATCAATTTTTTACAATGTTCTTTAAAGACAAAAGAATTCTTATCATTTTCCCAAGAAGAAAAAATGTTTCCCACCTCATAAAGAACAGAAAAGAAAAAGGACTACATGGCACATTCAGTCAGATAAAAAGTCAATGGAAGGTACCTCCAGAAGAGCAGTATTAAGGGGCTCCTTTGTAGTGATGGGACAGTTCTGTATCTTGGTTGTGGTGGTGGGTACATGAGTCTAGACATAGGACAAAATTTCTTAGAACTACGCACACGCACACACACACACACAAAATGAGTACTTACAGAAACTGGTGAAATATCAATAAGATTCATAGTCCAAGTAATTGGATTATGTCAACATCAATTTCCTGGCTTTGATAATAAACTAGTTATGTTAAGATGTTACTTAGGCCGGGGTAGCTGAGTGAATAGCATGCGGAACCTCTCTGAATTATATTTTGCAACTTCTTGAGGGTCTAGAACTAGTTTAAAATAAAAAGGTAACGAAATGGTTAAGAGTTCATCCCATTATTTATTCCTCTTTAAATACATTTACAGCTGAGGCTGTACCCACACACATGTTATCTGGGCAAATATATAATTTATTTAATTTGAGAAATTCAATAGGGATCAGGGTCAGCTTCACTAATCACTCCTCACCCTCTAAAACTGAAGCTAAATTCTGCAGAATGTAAGCAACCCAAAAGTGAAATTTGAACAGGTGTTTTAGCTGACTTATAAACACAGATTTCTCACACTTTGAAAAACTGTCCAGAGATTTATTGCACAGATCTGGGCCAATTGGTCACCTGAAGGAATTGCCTGTCTTTTAACCCTTCTCTGTTCAGACTTGCTTTTTCTCCTCCACATCTTAATAGCTCCTCCCACCTCTTCACTTGATAAAAACAATCCAACTCTTCTTGGAAGTTCCTATGTTTTTGTCCAGAGATTTGATATTGGACAGCCTTCATTGAGTATCATAGATGGTCTCAAGGATTTGAGATGTGATTTCTTATAAATTTCTCCTTCTATGCTCCAAAGAGCTTGAGGGACACATGCCTGCTCTCTTTGTTTTCTTCTGAAATGAGCACAGAGGAAGTGATTGAGTTGTAATTGCTCAGTTGCAATTTGGGGTCACTTCCAGAACCACAGCTTTACACTCTGCTAATGAACCCTGAATAAAACCAGGATTGGCAACATGGAAGTATGTTTGTGGGGGTGGGGGAAGGCAAAAGAGGTGAATATGTACTGAAAAGGAATAGAGACGAGTAGGGAAAGGGGGGAATCCTATATATTAAGAAAAGAAGATCCATTATCCCTCCTGATCTCAGTTTCTTCATCTATAAAATGGCAGCTTTGACTGGAAAGCCCAATACAATAATATTCTATTATTTGAACCACTCTAATAAATTAAGCAAATATCCCAGAAGCAGAGAGAATCACTTCTCCAAATGCCGTAGATTAAACATAAACATTTTCTTGTATTTTATCCTGGAGAATTTAAATACAGGAAGTAAGAAGAGATTTCAAAAATAACTTTCTCCCTGATTCTATTCATAATTAAACTATAGTCATCAGATCAAGTTCTATTCCTGTCCACAATCTACAATCTGTTTCCTAGAGCTTCTGAGTGAGAATTGGAATAGAGAGAGACAGTCTGCCGCCCTTGGTCCTTCCTTGTGCACAACCCACACTGGGAATTGAAAAAAAAAAAACATAAAAACTATACTGCGGGCTCCAAAACTACTTTGTGCTGGGGGAAAGAATGTTTTCCTATCTCAGCCTGCTTTTGCCCTGCAGGATTTATTGCCTGTTGAGGCCTCCATATCACCCCAGTTCATATAAACAGGAAACACAATTCCAAGTAAAGAAGAAAAGGAAAGAGAAAGTTGGAGCACACCAAGCACTATAGGCACATTGTACAATGAAAAATTAGCATATTGCTAAATTTCCTTCCCTCAGGATAATGTGATTCTGGACTGCCAAAGAGCTTGAGATTGTATATAGTTGATGCAAATCAGGTGCCTCAAAGTCCCAGATGAGAAGTTCATAAGTCCAAAGTTAAACGGGGTGGGGATGCCCTGTTAAAGACACTAGAAACAAGATTTCTGTCTCCCTGGATCACATCCTCTCATGATAGGTACAGCCTGCAAATACTGAAGGACTAGGGAACTGGAGGTATCACCTGACACAAGCCAAATACATTTAGGAAGTGAGAAATTCAAGAGAATTTAATGATGCTGTAAATTGTGATATTGCTAGAGGTTGTACAGTAGTGGTGTGGAAAGTTAAGCTGAAGCTTCCATAGAGAACAATATCTAAAATCATGAAGACTTTGGTTAAATATGACATTCCATCTCTCTATATATAACATTACATTTTACCTTTCTATATATAATGCAAAATTGAAAAATTGAATTTATATACTTTCAGTATTCCCAAACCTTAATTATCTTACCTGCTGCTACAAACAGGATACATCAAGATCACACAGGTTTTCTAACAATATTTTGGTGCAAAAGCTACACAGATGTAGCCTTTTCATCCTCTGGGCTTTCCTGTATACATTTATACATAGTAGCAATGACAAACTATTGTCTTAAGATTGTGCTTTTATTAGATAAAATTTAAACTGGTCTCTAGAATCTACCTAAATTTTCACAAATGCCACTTGTGAAAACTGAAAAGCGAGGGTAAGAAGTAGGGGTGGTATAAAGATTAAAAATAAGAGAGAAAAAATTCCTATTTGAGGTGCCCACAGTTTTGTAGTGTATAGAAAAATAGCAAAATCTGAAGATACATGCTTAAGGTGCATGCTCTGGAAGTTTAGGAAAGGCTTTCCAGAAAGAGTGACCTGAGCCAGGGGAAGAAATAGGAACAGAGTAGGTTGGGCAGAGGAGCAGCTTGTACCAAATTACAAAGTAAAGAGCATGAGGCACACTAAGGGAAATGGTATGTACATGATATTGTTATGGTTGAGTGAAGCTGCTACAAAATAGGTGGTAATCACATTAACATAGACCTCATGTACCCTATTAGGAATTCTGAACTTAATCCTAAAAGGTAGAGGAGACATGGAAGGATTTTGAGCATGGGTGTAATGTGTTCAGATTTCCCTTTTAGAAAAATCATACTGCAGTTATATGACAGATGAATTTAAGTTACAATGAGACCAGTTAAGAATTTGTTGCAGGATATATAAAGAGCTTATACAATGCAACACTAAAACCACAAATAATCCAATTTAAAAATGGGCAGAAGACATGAACAGACATTTCTCCAAAGAAGACATCCAGATGGCCAAAAGACACATGAAAAGTTGTTCAACATAACTCATGATCAGCGAAATGTAAATCAAAACTACAATGACATATCATCTCACATCTGTCAGAATGGGTAAAATCAACAACACAAGAAACAAGTATTGGCAAGGATGTGGAGAAAAAGGAACCTTCATGCCCTGTTGGTGGGAAAGCAAACTGATGCAGCCATTATGGAAGACACTATGGATATTCCTCAAAAAGTTAAAGCAATCACACTGGAAATCACACCAAAAAATACAAAAACACTAATTCAAAGGGATAAGTGCACCCCTATGATTATTGCAGCATTTACATAGCTAAATTATAGAAGTACCCAAGGGCCCATCTATAGATGAATGGATAAAGAAGATGTGGCATATATATACACAATGGAATATTATTCATAAAAAAAATGAAATTTTGCCATTTGCATTCACATGGATGGAGCTGGGGAATATAATGCTAAATGAAATATGGTAGTCAGAGAAAAACAAATACCATAAGACTTCACTCATATGTGGAATTTAAGAAACAAAACAAATGACCAAAGGAAAAAAGAGAGAGAGAGAGAGAGATAAATCAAGAAAAAGACTCTTAACTATAGAGAATAAAGAGATGGCTTTCAAAGGGGAGATGGGTGGGGGGATGGATAAAATAGGTGAAGGGAATTAAGAATACACTTATCATGATGAGCAGTGTATAGAACTGTTGAATCAGGTGTCAACTGTACACCGGAAACTAATATAACACTGTATGTTAACTACACTGGAATTAAAATTAAAACTTAATTTAAAAAAAAGAATCTGATGCAGGGATTCAGATAAGAAATGATGAGGGTCCAAACTAAAACAATGACAACAGAAAGGGAAGGAAGAGCATGAAAGCAGAAGATAATGAGAAGGCAGAATTGAAAGGACTTGAAGATGGACCAGATGCAACAGGGAGAGAGAAAAAAGGACTTGGGACCTTGTTTCCAGGTTTAATGAGCAGATGTACAGTGGCATCAATCACAAACAATGAATGTGAAGATGTGATGGGTGAGAAGTTTGGTTTTAGCTACGTTTGATGGTGAAGTGTCCATGAATCATCCAAAAGTGAATAATCTATAGTAATCAGGAACTCCAAGAGAGAGATCCTGATTGGAGATGCAGACTTGGGATCATCACAGTGTCCATAATCAAAGCTGAACATGGTGGACATCACCAAAGCAGAAAGCATCGAGTGTGGAAAGAGAGGAAGGAGAATTTAACTCTGGAAGACACATACATTAGAAGTGTGCATAAATGGGAAAGTACCATAAAGGCTTCTGAGAAGCAACAACAAGACAAAGAAACAAAGAAAGTGTCATACAAACAAAAGCAGGACAGTGGCAAGGAGGAAAAGAAGAAACAACAAAGAAGATTGAGGTAAGAATAGGGAAGATTTTCCACCAGATTTGACAACTATGGTACATTGGCAAGAGTAGTTTTTCAAAAGAGTTCCCAGAGTGAGTGTGTGTTAGAGACTGTTGGGAATTACAGTCAGCAAAAGGATTCAGAGCACATCAACATCACTCAGCATCAGGGAAATACAAATCAAAACCACAATGAGATACTACCACCTCACACCAGTCAGAATGGCTACAATTAACAAGTCAGGAAACGACAGATGTTGGCGAGGATGCAGAGAAAGGGGAACCCTCCTACACTATTGGTGGGAATGCAAGCTGGTGCAGCCACTCTGGAAAACAGTATGGAGATTCCTCAAAAAGTTGAAAATAGAGCTACCCTATGACCTAGCAATTGCACTACTGGGTATTTACCCCAAAGATACAAATGTAGTGATCCGAAGGGGCACCTGCACCCCAATGTTTATAGCAGCAATGTCCACAATAGCCAAACTATGGAAAGAGCCTAGATGTCCATCAACAGATGAATGGATAAAGAAGATGTGGTATATATACATAATGGAATATTATGCAGCCATCAAAAAAATGAAATCTTGTCATTTTCAATGACATGGATGGAACCAGAGAGTATTATGCTAAGCAAAATAAATCAATCAGAGAAAGACAGTTATCATATGATCTCACTGATATGAGGAATTTGAGAAACAAGACAGAGGATCAGAGGGGAAGGGAGGGAAAAATGAAACAAGATGAAACCAGAAAGGGAAACAAACCATAAGAGACTCTTACCTCAGGAAACAAACTGAGGGTTCGTGGAGTGGAGGGGGGTGAGAGGGATGGAGTTGCTGGGTGATGGACATTGGGGAGGGTATGTGCTATGGTGAGCACTGTGAATTGTGTAAGACTGATGAATTACAGACCTGTACCCCTGACAAAAATAATACATTATATGTTAATTTAAAAAAAGTAAAATAAATAAATAAATCTTAAAAAAAAAAAAAAAGGATTCAGAGCACAATTTAAGGATGAGCCCTGGACACATAAATGAACATTCGTGTCACTGAGTCAGAAATAAAGGAGAAGGGAGATACAGGAAGTTGAGAGAGATCTCCCCAAAATGGATTCTCTTTTCTCCATGAAAAAGATGCAAGATTATTGGTTGCCGGTGAATGGGGAGGAAGTCTGATAAGAAAAATGAGACTAGTATGAAGATTTCATGCATTTGACCAACATTTACTCAATACCTACAGTGTGCTGGTCAGGGCCAGAAAATGAATTCAAGTTGCTCAAGGGTGTATGGCAGAAAAAAGATCTCAAACAGTCACCAGAAGGCCTTGAGCAAGAGCTGACTGGTTACAGACTGAAGCATCACCCAAGCAGGCTGGAGATCGGGCACTGTTAATACCATCAATATGAACACTTGAATGGAATGAGATTTTCTCCTGCTGGGCCTGAAAGCTAGTGTAGAAGTAAAATACAGATGCTTACATGGGTCCAGAGTTGGATACTGTGAGGATAGTGCCGCAGAAAGTCAAGAGGGAAAGAGAATGTTGGTGGCAGAATTAGAGAGTAAGTCAACGTGAAGCAGGGAGGTATTTAAATGGAGGAAGAAACACAGTCTCTAGAACACAACAGAGGATTCCAAACACTCAGGTCTCAATAAGCTTCAAGGGAAGGTTGAGGGAGGCAAAGAGGTAAGATTGATAAGGCAAATAGGAGAGGTTTTTTTTTTTTCTTTAAAGCATGAGATTGCAGCTATGAATTCAAAAGATAAAATGGGAGTAAATTGCCAAAGCAGATGCAGATGTGATTAGGGGATTAAGAAATGTGGAGGCTGGGCACCTGGGTGGCTCAGTCGTTAAGCGTCTGCCTTCGGCTCAGGTCATGATCCCAGGGTCCTGGGATCGAGTCCCACATTGGGCTCCCTGCTCAGCAGGGAGCCTGCTTCTCCCTTTCCCGCTCCCCCTGCTTGTGTTCCCTCTCTTGCTGTGTCTCTCTCTGTCAGGTAAATAAATAAAATCTTAAAAAAAAAAAAAAAAAAGAAATGTGGAGGCTAAGGTACTAGGAGTGTGGTCCACATGAATTCAGAGTGATGAGCAAAAGTGTGACTCACATGCAGGAGCTGAGTCAAGAAATGGATGATCACAAGGGCAAAGACCTCCAAAGAGAAGCACTTTTACACAAGACTATGAATTGACCTGTAAGTAGAAATAGGAATTGAGAGAAACACAGTCCAATCCTGATTCAACGGCATGTGGCATGTAAAAGAAAGGGCAACTTCACAGGTTAAAAGAGGATGAAATAAATGGTGGTATTTTCAAAGACCAGTCAGGTTTCCATCATGGCAACACACTGGAAGAAATTTCAGGGAAGACAATATTGGGGAGACCGGTGAAGGAAAGGCTGGCGGGAAGGACAGGCAGGAAATGCAGCAGAAAAAAGGATGAGAAGAAGGAAACACAAGGCTACATGAGATACAAGAAGATGGATTCCTAGAGAAGCTGGTGTTTGGGGAAGTGGCCAAGATTAATTTTGTTGAGACATTTTGTGAATCATTTATTTTTTTTTAAGTTTTTATTTAAATTCCAGTTGGTTAACATACATTGTAATATTAGTTTCAGGTGTACAGTATAATCATTTCACAGGAGTGGCCAAGATTCATTTAAATGCAAATGGAATTGTGATTGGTAAGTGGTTATAGTGACTGCTAAGGCTTAGGTAGGGAAGCTAGCTGTCTACTGCACTCTGGTTCAGTTGGTGGCCAGGTGGGTAATATGTACAAGGAAATATTGTGAAAGTTGAGTTTCGGGGGGAAGAAGTTGAAGGGAATTGCCATGGGAGGGATGCCAAAGGAAAGTGCAGGACAAAAAGGGGGTTAGGGTAAAGGTGGGGGATGGAGTTTTCTAAGTACCTTTAAGTTTCCATTGTAATCAGTATTGGTAGTGAACAGCATGAATGTTTCTCATACCCCTACCATTCTGTTTTCTTTTCTATTGATAATGTGACTTATGTGACCAATCATTTTTCTTTTCATTGGCTGCCAGGAAGCACAAAAACAAAAGTTTAGCTTGTCACTACAAGACTTTAAAGCATATGTTTGGGGTAATAATGATGTCCCAGGTTTCATATTACTCTTACTAACTTTATTTCTTCCTTTCACCAATTTTTGTCACTTAATTTTATTTCTTTTAGGCTTGTTTTTATAAGATGTCACCACTATGTCTAAAAGGGAGAGTAGGTATAAATAACAAACATAATGGTCCGTGATTATTTCAAACCTTGGACAAGGGACATAATTAAATATTGAGATAATACACACCTAAGAGAAAGCATTTATTGCCATAGAACTTTTAAGAATATCAATTATTCTGCAAGTCATATTTGTTGCAAAGTGACATCTTGTATGTACTCTAATTTTGATATTCAGATTGCATAGGCAGTGCTCAGGCTCCAAACTCCCATGTGCTTCATCATTCCAGTGACCATTACTTTAAGTGTCCAAACCCTGGAACTTTTGAGAGTAATAAGAAGCACCACTAATAATTATACCAGGATGATAAATATATACTGAGACATATGATCACCCTCCACACATACCAATTTTTAAATGCAGGCTTAAGTTCCAAATTGCCCTTGTTCTTTAAGGAAAATCCTCAGCTCTGTGAGACTACTCTTGCCATTTTCTATACGAAAACAGCTTCGTGTAAGAATCTATTCAGTTCCAGCGTCATCTGGAATGTCCACAGGGCTCTTCTGACTTTCGACAAGAGATTATAAAGCTACTAGTTGTGATGCCTAGGAGCTCTCCTGCCAGTCCATCAAGCAACTGGTTAGCTCATTATGCTCATGGTGAAACCACCCAGAAGGACAGAAATGAAGGAAAGTGAATGAATGTAGACAGCTGTTCTGTTACCTTTACTGTACCAGTGAAATTGGTTTCACTTGATTATACCTATTCAATATGAAAGTAAGCCTTGTGTATTTGAAATGCAGTGTAAAATATCACATGTACCCTGTGGACCAAATAGGATTGAAATCATTTATGTTGAATTATGGCTCCACATGAGCTGTCGGAAAATGATATTCATGGCCATTTCGGTAGACGGGTTTTAAAAAAAAGTTATTAAAAGGAGCTTTGTCCTTTTTATTTTTGTTTTTAACACCAGACAGTTGTAAACCCACGTTCACACCTTTGATCACCCTTTAATCCCATGCCTGACTACCCACCAAAATGTCAGAAAGGAAAATGCAGGGTGCAGTTCCAACCAAATGAGAGTGAGGAACAAAATAAATTCTGATAGAAATACAGACTGACAAGTTTCTCATCCTCAAGTGGAACCCCCAAGACCACCTACATGGCAGGGCTTTCCAACTCTGAAAAAAGGGCCCACCCTGAATCAGATTATATACTAAGTATCTAAGAATAGCATGTGGGGGCCAAGTTATTTGAATTTTCTATTCTGTAAGATCTCCTTTCCAGATCATTATTAAGCCATGCACCCTTCAGAAGGAGATGATTCCAGAGTCTGTGTGAACGCTTTGACTGCTTCTGATCAAAATTCTGATCTGTCTTTTCCTGCCAAGGCAGGTACCTCAGGGTCACAGTGGTAGAAGGTTAGGAGACTTCTTACTGCAGCTATAAGTTTGTAAAACTGAAGAGCATTTGGTTCAAGAGAGGTTCTAAGAGTGAGTCACTCTTAGGCCTCTAAGGGTGAAATAAAAATCCTAGCTAACCTTTGCAGCTAAACTAGAAAGAGGAGCATTGAGAAGTACCACAGCAAAGCAAAGCACAGGGGAGCCAGCCTGGAGCAATTCCTGAGAGGTTGGCAGATACCTTTGGTCTACTTGCAGCCCTTCTCCTCTCTGGACATCAGTTCACTTTGGTAGCAGTCAAAACCAAGAACTGTTTGGACAAGACACTATGCCATACCCTATGTGGTCCAGACCTCATCAGTGTGGGGTTCACTCCCTTCTACATCTTGAGTGGTCTAATTCTCTGATAACACATCTTAGGTCAATATTTATATAATAAAAAGTAAACCTCCAACAGAATTTATTAATGATGATGATGATGATGATGAAAGAAGATATACTTTTTTTTTTAAGTAACAGTTCCTACTATTTAAGGGAAACAACAAGCTCTCAATGGAGTCACTTATGCTAAACCCCATGTCAGTACACCAATACTTAAGACCTCATCTAACTGAAGTTTCAGCCCCTTCCAGGAATAAAATCTTAACTGATCAATCTGGAATGTCCTTTTCAGCACTGGTGAGGCAATCTACCTGATACACCTCTCCCATCCCCTAAAGGATAGTGACCTTGCCTGGAATAAGCCAGTCTTTTTCCCCTTCTGCCTATAAAAGTCTCCCATTTTGTACAACTCCTCCTTTCTACTGGCGAGATGAGATGTTGTCTGATTCATGAATCAATGAATAAAACTAATTAGGTGTTCACATCTACTCAATTGATTTTTGTTTTGAACACTACATATGACCAACTTGTTAAAAACTTGTATGCATTAGCTTGTTAATGTGAGCTTCCACAATCCCCCTGCAAGGGATAATATTCTGCTATTAAGTCCATTATACAGATGAGAAAAACTGAAAACAGGTAAGTGAAAAGATAAGTAAGCTAAGCAATTCCCTTGAAGAGACAGGACTGCTACCTAGAATGCAACAGAAAATTACTCAAATAAGAGGGCTGAAAAGCTATCAGCAAAAAAGAGGAGTGTAAGGGACAAAAGCAGAGAAGGGATGTGTTTTGTTTGGCAGAACAAACAGTTTCAGCTAAGGAGACACCAACTAGGTGCTGCACCTGAAAGCCCTTGCTAGGTTAGGTGTGTCTCACCCGACAGACCCTTACATGAGCCAGTTTGAGCTGGGTTGGTGCTGAGGACCTGCGCAGAAGCCTCCCTGAAATGTGCCCTTTAGCTCAATATAGTACAAAGGTCTCCCCCTACAGGCAGAGTTTTCTGCCATTTTTTTGGACACAGGAGGTATGCTCTAGCATGCTGACACTCTCGGCATGCGCAGTGGAACCGAAGTGCCTATGGGAGCTCCCTGCCCACTGATAACACTGAATAAAAGCTTCCTGTACTAAACCCATAAGGACAGAGTTCTTTGAGAGCTTTCTCCCCATCTCCTTACTGGTAACAAGTAATACAAAGTTCTTTGCTTTCAACCCTTCTTGGTTTGTGTTCAATTAGATGTATTTCCAAAAGGAATCAGTACAAAAAACTTTTCTTCTTATAGCACGAGCCAAATAGATTAGTAATACAGAGGCTAGAAATATTCTTCTTTCCACCTTATTTTCTACCTTTCCAAAGATGGTCTAATCAACACGTAGTTAATTTTATGGACCCGAAGGTTTTGGCATGACATTTACTAGGAAGACATATTCTTCAACACTTTGAGCTTATGGTTTGTGGGTGTGGGAATGTTCTCCATCCTAGGAGTATTTTTCAAAGAAACAAGATAGGTTTCAACTGTTTCTACATTAGAAAAAGATCATATGGTATACTGAAAGAAGGCAACATAATACGACGTTCTTTAATTTTTACATATGGTAGATAATGTAACAAAGCACCAGTTTATGTCTACTGTTTTGCAAATCATTTATTGGACCTGTTCAGAAAATAAGTAAATAAGCAGAATTTTTTCAAATTAAAACTCTTTCCTCTGTCAGTGTGTAAGTAATCTCTGACTGCATTTCCTTAGGATAGCCTGAAACATTAGGTAATTAAGCAGAAAAACTTTCCTAATGTGGCTCTTTTTTTGCTAAAATTAATCAGATGGATGACTGTTGCCCTAAACTCAATCAGTCTGAAATTGTTATGTGATTTTGCCTCAACAATTCTATTTCTTTCCCACTTAAAGATCCTACTCCTCTCCTCTATTCTTATGGTCCTGTAAAACTCCTTATGAAAATCAAACATAATTTTCAAAGTTTTATGAAACAAAAATTTGGTGTTTTAGAATTATTACATTACAGACTGCAGCTACTCCACTAACAACAAAAGTAAGGTGCTGGAGCAAAATCTTGGTTTTCCTTAAGCCCCAAGTATTGAAAAAATCAGAATGTGGAAGAGGGCTGTTGTTTCACTACTCTACACTGATTTCCTCTTTTATTATTCTTATCTATCTCAGACTAACTGCTGCCCCAAACTGGAGACTTCTGCCTTTCTTTTTCTTCTACCCACAGCTAGAGGGGAAATTTGATTGGGCCTCCCTGGGATATAAAAGGAAAACAGTTTAATCATATAAGACTTTATAATAAAAGACGAGTGGTAAATTCCAGTTTGTTCAAGAAAAAGAGACGTATTTAAGATAGGTTTGTAAAGGATATTTCATCCTTCCCTGAAAGAGCCGGGTTAATAGCTTTGACAAAAAATAAATAAATAAATAAATAACAGGAAGAGAAATCCACCTCTCACAGGTTAACATGGCACCCACCCCAAGAGGCTGTCAACTACCCCGAACGTGAGTTTTCCTCCAGGTTGGCAATATGCTTTTGAGGGCAGGGTCCGTGGCCTGAAAGAAATGTACTCAAATTCTGGGTTCATCCCCTATGTAACTTAAGCGAGTTACTTAATCTGTCTAACCAGAGCCACAAATATATAAAATAAGGATGATACTAATGCGTACTGCAGTGAGTTTTTCTGAGGATGAAATGAGGTAACACATATAGGTGTTTGATACAGTGCTTGACATATAGTAAGCATTTTAATAATAACTTGTATGCATTAGCTTGTTAATGTGAGCTTCCACAATCCCCCTGCAAGGGATAATATTCTGCTATTAAGTCCATTATACAGATGAGAAAAACTGAAAACAGGTAAGTTTTCAGTTATTTTCCACATGAAGCCCTAATGTTAAAAAATGTTTGGGAACCTAGTAAATTTGGAATGGTTATTGGCAACTAATAGTAAGGCTGTACCAAGGTACTCAAACAAATGTATTTAACATTTTATGTAAACACAGGGTTTTATTATTCTCTACCTGTCACATTTGCTCTAGTTCTGCCAACTTACTTTTATTACTTTCCTTCATTGAAGTTAATTGTAGATCCATCATTACACATCTGAACAAACTGCGACATTCTGTGAGACCTATATGCTAAGGTCTTCACTTAAATGAGAAATTTACAATGCTGCCATTTAACCTAAATATTATCAGTAAAAGCACCTTTTTCATTTGTTAAAAAGTGAACAGAGAAGAAATTCATGAACTTGAAGATTCCATTCATCATCAGTGTCAGGGATGCTACTAAAGTCCTATAGTGAAGGTGATAGAAATAAACATGTGGCAGTATCAAAACATTTAGGGGATTTCTGATAGTTCAGGCTATAGCACTAGCGGATCAAGAATCATTTAAATTTATCAGAGCAAACAGTCATGTCGAAAACACAGTTTCATTCATCATAGCCATACACAGTATTCACTCTCCGTTAATGGTGTGTACTTGCAAAGTTCAAATACCCAGCCGTTTTTCATTTATGATGTGCAAGATTTTAAAGGTTGTAAACACTTGAGAGGGAGAAATTTTTTCTGGGTGGTCTTGGTAAGGGGAAAGGGGACATGATTAGGAATGACACAGCAAAGGGAAGAAAGGCTGACTTTAATCTGAGAAAACAACTTTTCTAACTACACCAAGAGCCAAAATGATATTACGTATCTAAAGGAAAGTCACAAAGACCAATGATACAAAATAATTTGATGAGGCCAAATGAAAAATATGAATTTCTCAAACATCATTAATGCAAATTTTAGCTGAAAGCAAAAGCACTGTAAAATAAATAACAGCACACATTTGCTTTATTTTGAAATGTGAAATGAACAGAATAACCAAGAGGCAACATTTATATTTCAGACCATGACTTTCACATCAGGCTTAAAAATCTCAGCAAACATGACAACTAAAAAGTGAACCAGGCAATCAAAAACTAATGATGTACTGTATGGTGACTAACATTAACATAATAAAAAATAAAATAAAATAAATAAAACAAAATAAAACTAATTCTTTAAAAACTTAAAAAAAAAAAATGAGTGAACCAACCTAAGGGCCAGCAAGAATCTCAACTTTGCTTTTGCCCCATTCTCTGGCTTAGGGTGGTGAACACCTCAGCCAAATGATACCAAGAAATCAGGGAGATCTTTTTCTAGAACTAATATTTTGGATGCAGAGATCACGAATCGTTCCAAAACTGGCAGGGGAAGTATGAAGAATTTGGAAAGGCACAAGGAGAGCAGCACAGCCAGCAATGATGGCTCAAAGACAAGGGGGCAGAAAGGACTGAAGGACTGCCAGAGCACAGCAGCAAAGAGTGGAAAAAGGAAAGCCACAATTGCCCTGGGAGAAAAGTGCAAGGCATGATGGGAAAGGGCTCTTCCAAAGGGGCCAAGAGCAGGAAGCTGTCCTTGTTTAAAAGAGAAAGTTGTTTATTCTATCCAGAATGGCTGGTCTCTGATATCAGGCTCATCCCTCCCTTCCCCTTCTCTGCCATGACCCCAGGTACATCTTGTTTAGTACTGGAAGAAAAAAATGGTCAACTTACTGACCCTAATTTTCAATGTTTTTGGATGTGCACAGCAAATGACACAGAGGAGGGAATACTGGGAGAAGAAGACAGGGAGGATGTGAGGAAGAACACTGAGTAAGAGAAGGAGAAAGGTTGAGAGTCTGTAGGTACCGTAAAGAGAAGAAGGAAAGAGTGTACTTCAAGGGTATAAGGAGGAGGGGTCAGGAGGATGTGCTGGGCTTGGGGAGCTCAAGACATTTCCAGACACAAAACATATGAATGAGGAAATAAAGAGTACCGATTCCAGTGGCTAAAATGAAGAAGATTTCCCGTGGAAAAATTGGAGACCGCTCAAAACACTGGGACTGATCATGTTTGGTTTCCTCTGCAAAGGCCCCATTATAAAATGCTATTACTAAATCACCTTGAAGTTCTCATTTTCAAGCTCAATTAAGCTGCAGAAGAGCTTCCCTACTTTAATTTTAGGGTTCTAAATTCTCGGAGTTGTGAACTGTGGATGGCAACCAGGCCAGGTCTTATCTGATTCAGAGAGACCATCTTGCTTGATGAACCAACACCTCCCGTGGGACTCAGTTAAGCAATGTGGTCTAATGAGGTGATATCTTAGATGACTGGCCAAGGTCTAGGATTGAGAAGCGCAGATTTCACATCCCAGCTCTCCAGGCACTTGAATGAGCAATCACATGAAATCCTGGAACTCTCCTGACACCAGTAACGATCCTTGCATTTAGATCACACTTGTGAGCTGGCCAAAGCCATTTACATCAATGTTCTCATCTGATTCTCACAGTGAACACAAGAGGGGTTATATTTCCTACTTTTCAGGTTAGAATAGGAGCAAGACTGAGAAAATTGGTGGGACTTGCCTAAAGTCACACAATTAAGTTCCTCTAATACCGGTCTACTTTTGCCAATGTACAAAAACACTAAAGTAACTTTTATTTCAAATCATTAAATTAAATAGGACTTAAGAAATTTCGAAAAAATTAGATAATGATGAGTATGCTAATATAAGCATAGTATTCATCAGTAATGCAATCAAATACATTTTGCTTCTCTGGGTTTGTGTATATAAGAAACGAAGTATAAGTATTTGAAAATCTCTATACACCAAATCTACTGAATCTTATTACTACCCCCAAAATCATGCTATTCATAAGAGACTATTTTAGGAAAAAAGTTTCTCCAAGAAGTTTCTGTAGAATTCAAGGTATCCTGTAATTGAGAAAGACATAAGTATTCTACAAATCCAAGTCAAAGACTTATATTCCTTAAAAGAAAAGACCTTCCCTGATGAGAGAGAGGTCAGTGTGATGATTAAGCACACAGACACTGGTGCCAGTCTTCCCTGAATTTAAAGTTTGATTCTGACACTTTCTAGATATCGGCTGCTGTGCAACTTATTTAATCTTCACCTCTGTTTTCTCATGGGTAAAATGGAGATAAAATATTATTGAGCCATTGGGATATTGTGAGGATTCGACGAGTTAACATCTTTAATGTGTTCAGCACCATCTTGATACATAGCAAGACCTACATGTATAAGTTACCACTATGTCCATCTGCCAATCACTATACACTAGATGTATTGGGGTCCTTTCCAATTCACAAAACAATCTTGAGAGATAGGTATTGTTACACCAAGTAGGGAATAAAACCTCAGAGAAGTAGAGTAGCTAGACCCAGGTCACACAGCTAATAAATGGCACAGTCAAGCTGCAGCCTTGCCTCTCAGATCTAAGTGGCCTGCGTATTTCCATTTAGAGAAAGAGTGGTGGAGTCAACACGGCTGCTGTGTGTTATCCTTCCAAATACAGACCCACATTTCCGGCTTCAATTCCACAAACCTAGAATTATTCATTTAAAAGTCATTTTGTTTTTAACAAATGAAGTTTCTTAAAGAAATTGGTATTGACCAAAGTTTAAAAAGTCATAAAATTTGTAACTACGTGTGGTGATGGATGTTAAACAAATTTGCTATAGTAATCAGTTGATAATACATACAAATATCAAATCATTATGATGTACACTTGAAACTAATATAATGTTATATGTCAACTACATCTCAATAAAAAGAAAAAAGAAGTCACAAAGTTACAAGGCATGCTGCAATTGTACAGGATCTTATAGTTTCAAACATTTTCATGGAAAATCTCATTTAATTTTTACAGTAAATAGTCATCTGCATTTTATAGTTGTAACAACAGCTGCAGAGATGTTGGATCATTCCAGTATTTTTAGGCCATGTATTGTAAGAACCATCCTGAATCTGAGTATACAGCCCTTAGCTCTGCACACTTCCATCTCTGCTAATTTATACCTGACTTATGTATTGTTTCTACTTTTCTTTGTTTTGTTGTTATTTTTGTTTTTATTTAAAGATTTTGACTTATTTGAGAGAGAGAGACAGAGATAGTGAAAGAGAGCACACAAGCAGGGAGGAGATGGAGAAGCAGGCTCCCCACTGAGCAGGGAGCCTGACTTGGGGCTCGACCTGGGATTCTGACCTGAGCCAAAGATAGATGTTTAACTGACTGAGCCACCCAGGCACCCCTCTACTTTTCTTTGAAAAAAGTAATGTGATCCTACTAACCAAAATACAACCCATTGTACCTGCAATATGATGTACCCTATGGGAGCAAGACATACACCTAACCCACCAGAGCCTCTTTAACTCTATGATGACAGTCCCCCACATAGCACAGTTTATTCTTTAAATGGTTTCTCCAGTGAGTACTAATGGAACATTTAATGGAAAACAGTGAAGAAGTATAATTAAATAATTATTATTGAGAGGATTTTTAAAAAGAAACTTTCTTTTATGGGTGACTAAAAATTTTATTTCTTTATCTTCTCACTAGGGATGGTTGCAAGTAGCAAAGGAAATAGAAAAACGGCCTTCATTATTTTTACTTCCACTAGTAAAATACACTTTACTTCTGAGAATTAAAAATGTGATCATCTTTAGTCCTGTCTCAAACCATAAAAGAAGGTAAGAAATGTGGGCCTATAGAGTATTTTTCAAGATTCTTGCCTTAAAACTTTCTGGAACATCAATGTAGAATTAGGGTGTTTCAACAACTTCTCCACAAAACGATGGTGAATCTAGCCACTTTTTCCCCTCCTGCTTGCTATATCCCAGGAAAAAGAACCAAAGGCACGTCTCTAAATTTTACTCTGAAAAATTTCAAAAGTACCCTTTGTAAACTGCTACTTAGCAGAAAGAAATTGCCAGTTTCAGTTCACGTGGGACCTATAAACTCAGAAATCAGGAGGAAAAGCTTTGCATCCACCAGTTTGAGTTGGATGATGCAACTGAACAATTTCATTGGAAGATTTCAGAGCTCAGTTCCAAGTAGAAAGTGAAAAATAGATAGGATTTCATGGTATTTATAACTTCTCCAAGAACTTTAGACAAGTCCTATTTGATACCCTCTGGGGAATGATGTCCCTTTTAGAGCTCATTCCAACATCTTCTAAGAAAAAATTGTTTCCAGGACTAACTTCAAAGGGAATCACATAAGCAGGGCTTATAAAGCTTTATACCACAAACACTTCACAACAGTTAAGTATTTTAAATGAAGTCTGCTGATATCATTAGCTAGGCAATGAAAGAGAAAATAATCTAGTTTTTCAAGTTTATTATTTCTCCTTTCACAAAGTGGAAAAAATTATATTATTATCTGTGATTCTAACTATTAAGATTGGCACCCTTAGAAATTTTCCATAAGATTTAAATCATTTTTATTTTATATGGGCCAAAATGGGAGCAGTCGGGGTAGGGGGCGGGGAGGGTTCTCTTGAACAGATTTAGTTTAAGTCACTTGCTTTAGTGTTTAATTAATGAAGTGGTGACATGTTTTGAAAACAGCAGTGTTTCTAAGTCCCTTAGCCATGTCAAATCCAGGACTTTGTCCTCACCACAGCCAAGGTTGAGTGTAAACTCCAGCTCTGTGGATAATAAGGTAACAAGCTTTCCATTGTGGGGGCTAAAACACAGTGTGTCCACCCCAGCGACTAACTGTGTCATGAAACAAACAAAATACAGGAAAAGTAGAATAGGGACAGTGCTGAGCCTAAATAAGTGGGCAAGTCTGGCCCACCACAATAAACAGCAGATTATTTGAAACCACTCTTGGAACACTCCTTACATCCTTCATGAGAACTCAGGAATAACAAGACCTAAAAGAAGAGGGTGTGCGGAGGCACACCAGCAGTGCCACAGAAGTAGGGGAAAACAGCAGAGGGGCACAACAAGAATTACTCAGTGCATTCGTTCCACGTTCTATGAAAGAACTCTAGGGTCATTTTCTCAAAATCATGCCTCATCCCTTTTTAGCATGAAAGAATATACTTGACACCAGAGAAATACAAAGAACATGTTAAATTACAAATGCCCTTTGAGAACATCAGCCTTTAGTGAGTTACACAGTTTCCTCCTCCTTCCATCTACCATATCGGTGTGAGTTAATGGTGCCACTGTTGCCTGGCAAAAAGGCCTGTGTCACTCAAAATCTTTTCCTCACAATTATCTTCTCACCTGGAAGGCATGTACATACACTACCTAATCCTATTTTTTAAACTAATCATAGCTCAGATGATCTCTCTTTACCAAACAGTATATATATTCTCTGTACGCCCTCTGTCTTCTCCTTTTCTTTCTAACTCTTGCCTAATTACTTCAGCAAAACCTCTCATCTTCTCATTAGCTGCAAACAACAATAAAAAGTTCTTGTTTCAGAGCTCTATGTATATAAAAACATTACTAGCCCAACTGTATCAAACAACAGGAAAAGCTTTAAGTTTCAAGTGCAGTGAGATACAATAAACATCTATCTTCAAAGCCCTTAAAAGAACTCACAAATCGATGGGTATTAAAGAGGGCACATATTGAATAGAGCACTGGGTGTTATACGCAAACAATGAATCATGGAACACTACATCAAAAAAAATTAATTAATTAAAAAAAAAAGAACTCACAAATCTAAAGTCTTCTCCAAAGTTTCTACCTACTTCTCTTGCCTCTTTCTCTTAAACACAAGTATCTAAACATAAAATCTAACATTTGACTTTCTCTTTTTTATTATTATTATTTATTTGACAGGGAGAGAGAGACAGCGAGAGAGGGAACACAAGCAGGGTGAGGGGCAGAGGGAGAAGCAGACTCCTCGCTGAGTAGGGAGCCCGATGAGGGGCTCGATCCCAGGACCCTGGGATCGTGACCTGAGCTAAAGGCAGCCACTTAACTGACTGAGCCACCCAGGTGTCCCCTTGGCTTTCTCTTTTTACTAATATTGTAATAGCATTGCTCTTTTTCTTTAATTTTACTGCAAATGAGCGTATTTAGCTATCTCATGGCTTACGTAGACTATGGATTTGTCTGAAAACTGAACTTTTCTTCATGACATTGTTGCCAGGGGGAAAAAATATATTTGTGTTCCAGATATTTTGACTTCAAAATAACTGCCAGAAAGAACTTACTCAAAAGAAGGAAAACACTGACTTTTGAAAAATCTGACAAAGTGTACTATGCGTTAAAGATAAAGCCAAATGGACTTGCTCTTCCATTCATTGTCATCAAGAGTTGTGCTGAAAGGCAACAGGGCAAGGTGGTAAATAAAGCAGGCTTTGGAGTCAATGGCTCATATCCAAATTTTAGCTCTGCCACATACTAGCTGGAAAAACTTGAGCAGGTCACTTACTCTTTTGGGGCCTAAGTCTCTTTGCCCCTAAAATAGGGATAATCATAGAACTGGTGTCAGAAAGATGCTATGAGAACTTAAAGAATTAATTCATATTAAGTTTATAGAATAATTCTTGACAAACAGCAAACCTTTAATAAATGTTTGGGATGATGATGATGATGATGATGATATCATACACTAGAATCTCTTCCTCTTTTGTCTCCCCTTACCAAAGCTTGCATGGAGATGGGTACACCAACGAGCTAAAAAAGGATCTGATTAATGTTGTATGTCAATTATATTTCAGTAAAAAAAAAAAAAAAAAGACTTGATGACACCTGGAAATATGGTATGTGTTCTAAGAAGTGAGTGCATTGGGAAGCAGGAAAGCCTGCAAAGTGACTACTGCTATCATCCAGAGTTATCAGGGCCTGAATTAACCCAGCTGCTGTGGGAATAAAGATTGGTAGACATGCTCAGGAGAGGACAAACTCTGGAAGTCTAAATGGTAATAATGTTACCTTCTTCCTGACATTAATGCAAACAGTCCTAATATAGCACAGAGGCCATCAGTAATAGCAAAACAAACATTGTTAGGTGACCAACTCTGCCATCTTCCCAGAACTCTCTCTGCTTTCTAGAATCTTCAGGACTCAGTTGTCAAAGGAAGTCAGAATATATGATCCCTAAGGTCCTTTATAGTTCTTAAGTAATGTCATTTTTGCAGAGTAAACATCAATGTTACTGAAGTATTCTCCTTAAAAAATATCAAGATGCCAGAGGCAAGACAAGGATGGGCACTGACAGCCTCTGTAACATTTTATTTCTTCACAAATGAGAACAATTTGGAGCAAATAGGGTAAAATAGCAACATTTGGTAAAGACGGGAAGATGAGAATATGGGTATCATTTTATTTTCTGAATGGTCTGTATGTTTCAAATATTTGATATTTAAGTTAACTAAAAAAAAAAAAAAAAAAAAAAAAAAAAAAAATGAAGCACAATCCAGAATGGGCAGAAGCTAACATGTAGTCGAGATGAATAAAAATATACTGACATGTCTGTTAAAATTTCTATTTTGGTTTCTAGTCATATGCTCTCAATTGAAAGGCTTAGATCTCATCAGAAAGAAGGAGACATGAGGAGGATGGGTTAGGGTAGGGCAGTGTGAAAGGCGGGAAGTGGTTTCACTCTCTGGGTGGAATCCCAATCAGATAGAATAAAATGAGTTGCTCAATGAACGGTTTTAATTTCTTCCCAAATAAACCTCTTCATGTTCAGGCTCTAAAATGCTCTAAGATTTGGGTGCAAATAAGGACCCAATGTGTAAATGCCTTCTATCTAAATCACCTTGGACTCCCCAGGCCTCCTCTCCAGACTACCAGGCTACAACGACAAGGACCACCACATGGGAGGGTTTTGGGGAGGCTTCAATCACATGATATTGGGGAGCTACTCAGCCTATCTTGCTTAAGTATAGGGGCTTAAGGATAAATCTCCTCTAGATCCTGATTCTTTCCTGTTGCCCTCCAGGATTAGGCTGTTAATGCACTCTATCATCTTACCTAATGAACATAAGTACGCAGTGATGATTCACATTCTTTTTTGTCTTAGAATATTTTACTTTCTCCAAGCTCTAGTTTAGGGATTCTCAAACCTAAGATGAATGCCAGAATTATCTGGGGAAAACTTTTCAAATATACAGTTATAAGGTTCCAGTGCTCGCTTCGGCAGCACATATACAAATATACAGTTATAAGGTTCCATCCCTCAAATACTGGATCAGAGTCTCCTCCCTTAAGTGGGGGGAGTAATCTGAAAATTGAACCCGGGTTCCCTGACTTCTAGATAGGCATTCTTTTATATACTATGGCTTTATTGTTTATCCCCAAAGTTTGGATCCCATACACCTGCCTGAAGTTAAATTTGTTTCTAAATCCCTACCTACAGACTCAGCAAATAAATGATTAGGAGGGAGACAACTCCATGTGGCCAGTAAGCAGAGAGACAGCAGGGCATGGCCACAGAAACAGAGAACAGAAAGTAAGGAGCATACATAATCCATGAAGGCTGGCTCCTGACTTACATCTGGATTCTGCACAGATTTCCAAATACTGACTTGCAGAGAGGAAAGAGTCAGGTTGTTACGAGCACAGGTTCTAGAGTCAGACTTGACTGAGCTCAAAATCCCAATTTTGCCATTTATCAATCATATGACCTTGGGCAAGTCACTCATTCTCTGTTTCTTCCTCAGATGGAGATAAAAGTGGCACCTGCTTCATAAGTTGTTACAGGGATTAAATAAGTTAAAACCTTAAAAAAAAAATTTCTAAATGCCTGGAACATAGTAAGCGCTCACTAAGTGTCAGCCATGAAAAACATTATTATTTATTTGTCCTGCTAGTCTACTCCTTGGCCTGACTGAATCTTACTTGCAGGAAACTCTGTTTCTTGCAGATATGCAAGCCAACTCATTCTACAATTCCAGTCATCCTTCTGTTGCATGGTTTGTACCTTCTGTACTTTTAATAGGTGTATACCCACCAATTGGTGGCAGGGGCTAAACCGACTAAAAAAATAAAACCAAGTAAGCCTCAAAAATCCAAAAGGACCTCATCAAGTTTGTACCAGGATATTCTTTCAATCATGTTGACTATTTGCTTGGATTAGGAGCTAAGAAAACATGCCTAACACCAAGGCTGTGTAATCCCATCAAATGTCTCCCTGGAAGCAGCAGTATATGTATAACACTACCGCTTCCATTCATGCTTAATCATTTTATAGTTGGGCTAAAAAAAAGAACTTCTTTAAAAACATATTGCTAAACTTTAAAATATCTTTGGTTCTCGAGTTGGAAAAACAGAACTAGAATGGTGCTGTATACATGAGCAAAAATATAGTCATACCACAGATGCATAAATGTCACAAAAACTCTGTCTCATATGTAATGTTGCTTATGTTAAAAAAAGAAAATTCTCACATTCTGCCAAATCTCTGAGGCGACAACATCTTGGACCATCGTCACTAGATCTCTCAGAGAGAAGAGAAGCAGGAGAGACACCAGGGAAATTACAAAGCCAGGGAAGACACTGCAAGAATAATCTACAGGCGGAAAGGACCAGAAGGCATCAGCTGGCCCAACCTTCTCAGTATCAAATGTGGGAAAACTACAACAGGGAGAGGAATCTGTCTCCCAAGGTCATCAAGATGAATGGGGGCACATGTGGAACTGAGGTCTGAATTGCCTGGTTCTAGGCTAATACTGTTTTCACATTATTCCACAGCAACTGTTTCATACAAGGAAAAGAGGAGTACAATTATAATTTATACACAGTATCTTAATTATATATTTTTGTAACTCTTTGTCATTAATTAAAAGGGAAAGAAGGGATATTTTAGTGAAATATCCTTTATATTTTCTATTCTAAAAGTAAAACATGCATTTCAGCAAAATTAGATGATACAAGACTAGAAACAAGAATAACAATATCAAAATAAGCATTAGACCCACCATCCAGTCATAGCTACTCTTAATAGATTGGTATATTTCTTTCTAGTTTTATCTCTGCCATCGTTTTTAATATATTTGTAGCTAGATTATATACATAATGAAGAATTTTCATTTTCACATAACAGGGTAACATAAGGATTTTTCTTCTGTTTTAAAAATACACTCCTAGGGAAAACTGGGAAACAAAAATAAAGTTAACTTTAATGAAATTCAACTTAACTAAAATTAGTTAAAATTTTTAAATAAAATTTAAATCACTGTTAAGATCGAACCATTGGTATACAATCTTTCCTATCGTTGTTCAATGCGGTGTCCTATCCCCTCCATTTTCCAGCATAGACACCTACTCTACAAATTCCAGGGCTTGATTGACTTTGGAGCCTCAGGATAGATCAAGGGAGCAGAGGACAGAAGAGGAATTAGCAAGGGAGTTCAACCCATGACCTCTCCCTCACCTCCTGCTCAAGTCCCACCCAGGCCCAGCAAGTTCAGCTGGAGGAAGAGATTCCAAGTGTACAGAAAAGGAAGGGAATGATCCAGAGAAGGGGAAACAGTTAATGGTGAGGTTCTGACCACAGGTGGATATTAAATCTCAAAGAGAGGGCCTACCAAGGAAGCCAGGGCCAAGTGACCCTGGGTGAAATCCAAGGTGGGAGAATGGAAGAAAGAATAATGGGAAAAAGAGAGAAAAACTAAGAAAAAAAAAGAGAGATTGACAACAGTGCTCAGAAAGATAAAGTAAACAAAGTTTAAACAAGTTTCCCAGGGTATTTGTTTCTACCTCTTCCTCTCTGACTTTAAAATATTAGTGCCCAGAGTAATGGTGAATTTTGTGATAAATTTTCTCCCTGTAACTGATGTTTGGCTTGGCTCCTCCATGCTGTTTTCATTTTCACTTAGGACTTTACCTCCGCCCATAGCCCACTCCATCCCAAAATGGTGGAGTACTGTGATTGATAACTTAGCTTGTCCTACCCACTTCTCCTGCTGGCTGGAACAAAAACTTGAGAGAGCCAATGGCTGAAACAATGGCAGGACAGGTTTATAATGTTTATAGATATATTTGAAAGAAGGTTCTGAGGTTTCATATCCCTCAGTTTTTACAATGACACTTTTACCTTCTTCCATAAAGCAGATTTTGACTTCAGGAAAGATGAACCATCATTTCAACTGATTGGCTATAATAGAATCTACTCAGTTGAAATTTGCATTGTTGTCCTTGACATCTTTTCTACAGTGGAATAAACAATCTGTTTAGTTTTTTAATGCGATAAACTCATACATACTGAGTTTAAAGTTCTGTATATAAATATCTCTTTAGGCAAGAAAAGAGGGAAAGGGGTTATTAATTTACAACTATTAAAATAACAAACCGTATGTTCCTTGGTTACATTTCTAGGTGAATTTAATGACTTATGAAAACTTTTATAATTAGATCACTTATGAAATTATAGATTAATAGTGATTCCTCATTTCTAAGAACTGATCCCTTATTGACTTTTGCCCTCAATTCTCACATTTCTAAAAGAAATATTAAATAACCTACCATATCCCCCCATTTTCCTATACAGAAACAGCTCAACTAAGAGATCAGACACAGCAAAGAGGGTGTCTACTAAATGCTCCCATCAAATCTTCTTTCCAAAGTTGAATGAAAGAAACCTTAAGAAGGTCCACTGAGCCAGGGCCAGAATGCCACAAAAGCATATTTTATATTAAAGTGAGCTTGGCCAAGAATCTATTCTTTCAGAGTTCCTAGGCAGATGCCAGCACACAGCCTCATCACAGGACCAGCAGCATAGCTATTCCCTGGTGCCAAGACACCGCCCAGCAGAACCTGCCAGGGTGTCTGAGATTCCATCAAAAACACATTCCCTCAGGTTAAGACATTGCCTGCTCATTTCTAAATAACTTCTTTCTAAATTAATCCAAATGTTAGGAAAGATCATATAATAATATATTATTTATCTGCAAGACCATTTTGTAAATATTGTCCTGCCTCTTTTCTATTCCGACTAGAAAAGTTCCCTGGGATATTTGTTTCTACCTCCTAGTAGCTATGTGAGTGTTCACAGTTTATCCTTCTGAGCACCATTGATTTCATTTATAAAAATAAGAGAAAACATTTCCCTTTTCAGTTTACTGTATAGATTCATTCACTGATTCATTTCCAAACATTTATTAAGAACTTTGTGCCAGACAGTCTTCCAGGAGTTGGGGACACAACAGTGCACAAAACAGGTAACAGCCATGCCTTCTTGGAGCAGACAACACTAGGGGAGGGATCAAGAATCAAGGAGACAGACAATAAACAAATAAATAAATAGCTGCCTGCTGATAAGGGCCATAGAGCATTCCATTTCTACATTGGGTGATTAGCAATGGCCTCTAGCTGTCGTGCAGATATTTGATGGAACAGCCTTTCTGGCAGAGAGAACAACAGGCAGAAAGGCTCTGATGCAGGAGTGTGTTTGCATTTTCACACAATAGTGAAGACACCAAAGTGGCTGGAGCAGAGTGGGTGAGGGAGTGAGTGGTGGGGGATAAGGTCAGAGAGTCAGGAGGGCTGAGAGTCATGTAGGGCCTTGTAAGCCCGTATAAGGCCTTTGGGCTTTACTCTGCATGACATGGAGCTTCTGCACATTCTATGCAAAGGCAGGACATGGCTGACTTCTGTTGTAAAAGAATCATTCTAGCTCTCAGACTGTGACTAAACCACAAAGGCAAGGACAGAAACAGGGAGTCCACTTAGGAGGCCAAGTGGGCAACCCAGGAGGGAGGTGGTGGTGACTTGGCCAGGGAGGGTTGCAGGGATTCTGGAGATGCTGTCAAGGTTGAGAGGGCAGGAGCTACTGATGTGTTGGAAGACATAAACGAAGGAGAACAAAGTCTAACATTAGCCCATGCTCTATATATACATGTTAGCTTCCTTCCTAACAGACACTTGAGATGACATGCTGCTGAAAGGAGGAATTTGGAGGGATGGGAGGAAGGAGGACTGATAGGGAGAGGTCAGAGTATGGGCTTGGGTACAAAGACCTGCCTGGTTGGTTGTCACTTCTAAGTAGAATGAGGTCTTTGAAAGCCAGCTAGAAGGATCCTTTCCTTCCCATACCTCACCCCTAGCACCATCACCCTGAAGCATGGAAATGGAGCAGAAGCCAGTCCTGCTAGAAGTGTATATGGCTTCTAAGACACCTCTGAATTAATGTCAGTCTTGATAACCCTGTGTGTGGAGGGAAAATATATTTTAAATGTTGATCAGGTTTTAAAGTCTTAATCAAGTCTCATCAATGCTTAACAATGTAGTGGAATGAGATGAGACCCACTATAATAACAATACCCTAATGTTAAATCTACTCTAGTAGTTTAATATTCATCTATTGTTCTCCTATAAAATATATTTAAATTGTACTTTGCAGGTATTTCTTATGAATTTATTTAAGTTTGACTATATTTCAAAGCTCCAACTCCAGCAGGGTAAAATGGCTTAATTTATCAACATAGGACAATCATACTGAAATGAACCATCTAGAGCCTTGAAAAAGGTGGGCATACTAGGCAGGGAGCTCTCTTCCTGGGCCTGTTCCATGGTAGGACTTGTGCAGCCCAAGGGAGACCAGACATCTGGACATGGTAGCAGACTAGCAAAATTGGGCAATCTTTATGGCCCTGGTGTTTCTTTCCTTGATATAAGATAGCAAAGAAAAAGGAGTCTCTTCTTTTCCTTCAAGTTTCTGACAATTTTGCCCTGTTGTGTTGATAATGAGTCTCAGACAGAATTCTGGATTTCTGCTATAGTTTCTCTCTGGGCACATATTATGGAGAGAAACTAAGACAGTCTTGAAATACTTATTGTACCCTCACTGCTCTGGGGGTTTCTCACTCTCAAAACTTAAGACAGGGTTTCATTTCATTTCCTTCTCAACACTGGCCTCAGCCATGCCATGCTCTTACTATACTTCAAAACCTATTTCTAACAGCCAGAAATCACTTGAGATGAGAATGAGAGTCTTTGAAAAGCAGAGGTTTCTAGAAGCCAAAAGCTTTAGAAGAGCAAAGTGAAGCCAAGGGAGGCTGGGTAATTGCTCTCGGCTATGAGAGGAGAAAAAAGAAAACAACATGAGCACGGGCACCGGCATCCAAGTTTTCTTCAACTTTACAAAGTGTTCAGGTTACACACTGTACGATTCTATTTTTATAACATCTTTGAAAGGATAGTGTTTAGAAATGAAGGGCAGATGTGGGGCTGCAGAGGTTTGTGGGGAGTGCTGGAAGGAGGTGGCTGTGATTATAAAAGGGCGCCATGAGGGATCCTTGCTGTGCTGGTGGGAATGGTTTGGAATCTCGACTGAGGTGGGGAACATGCCAACTTACACAGGTGACAAAACTGTGTCGAATTCAATACACACACACACACAATGCAAGTAAAACTAAGGAAATCATTAGGATTTCTGTATTCTATCAATACCAATGTCCTGCCTGGAGGAAACAGGCCAAGTGTACAAGGGATTGCTCATATTATTTCTTAAAACTGTGTGTGAATCTACAATTGTCTTGATAAAAACTTCAATTAAAGAAAAAGGGCTAAATGGGAAGACAGTCTTTAAAATTGCTTGCATGATACAGATACCAACAAGACAAATGCAGAAAAATTGACAAAGAGCATATTTACCAGCAAGGAATGATTAATAAAAAATAAAAAATATCCAACCTAGCTAATAGTTAGACATAAATTACCAGAGTAAAACATCATTTTCACCTATCAAGAGTTAACATTAAAATAAAAAGATGTGGTGAAAATATAATAAAACTTATACTCCCACACAAGGATACCAGGAATGTAAACTGGTGTAATATTTTTAAAAAGTCACTTAATAGTTTTGTACAAATGATACATGCTTGGTATTTGAAATTTAAGAAATAAAGAACAGTAAAAGAAGAATGCAAAAATTACTTACATTTGGCAAACATTTCAAACTACTCTTTATGCGTATAGTCAAACAGATAAAAATAACAAAAGCTGCATTATACATGATTGTTAAAGGGCTTTGGGCTTTAAAAGTATTTAATCCAGTTTTCCCTGAAATTAGCAAAAGAATATAATTGTCTTGAAACTAAAGGAATTGCTGAATGTCCAGTAAGTTTCTTTACAGCAAGCAATATTATTTCTCAAGAGATTTTTCCAAATTCAAAGATTACATAAAATACTATGAACTGGGATTGTTATGTGTCTCAATGTGTATTTTTAATATGTGTTTATTAATAAGCATCTAGTTCAATTTTCAAGTAATAAAATTCAGTCAACTCTATGATAAAAAAACAGGAGTCTAAACAAACTCATTACCAAGCACAAATGTCCCATCCTATCTTTTACACACATAAAACACTTTAAAACATAAGCTTACTGGTAGGATGAGTTTTCAAGAAACAAGTAATAATGGAATGCTAAGCTACAAATATATAAGATGGAAAAAAAAGCTGTATGGGGCTGAAGCTAGTAGTGATGACAGCAATTTTAAATACAAAGAAATTACTCATGTATTCAGATTATCAGTCTGTCTCCTTCTTCCTGAATTACCTGTCCAGTGAAGATTTGGCTTTGTAGTTTAATCAAGCACTGTCTTACATACAATCAATTACTCTGAGTACTACTACATTTTAGCTTGCCCCATGGTTTTCTTCTATAACTTTTCCCCCAGATTTCCAATTGCTTCTTTTTTTTCTTATTAGACAAGTACATTCACTCATCACTAAAAAACTTCCAGGTTTGTAATAATGAAAGGTATATATTAGTGTATACTATCTTCTCAAGATAATTTCTGTGGAACCATATGCTCAAACCCAGTAATTCTGTAAATTTATTTCAAAGAAATGATCAGAGACATATTCAACTTTTATGTGCAAAGCTATGCGGTTTTATGATAATAAAAATTAGAAACAATCTAAGTAATTAATAGTAAAAGATCTGTTAAATAAATTATAAAGAAACATATGCCACAAAGACCTGTTTTCTAAATGTTCACATACACAAACGCAAATGCATAGAAGATGTCTGGAAAGATACATACAAAATTAATAACGGTTATGTCTGAGGATGAGATATATTGGAGAACTTTATTGAGACTTTTTTTTTAATTTGAGAGAGAGAGAGCATGAAAGAGGGGGTGGGAGGGAAACAGGGAGAAGCAGGCTCCCCACTGATCAGGGAGCCCGACTCTGGGCTCAATCTCAGGACCCTGAGACCATGACCTGAGCCGAAGGCAGATGCTTAACTGACTGAGCCATTCAGGCCCCCCTTAATTGAAACTTTTAAAATGAAAATACATTGGTGTATTACTTGGTTTAATTTCAAAAATTCATAAAACTATTATTATTTTTCTACAAATCTGGCATAAACAAAAAACCAGATCAAAGAAAAATAGCAGTGAACAAAACTATATCCATATGATAAAGTATCATACACCTATTGTTTTTTTTAATACATTTTAGCACTATGGGAAAATGGTCATTATATATTACTAAGTAGAGAAAAAGGGTAGACAAAATGTTCTAGCTGCTGTAAATATCTACGCACATCCATAAAGAGGAAAATAGAAGAAAACACATAAAAATATTAATAACTGTTACATCTGGGTTGTAAAATATTGGTGATTTCTGTCTTCTTTCTATATTTATTCACTTTCTAAGTTTTCTGGAGTTTTTTGTAATAAAGGTAAAAATGGTTTAAAGCCAAACCACACACTGAGTTCTCTCACCAACTGCACAGTACACTGCCATCAAGTCCCTGGAAAACAGCCGTTCTGTTATGGATCTTCATCTTAAAGCTTGTGCATGGTGGGTGATACAAAATGATTCCACTAACTAGAAACTGCCAATAGTCTGACACAAGTTGTAAGGTTCTGTCAGTTTTACTGGAGACAAACACCCAAACAAAATGTGGAAGCAAAAAAAAAAAAAAAAATGTGGAAGCAGACTACAGAGGTTCAAAGAAGGAGTTTTTGAGATGTCTCTAATAATCTGCTAAATAAAGCACATGTTTTGATAAGATTTATAGATATTGTGATTTTCTACTTTAAAAAAAAAAATGGCCCAGTGTTGTGTATGCCTTTGACCCCACAAACTTGGATCTATTGCTGAGTAGCATTAATAAGGCCATTGTTTGGCTGGAAGGAGAGGAGCTGAAAAGAGGGAATGATAGAAATATTTACTGAGTGCTACATATATGCTAGGTACAAAGAAAGGCATTTTGTACAAACTAGAGCTTCCACAGAATTTCAGAGCTTTGATTTCTTGCTTTGGAGCTCATCCCCTCACTTCCTGGCTGTGCTGAATTATGGGGCCCACAAGGAAGCTGGGTCTCAGCTACCCCCATAGGGATGAGGGTAACAGGAACAAGATGGGATGTTGAGCCCTGACTCGATTCTTCACTGTCTTCCACTTCCCTTCCTTCCTTGCTCGATAATACTGCATTTTTGGTTTTAAAGTCCTTTTTAAGCCCTACAACCACCCTAGAAGATAGGCTGGTACTATTAAAGCCATTTTACAGACAAGAAAGCTAAGATTTAGAGATGTTCGGTGAAAGGCAAAGGTATTTGTGTGTTACGCAAATATCAGATAGAGGTCACCAGAACCCAGGCTTTCTAACCCTCTAGGTCACCCAGTGACCATCCCCCTCCTCCATCCCTTAAAGCAGTAAGTGGCAAGTGGTAAACAGACTTTACTTCAACTACATACCACCAGTGTCTATAAAAATGTCCCTGGGCCCATCCCAGGCTAAGCCAGATGCCACACCCAGCCACAGGAACTCAGAAAGAGCAAAACCACTAGCAAACTTTTCTCTTGATTTTCATTATGAGAGCACTGACAGAACCCATCCATCTCAAGGCCAACACCAAGCACTGAGTTCCTGAATCTCTGCCTCAATGATAAATGTGTTGCCCTCAGCCTCCATTACCACCTCCCCCAAATCTTAGGGTTCCCAACTCTCTTCCACAGCTTGCTCTTTTCCACCCCCTCCCCACTGTCACTTCCGTATTCCAACAAATTTGCCCTTTTGGTAACTCAGATCTTATTTCCCTACATGTGGAAACCGTGAAAGTAGTTCTAATGTCAAAACAGAACCACTCATCATCATCCAACGTTATTAAAATAGAGAAAGAAACTGGACATGAAGATGGCCAAAAAGATGACCTTGCCAACAGGAAATTCTTTTCCTGCCCTGACTCATATGAAAAGTTTTTATAACTCAAGCTGGGCCAACAGAAAGGAAAAGTAAAGGTAACAGACATGAAAAATGATTTCCAGAGAACCCAGCTACATTTCTAGAATAAGCTAATTATAGCCGTTGCTTCCACTTCTTCACTTCTTATTTCCACATGACCTCTCCTAAAGTGGTGCAATTCAGAGTCTCCAATAGCCTTCCTGATGAGTGAAATGGCTTCTTTTCTCATTTCTTGTTTTCCGAATTTTCTAGGTGGTTAACTCTGTTGGACTTCCCCTTCTTCAAACTTGCCATGCCTTCAGATTTTGGAACATATCAAGGTTCTGGCTCTTCCCCATTTCTCTACTTGCTACTTTCCTCCTTTATTCTCTGATTCTACTTAGAGAACATTTTACTAATCCCTGTCCCTCATTCTGTTTTGCTATTTTCCCCATTCCCATTCCCACAACAAAAAGGATTCAAAACCTATGTGTCAACCCCAGTCCATATGAGAGATAAGTCACTTGTTCCTACTTGCAAATATAAGGTGTTTTCAGAGTTTAGCTCAGAAGAGAGACCGGAGGAAGACACGAGACACCACTGAATTTTCCTTGGGTTGAGACATACACAATCTCAGGCTGAATGAGGTTGTCCAAGGAGTCAGTGAAAGCTCACAGACCTCTCTGCCAAAGTGTTCCCCAAGGTGGGAACAGATAGTGAATCTTTTTACCTTCATCGTTACAGGCCACATACCAAGGACTCAAGGTCCATAGCACAAGGGCTACACACTTAATTTGATTCTCTAATAACTAGAATCTTGTGGCTAACCAGTCATAAGCCAAATTGATATATAATTAAAAGCATCTTTATGCCTGTCAGCACTCTGTGAGAATCAGCACATTTGTCTAATAGAAGGGCAATATAATTAAAGAAATTCTGAATACTGGAATCAGGAACTCCCAGAGGGATGTGTTGCCCACAGTATACACTACTTAAATAAGGCATCCTCAAGGGTCTCCACAGGTCACATGCCCAGGAAGAAGAGCAGTGGTCACTGACTAAATGCTTGATTGACTTGATACAAATGGAGATAAAATTCCTTGCTTTCCAATAAAATATTTATAGAGTATTAATAAGTAGGTAGCAAAAAATATCACTTGAACATTTACAGGGCTCCTTATGATTCATTCATTCAACAAATAACCTAACTGACGGTGAATAAGGGTAGGCACTGTAGGAAATGTAAAGGTAAATTAGAAATATTTCCTCTGGGGGTGCCTGGGTGGCTCAGTCATTAAGCGTCTGCCTTCGGCTCAGGTCATGATCCCAGGGTCCTGGGATCGAGCCCCGCATCGGGCTCCCTGCTCAGTGGGAGGCCTGCTTCTCCCTCTCCCACTCGCCCTGCTTATGTTCCCTCTCTCACTCTGTCAAATAAATGAGTAAAATCTTTAAAAAAAAAAAAAAAAAGAAAGAAAAATATTTCCTCTGGACAAGAAAGTGGCAATCTAACAGTAAGATTAAATATGCACTTAAATAACTACAATGTAAGTGGAAAGTAAGTGATGCAAGAACTGTCCAGCTAAAATACTACTTGTCTAGCTTTCTAAATATCAGGATGGAGAGAATGCTTTTAAGTAGTATTTGATCTACTTAAGTAGCATATCCCAATTCATCCATTCATTTGACAATGACTTATTACTTGTTCACCAAGTACAAACTGGAAAAAAAAAAAATGTTTTAACCTGAAAATCCTTTTTATTTGGAGGGTACAACATTTTACTCTCTCAGCAACAATGTACTGTTGTTCCTCACCCTCAGCAAAAGGGATAGGGGATACAGAGGGACAAAACATAGGGACCCTGCCAATGTGTAGCTCAGAGTCTCATCAGGAAAGCACAGTAATTGTAAGAATACTAAGAATCACCAAAACAATGTGCTGGGTCTTTAGCTTGACATTATCCAGGCAATCTTGTCTCCTCCAACCCATGCTCCATACGAGATCACTGTGCTCCCCTCTCCCAGCCAGGAAGCCCTGGAAGATGGATTCGGGGTTGAAAATATCTACCTACCAAAAATCCATTTATGAATCACAGATAATATTGGTGTTCTATTCCCAAGAACCCCATCTCTACTCAGAAAAACAATTAGGGTAGTCATTGTTGGGGCAAATAATTAGGTCAAACATATGTTGGCCATTCAGCTGACCATGAATAAATGGAAGCTGAAATACTAGGTAATGTCCCTCAATTAGATCTAATAATCCTCTTCACAAAAGCCTGAGAAGCATATTTTGTGTTTATACCAAGCCCCCGAGGTTGTTGGTAAAAATGGCCTTGTAATGGGTCACTGAGACAACTCAGCTAGGACACAGCCCCAAGACTGCAGGTAATAAAAGACGGTGACTTCTTTCATGCCACATAAGCAAACGTATTCATATTCATCCTTGGCAATTCATTTTTTCCAGATATAAAAACAAGTTCACTTATAGTTTTAAACATATTACAACTCTATATAAAATGGAGGTTCCTTTATAAGATGTTTTTGGTACATTTTCTTAAAAAACAAAACAAAACAAAATAAAAGTCTATCTTTTTCTGAAAGCCTAAATGAATTTTAAGGAATTAACAAGGTTACTTCATTTGTTCACTATCATTTATTTCTCATTTGTCCATGTATTCAGCACAAATTTAGCAAGGTGTATTAGACACTAGCGTTAGAGTTAAAGAGGGATAAAGCAGAGCCCCTGTCCTCAGGATGCCCACAGCCCAGCTATGGGAGCACAGAAGACAGAGTGATCAACACCTAAAGCTTAACCATGGCCTCAATGGGGGTGAGCCATTACTGGGCCCAAAAGGTCGCCATGAGCACACCAGGCCAAGATAACAGCTGAAGGAAAAAAAAAAGCCCAGGGGCTAATGGGAGAGCAATGAAGGAACTTTCCTGTTTAGAGCGTGGTTTAATCAAATATTAATTTAATGAGATTTTTTATCCTGAGTAAGTCTTGGAAGAATCTAAAAATAAAAACACATTGACTAGACTTTAAGTATTTCTCTCTAAATAAAACCCTACTAAAAGTCCCATCTTCAATCTGAGCTGCAAGGTTTATAAAAGTGCTATTTATTAAAAGCATGCCTTCTTCAGAAGGGAAGGCACTCTAAATCTTAAGAACAAATGTGAAGGAAGGATCAGAGTATAGTAAGTGCTTTAATAGATAACACAATTACTTGAGCAAACACACCCAGAATTAGCAACAAAACAGACATTTACATAAGAGCTAACAACATGAATCAGTTACTGTAACAGCCCAGTTTCACTGAGAGAGAAAAAAAGAGAGGGAGGAGAGAGAGAAATAGAGAGGGGGAGAGAGACAGAAAACACTTTTATAGTAAAAAAAATAATGACCAATATTTTCCTCATCACTTTTTCATTCCTACATCCCTATATCCTTGACCAGTATCATCTGATAAAATTTAAATTATTCCACAGCTGAAGTCTACAGGGGTTAAGAATTTGACACAAATACATTAATTCAGGAGAGCAGAGATGATGCTGGATTTAAGACTGAGTGCTCAGTCTACCATTCTACTTCCAAACTAGCTTTGGACAACACTTTTAAAGAATGAGCTATAAATCAGAAAGGAAATGAACTCTGAGTCACCTCGTAACTGATCCAAAACACCTCAATTCAGTGCCACCACACCCTCCAACTTAAGAGTGACTGAGGGCCAAGAAATCTCATAGATCTTGTATCTTTCCTGCTGAAACAGTGCATTTCTGCTTGAAACTGCTGAGAAATTCCCCTCCCCTCTCTTCCTAGCCCTCAAGATGTATAGTGCCCTTTCCTTCTGCTACATTCTCTGGGGAGGAATAGACTCTTCTTTTGTGGCCATTAATTTTTTTCTATTACTAGTTCAAATTAAGTCATTTTTTAATTGTACAGTTTGATGAATTCTGATAAATGTATAATTCTGTATAACCATTACCTATGTCACCATAGAGAACATTTCCATTGCCTGAGAACTTTCCCCGAATGCCCCTTCCCAGTCAGTTCCTGCCCCTCCCCCAAAGAGGCGACAACAGCACTGATCTCTACCTCCATAGATTAGTTTTGGCTGTACTAGTATTTCATAAAAACGGAGTCATCCCATATGTTCTTTTGGTGTGTGTCTGGCTTCTTTTGCTCAGCATGTATATGAGATTCAACCATGTCACTGAGTGTATTGGTACTTTGTTCCTTTTTATTGCTGAGTAGTATTACATTATATGACTGTGCCATAATTGTTCATCCATTATCCTCTTGATAGACATTTAGGCTGTTTTCAGTTATAGGCTGTTAAGAACAAACCTGCCATAAATATACCTTAAGAAATCTTTTGGGGGATGATTGCTTTCATTCTTCTTGGGTAAATACAAAGTATCATAGATCAGGTACATGTTTAACTTTGTAATAAAAAATTTTTAATTGGCAAAACATTTTTCTTTGGATAGTACAACATTCTATCCTCTCACTAGCAATGTATTATTATTCCACATCCTCAGCAGAAGTAGCGCTGTGATCAGTCTTTTTAATTTTAGCTAACTTAGTAAGTAGGTAGTAATATCTTACGGTTTTATTCTGCATCTCCCTGATGACTAATTGCATTGATTACTTTTTCATATTTATATAGGCCATTCGTACATTTTCCTTTGTGAAATGTCTGCTCAAATCTTTTGCCCAATTTTTTTCAGGGTCACTTTTTTTTATTATTATGTTATGTTAATCACCATACATTACATCATTAGTTTTTGATGTAGTGTTCCATGATTCATTGTTTGCATATAACACCCAGTGCTCCATTCAGTACGTGCCCTCTTTAATACCCATCACCCGGCTAACCCATCCCCCCACCCTCTCCCCTCTAGAACCCTGTTTGTTTCTCAGAGTCCATAGTCTCTCATGGTTCGTCTTCCCCTCCGATTTCCCTCCCTTCATTTTTCCCTTCCTGCTATCTTCTTTTCTTTTTTTTTTTTTAACATATAATGTATTATTTGTTTCAGAGGTACAGGTCTGTGATTCAACAGTCTTACACAATTCATAGCATTCACCATAGCTCATACCTTCCCCAATGTCTATCACCTAGCCACCCCATCCCTCCCACCCCCCACCACTCCAGCTATTTGTCTTTTTATTACTGAATCACAGGAATTCTTTATATATTCTTGATATAAGAACTTGTCAGATTTATGTTTTATGAATATTTTCTGCCAGACTAGTTTTTATTGTTATCTTCTGTGTATAAGAGATAGGAGTTTGTTGTTTTTTTCCCCATACAGATATTTAATTCTTTTAACGCCTTTTGTTGAAAACTTTTCTTTCTTTACTGAGTTGCTTTGGAACACTTGTCAAAAATCAATTGTGTGATTCTATTTCTGGATTCTATTTTAGTCCATTCATCTATTTGTCTAACCTTACTTCAGCATCACACTGACTTATTTACTGTAGCTTTATGGTCTATATTGAAATCAGGTAATAGAACTTATCCAACTTTGTTCTTTGTTTTATTCTAGGCACTTTACTTTCCCCATAAACATTAGAATTAGCTTGTCAATGTCAACAACAACAGCAAAAACCCTGCTGGGATTTTTTACTGGGATTGTATTGAATCTATACATTAATTTTAACAATATGGGTGTCTATAGCTAGCATTTTTGCTAAATTCACTTATTAGTTCTAGTAGTTGTTTTAAAGTTTCCACAGGATTTTTAATGTTCAAAATCAGCTCATCTATTAATAAATATTTTTTTAAAATTTCTTTCTTTCCCATCCATATGATTTTTTCTTCCCTGATTGCACTGGTTACAACCCCCAGTAAAATGATGAATATAAGTAGTGAGCTTTAATGGTGAATAGGTATTGAATTTGTCCAATGCTTTACTCAATCTATTGAGATGGTTATATTATTTTTCCCTTTATTCCATTAGAATGAGGAATTACATCAGCTGACTTTCCAATAATAAACCAATCTTGCACTCTTGCTATAATCTCTTTTTGGTTGTAATAAATGATTTTATATTTTACATATATATGTGTATACAAATATCACATATAATAGATTTGAATGTATATACATATATCTTTTAAAAACTTATATATTTAATCTATTTTTGGTTTTCTAAAATAAGAATTTATATCAATAAATGTCACTTTAATCACTGGTTTATCTGCATATCACAAAACTTTTTGATTTGGTTTTCATTATTATTCAGTTTGAAATATTTTAAAATTTCCCCCATGAGTTCTCTCTCCAATTTAGAAATGTGATGTTTAATTTCCAAATAGATGACTATGTTCTAAATGTCTTCTAGTTGTTGATTTCTAGTGTGATTCTACTGTAGTCAATATTTCAATCTTTTAGAACTTATTGGTAATAATTTTAGGGCTCACCCTATGATCTGTCTTGATGAGTGTTCTGCGTACTATGAGAAAGGGTTTTTGTTTTGACTTTTTAGATGAAGTCTAAATGTTCTAGATGTTCTATAAATACCGATTGGCAAAGTTGGTTGGTAGTTTTGTTCAAAACATACAAACACACATATATGATTTGTATTCTTTGTGCTATTATCATAAACTTTAGTTATCTTGTAAAGAAGTTAAGAAATTAGTAGAAGTAATCACAGTTACCCAAATATTTACTTTTTTGGCATCCTATGTATCTTCATGTGGACCTGTGTCTCTACCTGATATCATTTCCCTTGGGTCTGAAGAACTACCTTTAACATTTCTGGTTAATTCTGCTTTTGCTGGTTTTTATTTATTTTTATCAAGATTTATTTATTTATTTGAGGGGGGCGGGGAGAGTCAGAGAGTCTTTTTTTTTTTTTTAAAGATTTTATTTATTTATTTGACAGAGACATAGCGAGAGAGGGAATACAAGCAGGGGGAGTAGGAGAGGGAGAAGCAGGCTTCCCCGCGGAGCAGGGAGCCCTATGTGGGGCTTGATCCCAGGGTCCTGGGATCACGACCTGAGCCGAAGGCAGACGCTTAACGACTGAGCCACCCAGGCGCCCCGAGAGTCAGAGAGTCTTATGCAGACTCTGTGCTGAGCATGGAGTCCGATGTGGGGCTCCATTTCATGACACTGAGATCATGACCCTGAGATCACAACCCGAGCCAGGTGCTTAACTGACTGTGCCACCCAGGTGCCCCTGCTTTTGCTGGTTTTTAAAGTTGGTACTTCACCTTAAGTTCTGGGTATTTTCATTTAGGTGAGAATTCTAGGTTGACTTTTTTCTTTCAGTGCTTTAAAGATGTCACTAACTGTCTTCTGGCATGTACCGTTTTCCATGAACAGTAATTCCAAACACTGTTCTCATTTATATGTCTTTTCTCCTATAGATATTTTCTTTATCTTTGACTTTCAGAAATTTGACTATGGTGTACCCACATGTTATTTTTTTATGTTTATTCTACTTGGGGTTTGCAGATATTCATACATCTGGTGGTTGGTATTTTTCATCAAACTTAGAAGAGTTTTGGTATTATGTCTTCAAATATCTTCCTCTCCTAATATCTCCATACTCTTTTTCTGAAAGTCCAACTATACATTGTTATATTATTTGATACTGCCCCATAAGTGGCTGAGGCTAAGTCCATTCTTTATGTTTCTTCTTTGTTATGCTTCCATTTAGATAATTTCTAGTGCCTAGTCTTAAAATTCAGTGATTTTTCTCCTACTATCTCCTATCTACTAATAAGCTCACGCAATGAATTTTTCCTTTTAGATAATGTATTTTTTAGCACTAGAGCTTTCATTGGTTATTTTTATAATTTCTATTTCTCTGCTGAGCTTTTCCATGGGTTAAATCATTAAGCTCTTTTCTTTTAAATCATCTAAACTTTATAACAGTTTTTCAAAATTTTGTCTAATAATTCACATATCATCATCTCTGGGTCTATTTTATTCACTATTTTTCTCCTTATTATGGCTTACATTTTTCTGTTTTTTCACTTGTCTCATAATGTTTTATTATTACTTAGACATTGTGAATGCTACATCACTGAGAGTCTGGATCTTATTCTTT